>NW_006299636.1:24300-32385 GCF_000327345.1 Myotis davidii | reverse complement strand
TAGCCAGCAACCTGATAACTGGTGACCTGGTAACCTATAACCAGTAAGTGGTAACTAGTAGCCTGTTAACCAGTAACCGGTAACTAGTAACCAGTGACCGATAACTGGTGACCGGTAACCCATCACCTAGTAGACAGCGTCCTCATAACTAGTAACCTGTAGCTGGTAATAGAGAATTCGGTAAGTGGTAACCAGTGACTGGTAATCAGTAACCTGGGAGCTTGTAGCTGGTTCTTAGTAACTGGTAATCAGGCAGTGGTAACTAGCAACCTGGTAACTAGTAACTTGGTCACCAGTAACCAGTATCTAGGAAACTGGTAATTATTAACCAGTAACTGGCAAGTAGTAACTAGTAACCTGGAAGTAGTAACCTGTAACCTAGTATGTGGCAACCATCAACCTGGCAACTGGTAACCAATCACTGTTAATTCATTAGTATATCCCTCCCTAACTCCCTCCGTGCCTTCCTCTCTCCCCCTCTCCCCCCCCCTTCATGGTTTGCCTTTGAAACAATCATCTAACCTGTGGAGGGATTGAAAGCATTAGCAGGAAACAAACAAAAATGACAAGCAATACAAAGCAAGCAACATGTGCACACAGGACCTGTGGACCTGGATTGAGGAATTACAGAGCGCAAAGGCAAGAAAAGCGAAGCGTAGCAAGGCAACAGCACCAGGCAGCGTCAACGGCCACTTCTGCAGACACAGCAATGTGTAAGGGCCTCACTGCCCAGAAACACCAGCACACAGCAAATGCAGCAAGGCACACCGAACATCGCAGCGAAAGCAGCAGTCAGGCGCTGCACCCAAGGCAGCAATGCAAAGTAAGGAAAGCCCTGAACGTGATGAAGCGTACAACCTAGGCCGGGAAATCTATCAGTGCAAAGGAATCCGACCAGACAAGCTGAGTAGCATGACAGTACCACAGAGAAGGGCCACACTCTTCCCTGACAGCCAGCACAGGGCAGGCAACGTGGGTATCATCTCTCTGCAGACACACCGTCGCAGTGAGGAGACATGGAAGGTCAGCGCAACCGAACACTTCTGCACAGTGCAATTGGAAGTCATGCATGCACACATGCAGCGCATCATCCGCACACTGTAAGCAGTATCAGACATGCTTTCCCGCACACCAAGGACGCACGCAGGGGCAGAAGGACCGCATGCACCGTTGCACAGCAATTCACGCCAATATGCTCCTTGCAAACACATGTAAGGAAGGGCTTTCTCAGAAGACAGAATCGTCACTGTCAAAGACAAACTGAGCACAGCAGAAGCACACCAGCCAGCAAAATGAAAGTGATGGGGAAACCTGGCCCTGTCAAGCAGGGAATGCCTGTAACAAAGTCTGCCTCATAGGAAACGCAGAGGGGAAACCCTCCCAACAGCAGAAACAGAAACCACGTGGGTGTAGCAGTTGACAAACGCACAGACAACTCCAGCAATTGGGCAGCAAAGGAAGCCAGGCCAAGAAAAAGGCAGCACCAGCTCAGTCTCCGAGTTAGCGGGCACAAGCGGAGACCCTATAATGCACTACCCCCAGCTTCCCGAACACAAGTAGCCCTGTGACTGTGTACAGGAAAGGAAACAGCAAACTCTCTCCCCGCGTGCAAGACCCGGAAAGGGACCTGATGGAGGGGGCACCCATCGGAAATCATTGCCATACCAGAACCACAGCAGGCAACCACGGACTCGGCACTCTCCAGCGAAATGCTCAATGCCGTAGCTCCCTGTCCTGCAGACAGGGGACACCGATCACATGTTCACTTTCAAGTGCCTCAACACAGTGCAAGCAGATCAGAGAGGACTGGGCACAGGGAGTCTCCGACACCACATGAGGAGCTTTGAAGGGAAATTCTCAAGGCTCTCTGAAAGCAACATAAGTGGCAGCAAACTGCGCGAAGGGGGGGGGGCGCACAGAAGAAATCTCTCGGCGTTGCCCATCAACATGGGAGGCCGACAGGGAAACCACAAGGGCAGAAGGAAATCCTCTGGCACGGCTCAGTCGCTGCCATGACCTGTGCTTGGCAGCGTGGAGGACTTTGGTTGATGGGGAACGAACCCATATCGCAGGCACCACCAGTTCAAAGCATCAGTCATCATCCGCAGTCTACTGAGAGGACATGACAGAACTAAGAACACTGCACAGGGCTCCACATAAAACGACAGCAAACTCAGCTCAGCCTTGGCTGGAGCAGCAATGATCATGTGTTCGCTGCGGCAAAGCAATGAAACCGTCACGGGAAAACTGCACTGACAACTATGAACGCCTACTCCAGACCCACCCTGCACCCTGGAGGCCATGGTGCACGGCCATAGCACGGGCACCGTGTGGCAGGGCTCAGCACGCAATAGGCAGGAAAGGGCAGGAGCCCGCACGGGAACGAGCACAGGGGAAGCCAACCCAGAGCGAGCACAGGTGCCCAGCCTTTGCTACACGCCGATGACACGCATCAGCAAAGATGTGCAGACGCTGTCAGAACAGCCGCTGACCCGAAATCTCTGCCACAGGAGAGACAGAGGCAACCCATTGGAGCTGAAACAGACACGCCTCACATGACATGGCATTAATCAGGACATCACGTCCTGCCCTTGACAAGGCACACGCGACACAGGCCAGAAGCACATGCAGGAATCTGTCAGGCAACGCAACACACCACACACCCAGGAAATCACCGGACAACCCTGGTGGAACCACAGGACCCGCACAGCTGGGAGCACCCAAGGGAAGGCAGTCCTACAGGGCTGGACTTGGAAACAGCTGAGCCATCACCCCATGGTGTGCAGAGGACAAAGATTCAAGCACCAAGCTTCCCCGGACACGGAGAAATACTGACTGACAAGGCCAAATGCCAACAGATGCATATTTCCTTCCTGCGGCCCTTCTGTCCCCCGCAGCACAGGGGAACAACCCACCGTCAAAGCAGCAGAAGCTCCCCGAAGTAGCCAGTCGAAGAATGCAGGGACTCAAGGACCTTCTTCTTAAAAAATCTGGGCCATGATCAAGGGGGGAGGGGGGCAGGGCCGGCCTTGCAAGGACACAGTCAGTGGAAGGAGGACACAGGCCCACCCCTCATGGAACGCAAAGAGGACCAGCTTGCTGTCTAGGGCCTGCTGATCGGGAATCCTATTGGGCCCTTTGTCTGTGAAGACCTTGAGCAGTCAATGGCCAGAACGGGACTGCCAATGCTTTTCCCGCAGCGCCAACCGAAATAAAGGGGGACGTGCCTATGGGCATGAGCACCTAACTGTCGCAGCCAAAAGTCCCAGGGTCAATGTAGGAACCCCCCAGTGTGCAGTCTCCCTAGAAGCACGGAACATCAGTGAAAGCACCGAACAATATCAACCGCTCAGGGTACAGGAACAGACCATGGCACGCAGCCATGCCATGAACAGCACACATACCTTGCTGAGGGAAACAGTGGCATTGAAAGGTGGACTCGGTGGGACAATGCTTGCTCTCAGAGGGGATCGCAGGCAATGCTTCAGCAGCATACTGCATGGCAAGCGAACGAGCATGGCACCGAGGAGCTGAAGGCAGTGTTTGCGAACATACCGGCAACCTCCATCTGGCAGCAAGTGTGGGATGAACGGGTTCCGCTGACACTGGATGGATGCAAAGACTGGGAGACGGCACAGCTGTTGACAACCATCAAGTCTCAGTGGATGACATGACTGCACCGTGGAGGAAGCCTTGTCATTTACCTGGCAGCTCCACTGGCTTTGGAGACACTGCTGTCACATGCAGCATTGCAGATGCTGCGGAAAACCTGAAATTCCTGTGCAAAGACTGAGCACAAGCAAAGACTAAGGCAGCAATCCTCAAACATGCTCCATGCAGACTGTCACAAGGAATGGAACGGTGTCACGCATAGGGGAAACCCCACGTATTTGCCCGTCATAGTCACCAAAGTAAGTATGGACTGCTTTGGGTGAACCCATTCGGGAACATCACAGTGACTCAGCAGGCACTGTAAGAAAGGGAAAATTTCCCACGGAATGGATCCACGGCGCTACTCCCTCAGGAGGGGCACAACGTGAAGTAAAGCGGTCACTGCGCACAGTCACCATGTCCTTGGGAATTGACAATGGTGAAAGCATTCTCTTCGATAACCTGGGATTACTTTTCAATGGATTAGGAGGCACTGCCACCAAACTGGAGGCAGTCACAGCACCTGGAAAAGTGAACGCTGTCATGATTCCTAGACATGGATTGCCCCCCATGCAACACTGGCCTCACATTCAAATGGTTGCAGGGACCGTATGCATCCATGCCATGATTTGCAACTACCATGAAGAATAAACCAGGACCGAACTGTGACAGAGCATGGATCTTCCTAAGGGAGCCCACTTCACTTGCACACAGCGTGACCTGCAAGGTTGCTCAGCAGGAGTATCAACAGCAGGTGGCATGCAACTCACAAGTGCAAGCACTGCATCACAGAGGAAACGAGGCAAGCACTCAGAGGGCACAGTCAATGCTCCTGTGAAATTCAGGGAGACAGCATTGTCAGAGCTAGCACTGCACTAACCATGGACAACAGCACTGCTGTGCACATACAGCAACTCCCTGGCAGGGCCTCTGCCGTGGTCCCACTGCTGTGATGCCGTGCTTCTGGCCGTGCGACAGTGTGTTGGCACTGAGTGCTTTCTCAACAGGCTCACATCTTCCTTGCATACGCACGGAATTGCCCACAACGCATCCGCCATGCTGCTGTCATGGAAAGGGGAAGCATGTACACATCCCCAGTAAGGCATCGCAGGCCAACACACACAGACATCATGCGCAGAGCCAGCAGTCACCACACAGGACAGCCGAGCACAGCGGGATCAGAGGGAAACCCACACAAGGGAAACATGACAGGAAAATGTCGGCCATTGAAGCTGCAACAGACCCAGGTAGCAGGACATGTCATGGGAAACAGAACAACCTCATGAAACAGGAAACACACACCCATCCAAGAGCATGAGCAAGCATGTGGGAAAGGCCCGTTCTATGCTCTGCATAACACTCTCACAGCAACGCCAACAGAATGCTGACTGGCATTCAAGGAGCGCAGGGCATGGAACATGCACCCACTGACCCCGTAAGCACTGCAGTGGCCGGAGAGGAACTTCGCCGTAGGTGGTGTCCATGTCACCCCTGAAATTCAGCCTTTTCACCATCAGTGTGGCTGGAATCCTCGTACCAGGAACAGGAAGGCACAGCACACAGGATCAGGGCAGAAGAACACACGACGGCCAACGGACACTTCCAGCCATAACACCCACCCCAGCTATGCCAGTGCTGTAAAGCAGACAGCATCTCTCAAGGCTTAGGAGCACGTGCCAGGGCCAGCACTGAACCAAACGGAAAACAGCGCCGACCACAGCAGCACACAGAGCCAGCAGGAAGGCCGCGGCACAAGCTTAAAATGCAACATGACTGCACAGCACCAGCACACAGGACAGAGCACACAGACCACACAGCAGTGCCAGCACTTACCTGTCCTGGCAGGCAGGCAGCATTCATTCCCTGCAATGGATGCCAGCTGTCGCCGTTTCCAAGGGAGCAGTGCCACAGAGGCTCCATCACACATCCCTGCAGAACATTGGACAGTCAGTGAGTGATGGAACTATGCCATGAAGGGCTTCCCGGCAACACACCTCATTCCCACCAGGGACGAAATCCACAGACGGCATGGAGCTACATAGCAGCATAAGGCAACAGCACAGGGGCAGGGAAGAAGTGATAGGAATAGCACATCGGGGAAGAGACTAGAAGGAAGGCCCACGACCTCAGGCCACAGTCAAGCGGCACAAACACAGAAACAGCAATCCCCACACCCGAGCAGCACAGCAGCTGCACTGCAGTCACAGAAGACCCACATTCCAATTCATGCTCCAAACGGTCAGAATACCACAAACAGGACTGGCAAGGTCCGCAGACGGGCACAGCAGGGCTGACAGGGAGCACCACCCTCAGCAGCACATCTCAGTGACTGAGCCCGAGACCGAGGGGCACATGCACGGGGGGGGGGGCATACGTCCATACGCGCTTGACACACAGTGGAGGACACCGACAAGAGGAGAGCAAGCAAACACATGCTCTGCACCCATGTATCCCCATGCCTTCCCGTGCCTCTCTCTCTCTCTCTATTGCTCTCTCTCTCTATTTTTTTTTCCTCCTTCCCCCCTCCCTCCAACCGTGAAATACCCCCCCACCTCCAAAGCTGCAAACCTCCATTTCCCCACAACGCACACTCTCCCACACAGCAAGCACCATAAGGGCATAAAAGAAGCGAGCACAGAAGACACGAGAAAGGACAAACAGCTACCATGGGAAGAGCCATGGAAATGCGTGCATCAGATGTGCACATCCGAGCACAGAAGCATCATCAGTGAACAGCTTCCAGCAGTGCCGAGGCCAGCAGCAGACAGTGAACAACGGGCTGAAGACAAGGACGGAAATAAAGCAGTGAACAGGAAGCAGGCCTCGCAGCAGCAGCCAGCACAGAGACACAACTGCATCTCAGAGAAGACACGGAAAGCAACAGGCAGCAGCCACAGGGAAGGCTCCACGGCACACACAGTCCTTTAGCCAACACGCCGCGAGGGCAGGCGGTGCCCAGCAAGCCTTACTGGAAGGCATTACAGCAAAGGCAGGGAGGGAACACACAGGAGGGGACCACAGGGAATCAAACGCACTCAAATAAGAGCGTACTCTCCACGGGAGCTGCCAAGCCTAGGAAGGTGCCCGCAAAGGAAAGACACGGTGGGACGTGATCGCAGGAAACACAGCAGCTCACATCAGGAGAAGAACTCAGAATACATGTCACCCAAAGCCTGAAAGGAGCCAGGAAACAGCACTGTGAGAAGCCGCTCCTGAAATGAGGAATGTGCCGCACTCCCGAAACTGGCCACGAGAAGGCGGCCAAAGATCACGAATAAGGTGGCTTGAACCTCACAGCGCACAGAGAAGTGATTGCAGACACTGCCAACCTGAAGCTGCCAGCATGGGGGAGAGGCTGAATGGACAGGACTGACAGTCCAGGGAGGAGCACCATGGGAAGCCGCAGGGGAAATCAGAACATACTCACCCAACCGAACATCAGAAGGATTTCCTAGCACAGCACGATGCAGCGCACGAGAAAATGCAAACGGCATCCCAACAGCCCAAGGGATGGCAAGGCTCCAGTTGCCCAGGCACCAACCCGGAAAGGAAACCTCAAAGCAGACAACGGGAAACGGCTGCAAACACAGAAATGGCAGGAAGGAGGGAATCACCGCAGCATCACTGTCACAGGCTGACCGTGTGGACGACACGTGGATGCCTCCATGCGCACACACATGCGTGGAAACTGCATAAAGAGGACCAAGGCCTCCTTCCTTAGGGAAAGCACCGCACTGGAAACACAGACACGGAGATGTTCCCTGCAGCCGGCAGGAAGCAGCATTGCAGGACGCAACGGCAACAGTACAGGTGCCCAGCACTCATTTGCCTCCTTTAATGGAGAGTCAGTGCCAGGATTGAGGCTGGCAGGAGAGGCGGACGCATGGAGCAGAACAGTAATCTAGCAGAACAAACACAACACAGACAGGAAGACAAGCCAGAGGCAGCACTGACAACAGCAGCCCTTTGACATGGCACAGGAAGTCGTTGCCTCGTGCACCGAGAACAGAAAACCTTTACCATTTCCACGAGCACAGTTGGCCAGCGACATCACAACGCACACTCCCTGGAAGCACAATCCCCAAACGGCTGTGATGGGGCTCCTCAGGGAAAGTGCAGCACAGAATGCATGCGACTATTTTTACGACACTAAGGACCAGAACACGGTTGTGAAGTCCTGGGGAAACTGCGAAAGGAATCGTGAGGTGCTATGGAGGAGAACATGAATCATGAAAGAGCTTCCTGCGCTCGGCTACCAAACATGCCAAACACAGCAGAGCTCCCATATCCGAAGCACACCTGGCAGAGCAGGAAACAGTCACACACCGGATGCTCACGTCACCGGAACTGCCTGCAGGCAGACAGACAGACAGACAGGCAGGCAGGCAGGCAGATACAACAGGAAGGAAGGAAGGAAGGAAGGAAGGAAGGAAG
>NW_006299636.1:20191-24203 GCF_000327345.1 Myotis davidii | reverse complement strand
ACTGGGAAATGAAGGACATTTGGAATGATGATCAGATCAGTTAGTTACCTTATTTCATATATTTATAACAATCAGTGTCAGAAACTATTAAGAAAGCATAAAAGTAAAGGCAGCTTCTGGAGCTCACTGGACATCAGCTATGTCTCCTTGAACTGAAGAAGGAAGGAAGGAAGGAAGGAAGGAAAGTAGGTCATAGGCAGCCTTCAAACTGCTATCGACACATCAGTGCACTAACAAAGGGTCACGGCGCAGCAACGGCTCCCCACCGCTGCTGAAATGCCGCGCAATCACACTGACGGCCACCAGAGGGCAGCAGAGAAACAGAAGCCACACTCAGAACCGGGGAAGCGCAGCAGTGGGGAGACATTGAGAGCAGCCCTCAAACCGCGCTCAGCAGACGCCGACAGTCTCCGGCCAAAAACGTCCAGTGGCGGCGAATTGCAGAGGAGTCACAGGCCAACATCCCACAGCTGCACGGAAACATGCAGGACAGACCATGGACCAGCAGTAACATCCGGAATCGCACAGAAGCCCTTCCAGGAAATGCCTGCACAGCAGAAGGGGCAGGCCGCTTTGAGAAATCATGTCCCCAACTGCAGAGCACACGCGCTCGAAGCCGGCAAGGACACCGTACAGGCAGCAACCGCACGCAGGAAAAAAGACTCGGAAACTGACCAGGAAGGAAAGGACAAAGGGGACCACGCACCAATGGCAGTGGCCGCCCTTGATGGGATGACATGTGCACGTCATCAATGACAACGGGCGGAAAGCATGGAAACGGGCAGCGGCATCCCAGATTCTGGAAAGCACCGCTCTCCTACTTGCAACGCTAGGACCTTTTCCCGCCCCTCTTGCAGACCGAGAGTCAACCAGGAAATATCCAAGCAACAGTTTCCGAGATCCTCTGTGGCCCCTTCACAGCACTGACTGGATCAGGGTAAAGCATGCACACAGGGCATGTGGCAAAGGTGGATCTGAAACCTTGGAAGCAACACGAGACCCCCGGGTAAGAACGGGGAAACAGGAAAGTGGGACAGAGCAGAGCACAGCCCACAGCGCAGTGCAGGGCCCCTAATGGGACCCTGACAACGTGAAGGCAGAGCAATGCACCGAATGCTCATTGTGCAAAGGGACTGGGGTTAGTGGGGGATAAGTCCGGATCCTCACGGACGGCAAGCAGTCAGCGGGACTCCGCACCAAACTAGCAACACCGAGGCACTTGTCATGACTCCCTGCACAATCCCACATGGAGGCTGTGCACATGCACGTCAGGTAAGTGTGGCCGGCAAACAGCAAGGAAGAAGAAAGCCAACTCACTCTCTCCGCCTTCAATCTTCCATGAGTTCCAGGAAAACGGGGAGGACGCAGACAACCCTGGAAAGCCCCAAAAAGGGGAGCAACGCGGAAAGACTGCTGTCCGCACAGAGCACAATCAGGCACAGACACACAATGTAACCAATGGAAATCATGAGCACACGCCAGGAAAAGGAAATGACTGACCGGCGAGAAGAGAGCCCAACACAGGGGAGGGAGCAAAGCACTTCTGAGAGTCCCTTCTCTTGGGCGGGAGGACTGGGGACGCGGGGCAATGAGCCGCGCAAACGCCGCGCACCCACGGCCATGGAACTCGCACCAGGACGGGAAGCGGGCCCACACCTGCCTAAACTGTGACCGAGCCACGGGCAATGGGCCCACCCACCACCTCAGGACCCGCACTCACCGCCCCTCAGGACAATACCCGCACCTTCCTTCCCCTGAAGCAACGCACTGCGCACTGCAGCGGGAACAGCTCCCTCTCCTCAGGGCGGAGACTGAATCCCCCGCCCCAGACAGCGACCTCGTCCCTGACAGGACCCGCTGTCTCTGGGCAGCAGACACGGCAGAGCCGTAAAGTATCGGTCGGGGCATCCCTGCTTCCGGCGCCCCGACAGCGCTGAGGTGCTCGGTCTTTGTCATTGAGATGAAGCTCACCTGCACGCGTGAGTTCGCGCCAGCAGGCAACCCCCCTCCAGGCGGGAAAAGCTGAGTTGCTGCCCACGCCCCTCAGCTAACAGCCAATAAGTAACAAAGAAAACCAGTGACGCAGCTTCCTTCCGAGGACACCTCATAAACCGGGATGCGCCCTCCTCATCCCCTCTCCACACGATGGCGGCACTCCTCTCTGGCCACCGCCCGCTAAGTTGCCCAAAGAGCAGACCACACCGAGTGAGGACATAGACGCCGGCAACCACCGCACGTCCACAACACTTGCCATCGTCGTGTGAAAACTCCAAGGAAGGTGAAGGATGCACCGTGCGCACCGGAGGGCGATCCTGGGATTCACCAAGGGACCCCGTGACCCCGCTGACTGCGGCCGCAACCAGCCAACCTGAGTGAGTCTTTCCTTGCATGCAAGGGGGACCCTCCCCTGCTTCTAAAGAGCATCTCACTCACCTCAACCTGCACTCCTTAAAGGGTGGGGGGGGGGGAGTGCTGCGGCAACCTAACGAAATAAAGGCAGGAACAGCAATGGAAAAGTTCAGGGGGAGGAGGGGCGGCTTCGGCTACTTGTGGAAACCGCCGTGTGGGAATCTGAGCAGAGACCCTGGGCCACACCAATGAGAGCTGCAGGACCAGGCCCAGGAAGATAAAGGACCCCACCCTCCTGGCTGCAGAGCTCCGTGGTGTTCCTGAGAACACAGGACCCTGTTCCGGAAGGGGGGGGGGAATGGCTCCCATAAGGCTGGTGGACAGGCTAACTCCCAGCACTTACACCCTGCACCACGTAAATGGGGAGCCCTTATGGGTTGGAACCTCACAGACCCCTCTGGAGGACCAGAGAAACCTTACCCAGCACCACAAGTGGAGGAGGTAAGGCAGAGAAACAAGTGAGTAAGAAGCCCCAAGTGCCCCCTGTGCGTGCTGCCTGACACGCCTCCTGATAAATTCCACTGCACCCACCCGTTTGCATACAGGCTGTGCACCTGCTGCCCCACCACTCCCAGGGGATGCAGCGATAAACAGGCCTAACAATCCTGACACATGTTCCTCAAGAATCCCAGCAGCTGCATTGGGGGAACAGGCCCTGTGAGGTGGAGGAACCCAGTAAGGGAACACATCCTGGAACCAACACCAGAGATCAGCACGTCCAGTGGACCTACATGGCCCAGTGCAGACCTACATGAGTTCCTCCTGAAACCTGTTGGGCTTGCAGGAATCTGCAGACACAACACGCAGAAACCACGCACGCCACTTGGGACACATGTGGGAACGGGGACAGCAGGTGGCAGATAAGACGAGAAAATGTGCTGCACACTACAAAGACCCTGCCATGATCCAGAATGACAGCGACGGTGACGGAAACTGTAGACAGGCAATCTGCAGAGATAACCTGACTCACTGTGGTTCACAGGTGGGCCAGCTCCCAAGGATGACAGCGGACCAAGCTGAGGGGGAAGTCGCGATGACTTCTTTGGGGTGCAAGACGATGACGGGGATCACGTCCAACTGCTGGGCTCACATCCATGCGCTGATGGGCAAGGAGGTGAGTGCCTGTGCATGGGCACAGAGGGAATCACTGGCTGGCACTCACAGCTGAGTGGGTGGGGGTAGCACTGCAGCAACAGGGCGGGAGCCACCATTGAGGACAGACAGGAGGCAGACAAACACGGTAGGGTATTGGGGGAAGAGAAAGGCTGCAACTTTCCGTGGCAGCATGAGGCAGAAAGGCACGGGGAGGAGGCAGGTAGAACAAGTTGTGTCAGGAGGAAGACGAACCAGCATCCCTGGAGTCACAGCGAAGGATAAATGCTCCCCGAAAACTCCATGAGCTTTACAGGACTCGACAGAGAAACTCCCAGAAATTGCTGGAGCTTCCCACTTGCAGCGCTCACACAGGATTGTGGAGGACGGTGAAAAACGAGAAGCAGCTCCTGGAAGGACGGGCAGATCAGGAAGGAGGACAGACAAACAGGTGAGTGGTGGGAGTTGGCTCCAGGGAGATGGAGGGCTGACCGGCACAGCTCCGGGGAGA
>NW_006299636.1:15596-18552 GCF_000327345.1 Myotis davidii | reverse complement strand
AATCTGCAGACACAACACGCAGAAACCACGCACGCCACATGGGACACATGTGGGAACGGGGACAGCAGGTGGCAGATAAGACGAGAAAATGTGCTGCACACTACAAAGACCCTGCCATGATCCAGAATGACAGCGACGGTGACGGAAACTGTAGACAGGCAATCTGCAGAGATAACCTGACTCACTGTGGTTCACAGGTGGGCCAGCTCCCAAGGATGACAGCGGACCAAGCTGAGGGGGAAGTCGCGATGACTTCTTTGGGGTGCAAGACGATGACGGGGATCACGTCCAACTGCTGGGCTCACATCCATGCGCTGATGGGCAAGGAGGTGAGTGCCTGTGCATGGGCACAGAGAGAATGGCTGGCACGCACTCACAGCTGAGTGGGTGGGGGTAGTACTGCAGCAACAGGGCGAGAGCCACCATTGAGGCAGACTAACACGCTGGGGTATTGGGGGAAGAGAGAGGCTGCAACTTCCCGTGGCAGCATGAGGCAGAAAGGCACGGGGAGGAGGCAGGTAGAAGAAGGTGTGTCAGGAGGAAGAAGAACCAGCATCCCTGGGGTCACAGCACAAAGATAAATGCTCCCTGAAAAGTCCATGAGTTTTACAGGACCCGACAGAGAAACTCCCAGAAATCGCTGGAGCTTCCCACTTGCAGCGCTCACACAGGATTGTGGAGGACGGCGAAAAACGAGAAGCAGCTCCTGGAAGGACGGGCAGAAGAGGAAAGAGGACAGACAAAGAGGTGAGCGGTGGGAGTTGGCTCCAGGGAGATGGAGGGCTGACCTGCACAGCTCCAGGGAGACGGGAAGGCTGCTACGTGGCTTTTGGGCAGACACTAGCTGGAGCTAGAAAAGGAAGCATGGACAGTGTTTTTCGCAGAGACTGCTGTGGGGAGACCGGGACTGGCTGCCTATCAGGAAGGTGCAGGACACAAAGATTGCATCGGACTCTTGAGGGCAGAGCTGCTGACCAAGGCCCACCCCTTTCCACCACACAGGGAACAAGACTCAAGGGAGCATGAGGTGCAGCTGAAGCCAAGCAAATGGAAAACACGCTGCTGAGAGGCACCTTCCTGGGATAGGGCACCCTGAAGCACAACTGGTCGCCACCACCCACGGCCATGGCCATGGCCATCAAGAGGCACAGGGACACATCACCCTCCACGAGCAAACCCAGGAAGCACTTGTCTGGGCTGCAACCTCCATTCCCAAGAAGCTCCACTGGACACGCTGGACTCCAAGCACCCCAGGACTGTGCCCTGCCACCCAATGCCTAACCGGGCAGAAAGCCCTTGCCCTCCATGCACCTCCCATGAACCCCTCACACCAGCTTGTACCACACTCGCTGTCTTGCCTGCCTCTGTCCCTGCCCTGATCCCTATGCCCACAACCCTTTTGACTGTGGCTCAGTGACTCCAACAGACATTGGGGACTGGATGCTGTGTAGGGGTGGGCACGGGGGAAAAGGTGGACCAGCAGCACATGCAACACACCAGCAGACACAGCAGATGTGGAGGAGCTGCAGGCAGGGTGATGGGGAGAGACCTCCAGGGGACATCAGCCCAGGCTCCCGGGTGAGGCATGCACCAGCACATTGCTCTCTCCCGCAAAGTGCTTGGGGACGTGGCATTCGTGGAGGTGGAGATGACAGGGCAGCACTGGGCTGGGGAAAACATTGAAGAAACGCCCTTCAGGGGACCAGGACACCAACACATCAGCTCTACCACTGAGCGCAGCACACTGCAGTGTTCGAATGAACCGCAGTGATAGGCAGCGGGGGAGGGCATGCTTGTCCACACACGGGGAGACGCAGCAAGGTCCACTAACATACAGGGACTAATGACACACCCATGAGGGGGCAGCGGGGACACAGAAAAGACACTCATGCATTAGGCTCAGAGGTCTATGGTCTTCATCACGCTTACAGCAGACACCGCTCTCCCACATGGGGCACACTCACTCTGCAGCCCCTAGACATTGGCCTCACCTCACAAGTTGGAGGCACATGACAGGAAGAAGGGGGCTGGGAGCACAAAGAACTAGAATCGTATTCACGGTGACCACAATGACTCCATTTATTTGGAAAGTTTGCCAGGTCCCAAGCAAACCCACGGAAGTCCACAGGGAAAACTGGCATCCGTAATAAGAAGGGCATTGCGTTGGAGAACTGGGGGGGAAAGCCGCGTAGATGAGGGCACATTCTCGGGTAAAATGACTGTTGGGGAGAAAACCATGGGACCACTGGGGGGGGGGCGCGTACAGACAGGTCGATGGGGAACAGATGTCTCCCAGAGGGGATCCCAGGCCCTTTCGTTGAGACATGCACCTGCATTACATGGAAACCCGCTGCAGGCAGAAAGGGGGGGAAGGGGCGGAGAACCATACTCCTGCACACGGGGCAGTGCTGGGATCATGAGAAGCGGCCACCCAGGTCATCTGCCATGACGTTTTTTTCGGTGGGCGGTGAGGGCGCACAGAAGACACACAAGTAGGGGGGTTCATGGCTGCCCAAGCACAGGCTGACACGTGAGAGCGCTGTGACCCACACGAATGGTTCTGACATGCACACAGCTGACGGCAGGGGGCGAACACTGGCGGTTTGTCTCTCACTACAGGAACACCATGCGGCCCATCCTATGCCAGGAAAGGCCGCTCTCCTTCCCAGATCAAGGCCACATCTTGGGAAGAACTTGCTAGGAGCACAGACAACAAACTCAGTCCGGTATGAACAAAATGCGTTTACTTCGGATCAAAGGAAACCCGGAAAGTCACCGTGCAGGCCAGGGCCTCAGAATGGGAGATGGTCACAATTAGTCACCATTGGGCCACAACAGAGGCTGCACGAGGTGGGATCCATTAAACCTACTTTCCGGGGTGACGTGCATTGAACCCCATGGGCAACACTTCGGCCAGCCGTGACCATTACACACTAGAGCCGCACATTCTTCCTGC
>NW_006299636.1:9340-15142 GCF_000327345.1 Myotis davidii | reverse complement strand
GGGTGTCGAGGGACTCCTGAGCCTGACTCAAAAACCATAATCCTGCACTCTCCAGCAACCTTTCTCTACAGCTGACAGGGGGGGCACCCCCTACACCTGCGTGCTCAGCCACACACCCACGTAAATCGCAGCAGCAAAAAAAAGTGTAGGGGTGAGGGGGGGACTGAGCTGGGACACGCAGCTACAAATTCACACAGGAAACACTTTCTAAACATACACGTGACCCTGGGTCCGGGGCAGCGAGGGGAGGGGGCTGTTGGACTGGTTGCAGGACAAAACTGAGGAATCCACAGAAAGCAACCAGGAGACAAATTAAACCTTCGATGACAGGGGGTCAGGTCAGACTGCATACGGATAACGGGTGTTGCCAGCTGTTCAAAGGCTCTCGCATACATGAAACCTGCATATTCTTACATGGACTCATCGAACCATGAAAAGCACGGTGCCCAGGAGCATACTCCACCACGTATGTTAACATGGATGGCAGCTTTGGTGAACAACGGGGTACACTGACTAGACAGTGACTTCTCAGGTGTTCAGCAACTGCTGACCACAGGTGGACGTTCTGCTGCCCCCCCTTAAAAGTGAAAGTGGTGGAAGGATGAATAATTGCTTTTTGAAAACCACACACAGTGGAATGGACACTACACCTAGACCAAAGTCAGTGAGATGGGACAGGGGCACCTAGGGGAATACTAAACACACAACTTCATTGGGGGGCTTCCCAGAGTTTTGTGGAATTGGGAAAGAAGCAAGGAGTTGCAACACAACAGAGCAATATCTGAAAGGATATTGCCCACCTTGAGACAGTGCTCACCCCTGTCAGCTTCACAAATGAAACACACAACTGACTTCATGCCACTGGAGCACAAGATAAACTGAGGTACATAAAGTACTGCCTGATAGAATGATGAAGGGGACAGGAGATGGACTCACTCAGGGCACATGGGGTGTAGAGGAAACTGCTGTTTCCTAACTTCAACAAAGAATAGAGACCAGCCCCTACATTAGGAATCAGGAACCACACTTACCATACTCAGTATACATCGGATGTCTCCAATGTCCCCCTCCACTAAGACCAAATATCTCTGTTCCATGGATTCATGAAGACACGATGGCCCCAAAGCAACATAGCTGCTTCCCTGCATGGGTAGCTAAAACATGCCTTCAAGGTAGGAAGGGGAAATGGGCAGTACGCAACCACAGCAAATACACAGAAAATAACTTCACAGTGGACACATATAGGATAGAATGGGAGGTGAACACTGACCCTGGCCAGGTTGAGGGCTTTGGTAAATCAAACCAGTTCTGCTGTGAACAACCAGGAAGATAAAAAGACCCCACAGGAAACCATGTCCATGAAAACCACACCCAACAGGACCCTGCAGCCATGCCAGCCCCCTAAGTGTCAACTCATTCTCTGTAAACCATGGCTGGAAATAGACACGTAAGGGGATGGCTGTGAGCTCTGCTGAACATGGCAACTGCATCATGCAACACGGCCACACGCCACAGTCAATACATACAGGCCAAGTGTCCACACAACACGTAACGACAGTGGGGCGTACATAGCATGAGGACAGCCACATAGTCTGTGGCTGTGGAGACACATCACCCTGCGTGATGCAGGGAGACCACACAACACATGCTGTCAGCAGACAACTCCATATATGCATGCCACACACCGCTCTCCAGGTATGTCTTCGGGATCTCTGTCTTCTGTCCTTCCAGCAAGGCAGCCATCCTGCTGAGGGCCCATCCAATCCATACGGCAAGGAGGAAGTCACACGGACACAAATGACAAAGCAAAGCAAACGATTCGCACACAGCAAACAAAGCTGTGCTCACAGTCGCAGCTTCCCATGAGGTGCCCCTGGGCATCTCAAACTTCATTCAATGCTGGCAAGGCGAGTGCACGGGGAAAACAACACACGGATCCCTCAGACCAACAGCAACCTCCATGGGGAGAACATGGCCACCAGGAAGGGCACAAAGACCTAGAAAAGACAAATTTCTGTTAGCACAATCCACAAATAGCAAGTGAGCAAAACTTCAGCCACAGGAAACCCATTCGTGAACCCAAACCAACCAACCAAGCACCCCACCCACCCACCACATGCAGTCCAGGATGCTCAAAACAAAAATGGACCTACGGGATACCCCAAACTCTCCAGCCTACTCTACACACCTATACATGATCAAACATTAATACTATGACCTTGAAAGAGAACTAAACACTTCAAATACCTTTTGGCTCCTTGGGGATCGGATCAGCTCTTCAACACTAAGGTGATGCCTTCCAACTGCCTTCACACACTAGGAGGACATGGCACACTTCAGCACGACCTGGGCTGGGCTGCTGGCAATGAAGGTGGCTTCCCAGAGCTGCACAGGATTTGGGAAAACACTCAACGACAGACACAGATGTCACTCTCTGCAATATTAGCATAAAAATGGCATCTGCCACCCTCCACACCATCCATCTGTTACTGGTGGACTCACTCTAGGGTGCTATCTCCTTCCCGCTCCACCAGGCCCCTTATACATGCATCTTTTCTACAAGATCACACGGCAACACCACAACACTCAACCCTTACCTGACAATCATGGGAGAGCAGGTACCAGGATACCAACTATGACCACACAAAAATGCTCTGACGGACCCTATGGGCACTGCAAATGCTGGCTCAAATCCCCCAGCCAGTCCATGGCCGGACAGTATTTGCATCCAGTTCTCTATGACTCCAGTCCTGGTTCCCAAGTTCCCCTTCCTCCTCCCCCTCCTCCTCCTCCCCCCCCTCCTCCCCCTCCCCACTAAAATCTGTGCATTTCAGCCACATTTCAAACAAAAATTTTTAGAAAATCAAAACACAAAGGTCATAAACACCTATATCTTTTCGTTCAAAACAATTAACATGGCTTCCCATGGACCTTAACATACAGTCAAACAGGAGGACAACGGAAAAACAAAACCACATGCACGCAAGAAAACCACATCTACACATGGTCTTCCCTCCTCTCCTACAGGTGCAGACAATGCAACTCCTAGTAAACCTACACCATGGAAACATACAATACACCACATGGACACACAACACGCTTCAGTCCTCAGGCAACAAGCTGCACACGCTCTGCACAAACCACTACCTAAACCTCCTGCTCTGGGACATCCAACAGGGACACGTACCTTCTTCCTTTTCACCTAAGAAAGGAAGGGCCAAGCTTCAATGGGTCGACATTGGACACGTGCAAATCAAGAAACACATACATTGAATGGAACTCACTCAGGAACAACACTACAGGTCACAGCCTTTCTCAGAAAACCCCAAAACACATGCTCACGGGCTCAGCTTTCACACTGTCTATTCCTCACTCAGTAACGTCCTATCACACTTTTCCTCACACTCACCTCCCCTACGACAACACACTGCAGTCTAAGCAAACACGCCTGCTCTCTGCACCTGAGATCACTTCAACAAACTCTCATCGTTCGGAACCGTGCCACCTTATTACCTCTTGATGCCATGAACACGGCCACCCAGAGACACTCTGCTTCACCTCACAGGGAAGCTCCAAGGAACAACGACCTCCCACAGACGGACAAACAGGGACTTCAACATTCAATACATGACCGGACCTGAAAAAAAAAGCAACACACAGTTAGGCAGCAGCCTTCACCGGAAACGGTCAGAAGTAACCCAAAACACACAACACACACTGTTCAGAGGCAAGGGGGAATGGACCCTCACATTCCTGCAGAACACCCACCACAGGGCTGTCATACTCACAACCGCCTCCAGAGGACACGACGGGTCACTCAAACAACTGGCCACAGGACTCCTGTGCAAAGAATGGGGCTGCGGGGACGACCCTGAAAATGGCACAGGACCGATCATCACACGAGCCACTTACCAACACATCCCCTCCCTGGCTGCTCAGCTTCACCACGCCCGCCATTTCAGGAGAACCCGAGACATACTCACACAAACACATCAGCCTGCGGCTCCCACCCACAACCATGGCAAGCACACACATTCAAGACAAAGAAGCAAGTCTATGCAACTACCAATGCCGATTCAACTACCTCTCACACCCATCTTTCTTTCTCTGCTGCCCTCCCCTCCCTCCCTCCTACAATCTCTACAAATCACTAGAACAAATATCTGCAGTGCTTCCATAACCATTTAAAAGCTGCCTCTCCTAGCACAGGCACAAACACCTCAAAACTCAAAAACACACCAACCTCAAAACACATACCCTCAACCCCTCTCCTCTCCAGGAGATCTTCCCTTCTCTCCCAGGCTCTGCCTCATGTCAACAAAACGGGAACAAATACAATATTTCTGTTTCCATGTGGCCCGCGGGCCATATTTGGAGGACCGACCCCTGCTCCAGACAATGGCCTCCCATGCACCTTGACGGCACAACACAGGGGCAACGGAAAAAGAAAAACAGGTCCATGGAAGAAAACCACATCTAGAGAGGATCTTGCCTCATCTCATGCGAGGGACAAAAACAAGCGAACGGATCACGCCTACAGCATGGGGACTTGCACCGCACCCATTGAAAACACAAAACTCCTCACTCTACACGCCTCCACAGTCCACAAGGAGGAAAACTGAACAGGGAAAAAACATCTTCATGCCATGGCCCATGAAGACTCCCTCCGCTAGGCACTCAGCCATGCCTCTATTCATTCTCTGAATTTCTCTCAGCCACACAATTCTAGGACTGCAACGCTCATCCATCCTTTAAAAATCAACACGCATCCTTTGCCCACTTAGAATCCCCCAAACCAACAAATACTGTCCTCATCGCCAAACCGCCCCGCAGGCTCAAAACCGTTCCCGTGCGGCTTCAAAAGCTGCCGTGGACACACACCGCTTGGGATCGCTGCACAGAGCATCAGCCTCCACCATCCAGAATACCAGATGCCACGACAGCCAAAAGCGGGTGCCTTGGAGATGAGCACATCCGTCCCACGTTCAAGCTGTGACGGAAGCAGCTGATCCGTGTCTCACCCTCTGCCTCCCACACCTCTCCCTCTCCATTCCTCTGTAACACGATCCAGAAAATAGACTTTCATTGAAAAACCTGCGACGATGCCTATCTCCAAACTTGTACGATTCCATTCAGCGTCTCGCACTCCCTGCTTGGCAATGCAGGGCCCTCTTTCAAAGTCATTCTGCACAAGACCCAGGAGGGGACCCATGGATGACACTTACTTAGAACCGACAACGCGCATTTTCAAAACACAATGTGCACGGAGGAGTGGCAGAAAAAAACAAGGCTAAAGAAAGCAATCAGAACAATGACATCAGAACCGTTCCACGTTCTTTCCTTCGGGGACATCCATGCAACACACATCCCCAGACACTTAAAAGGGGCGGTCATCAATGGACATCAGACTCCCCCAGAATGGTGGGAGCCCAACAACCGCTGCGGCTTTCACGAGGGAACGGTCGTGCACACAGCACAAAAGGACTGTCGAGTAACACTCCCTCCACGTTCTGCGTGCAGTAGGGTTCAGGATCTGAAAGAGGAGCCGCACAACAAATGAGAGAAAAACACACGAGATAACTTTGCAATATTGGGGGGACCGGACGGGCAAGTCCCGAAGGACTTCCACCCATGCTCAGGCCGCTCCAATCTGTTATTGGTCTGGAGTAGCCCTTAGGGTAAAGAGGTTTCAATGACACACAGATCAGCAGACAATTTCCGGAAATAGACAAAGTATCTGATTAGCTCATCAATACACTTCCAAGACTAGGCAGAGTATCTGATTAACAGTAATCAACAAGC
>NW_006299636.1:6923-8950 GCF_000327345.1 Myotis davidii | reverse complement strand
ACCTCACAAACCCTTCCTTGCAAGGGCCCTACCCGAGCCTGCTTCCCCCAAAGGCCTTTCACATCCTGCACTGTCCTTCCTACTTCACTGCCCATCCCAAACTCCCTGACCCTCTCAAACTCCCTTGCCCTCCCGCCCCATGTGACTGCAACCCCTGCATAACACCACAGCCTTTCAACAATAAATTCACAACATACCGTGTGCATACTTGTCCTTTGGAAACTGCCTACGTCAAAGACTCGCTTGGGATGACCCACGAAGCCACCGCATTTCAGACACTAGCCTGTACTTCGAAAATACTGCCAAAGGGAACAAGACGAACGCTCTTGTTCCGTGCCACCCTGCATCCACGGCAGTGGACCGACGACTCACAGGCAACACAGGCACACGGAGGCTCCGCTGAAAATACAACACATCCACACAGTGCACATGGGCATGCCACACAACGTTGATTTCTCCTTTCACTTCAAAACACCATCCACTGACGACACCTGTGGTAACTCAGGGAACAAGGGACAAAAAACACTACCTACGCCTGACACACATAAACGTAGGACCTTCCAGTGGTCAAGGACCTCACTCTCACCCAGGAGGTGGACGACACACTCTTTGACTGGACCACACTCATCAAACATCAAAACACCATCGTCCTCATGAACCACCTCAACAGAGGAACCAAAGGGATCCAAGCACAACATTTCAATCTTCTCAACAAAGAATAAGTGACTTCGCCATTTCACACAACATCAGTAACAACACATGAAACATGACTCACACACACACAGGAATCCTATCTATCTGTCCCAACTCCACAAACACAAAACCAACGTCCAGGATTCCCAACTTTCACTGCATACTACAAAACTTGGGGGACGACAAGGTCATCCGAACCCCAGCCTCTCGATCCCTACATCACTCCACACGGGATCCCATTCCGTACCACACGCAAGGGCAACCGGCGGCACAGACTCGAAACAACCCGCCACCCAAACCTCCTGCTCTGGGACATCCAACGTGGACACTGACCTTCTCCCTATTCACCTACACAACGGAAGGGCGATGCTTAACCGGGTCCACAGGGGACACATGCACATCGACAAACACGTACACGGGATGGCAATCACTCAACACGACAGGACTCAGCCTTTCTCAGAAAAACACAAAACACATCCTCATGGGCTCACCGGTCACTCTTTGTTTCTCCATCTGTAAAATCCTTCCACAAACAGCATGGCAATCAACGCTTCTACAACAGTCCATGGCCAGCTAAGCAAACGCTCCTGCTCTCGGCACCTCCTGTCCCTTGCACCGACTCTAGCCCTTCTGAACCAGAACCCCTTCTTACCTACTCGCAGCACAAACACATCCACCCGAGGACACACTGGGTCACCGCACGGGGAAGCTCCAAGGGACAATGACCTCGCATGGATGACCAAACGGGAACATCCACCTTCAATACAGGACATGGCCTGAAAAAAAGCAGCAGGCATTTCCACCGCAGTCTTCACCACACACGGTGGGAATGAACCCAAAGCACAGCACACACACGGTTCGGGGAGAGCCTCACGCGCCTGCACAGCACCCGACACGGGGCTCTGACAACTCACCACCACCTCCACCGGTCCGCCACCGCTCCCTCCAACAGCTGCCCACACGACTCCTGTGGAAACAATAGGACCAGACAATGACCATAACAATAGCACATCACCAAGGACCACAGCACACACTCACCGACACCCATCTTCCCCACACCCGCCAGTTCACAAGGACCCCACACACACTCATACAAACACACACACACGACCTGCTTCGGCCAAACGACTCCCAACTACAACCATTCACAACAAACACATACAACACTCAACACAAGTCTAGAAAATTACCGATCATGCTTTTCTTTTCCTGGGCTTGAAAGGGATCCCTGAGGTTATGTGTGAGAGCTTCCACAGTTGAAGCCAATAAGCTAATAATGCAAAGTCAAAGTTTAAAGTGGAGAGACTTTCAAATGCAGGGTTGGCCCTCAAATT
>NW_006299636.1:4290-5477 GCF_000327345.1 Myotis davidii | reverse complement strand
GCAGAGAGCCCGGCCGGCCCCCTCCCCAAACCCTAACCCTAACCCTTCCTCCCCTTTGCAAATCTAATAGCATCCAAACAGACACCACTTCCAGCCACTCACCACCATTGCCTGCCCTCTCAACAGCCACACCCACATGCCCATGCCTTCAGGGAGCCACACACCTCCACCCTCATCCACTCAACAATGGCCCATCCGCTGCTCCTTCCACCTTTGGCCCAAGGGAACCCCACCGCTTGCAAACAAAAACGCCTTGCTAACACATTTCTGGCCAAAGGCTCCAATGGACTCTTCTGTTCTGATTTGGAAAGGGATGCCTCTATTCACGTAAAAAAAAATAAAAATAAAAAGTAACCAGCAAAGAATTTTGGGGAGTTTATTTAAGCCGACATAGGCCGGGAAGCAAAACCTCACTGAATTGAGATCGTGCTCCGGAGAATGACGGGGTGACATCCGTATGTAGACGTTCCAATCAAAGGAGGGACGTAGGTGGGTTACAGGAAATTCATTGGGGATACATTAAGGAGGCATAAACCAAACCGGGGAAACCCCTGGGATTGGATAAAAGCTAAAATGATGGACGCATACTTGGGGGGGGGGGGGGTGCAGGATCAATTCACATGGTGATAAAGGAATTGGTGGTATCTGTCCGGGAACCCAGCACACCTGGCCGTGCCCCAGGGGCTCCAGATACAGGGAAGTCGCAAGTGACCCAGACATCCCAAGGGCATGTTATCATAGATGCAAAAAGACAGACAGGCTCAGTTACGGTACAGGTGGACCTTATCCGTGAAGATATCAGCTTAGGACGTAACTGCCCACGGTCACTGCTTCTGGTTAAGGTTTCATTTCACACCGTCCTTTGTGGTGACTTTAAGTCTCCGAGTCTGCAAACCTGCGATGCAGGCCTCCCTGAGCCGGTCAGGTTGGCATGTGGCCCCTTTCGGCCACAAAACGAACCCTCCACAAAACCGGCTCCTCACAACAAGGGGACTGCTGGCCTCGGTTCCAAAACACCTGCCCGGGGGGGAGCAAAAAAACACACGACACAATGAACCGGGGGACCGTGGGACTCAGGGAACATGACAAATGGAAAGATACCTTTTCCCTTAGCAGCACCTGAGCTGGGACTCGGTCACAGTCAAGCAGCAATTTCAGGCGGGGGGGGGGGGGGGGACACAGCGGCC
>NW_006299636.1:1430-3797 GCF_000327345.1 Myotis davidii | reverse complement strand
AGCCTCACGGCCCCCCGCCCGCCTCTCCAATTGGGAAAAATCCATCCGGGTTCCCATAGATCTGTCACCTACTGTGTGTCCGGGTCCGAAAACAACTTCTTCTACGAGGCACGTGGACGCTAATGATCTACGGCGACATCTTCCTCAGCAGACACAGGCCAGGCTGCTTTGGGATCAGTGACTACAACGTCTATGCTGTTCCATCTTCGACATGAAATTCAGGCGAAAAGCACTTGGGGATTCTCAATAGAAACGTTTCAGGAAACGGGGAAGGAGGCGGAAGAATACTGACGAAAACGGCAGCACACTTGGCAGGTCACACCATTTTCTAAAACAGCACAAAATACAGTAGCACGTGCACAGCCTGGGGTGCTCCGCAGCCCCCTGTCGCCGCCTGAACATCACATTCCCCTCCCAACAACAGGTATCCCCATGGACACATCTAAGGAACAAATGGGGGACAACTACAGCTTCATTCTCCACTTACATGGACACGTTCGCAACAACATGCCAAGTGCAAAACCTGTGCCCCTCTTTCTTCACACCTTTACGACAGTCAGGAAAACTTCCACACCCAGACGCTCAATCTGCACTCTTGGCAAACTTCCGAGCTGAAAGGATCAACAAATCCCCCCCAATCTCCACTCATTTCACAGACCATGGGGACGAGACGGCAAAACCACACAAACACCCAGACCTGGGATCACGGCCGCAATACCAGTCACAGGGCCATGTGCTGACAGATTAAACACATCATGTTTAGGACAACGTCCACTTCACCTGGGGAACGGGACCCACACAACGGCTCAGCACACAAGACCCAGGACAGACGGAGGGGTGGGTGGCTGTGGCTCCTGCCTCAGAAATAACAGTCGCGGCAACAACGGGGAACCAACCCTGAGCCGCCTCACCTGGGGCCCCGCCACTCGTCCAGGACACTGTGACACCTCCCACATCACACCTGGAGGGGGGGCTCTCCTCACATCCTGCACGAGGGCCTCTCACCTCACTCTGAGCCTCACACCCAGCTGGCGCTCTAACCGCTGAGCCGTCAGGGGCAGGGACCTTAGTTGCGGGCACATCCCCATCTAGGGGGTGTGCACCAGGCAGCTGATGGATGTTTCTCTCATCCATGTTTCTGGTTCTCTAGCCCTCTCCCTGCCTCAAAGTCAGCAGGCAGTACTCAACCTGTGGGTCACAACCCCTTTGGCGCTCAAACGACCCTTTCACAGGGGTCGCCTAAGACCATGCTGCAGATCAGATACTTACGTGACGACTCATAACAGGAGCAACATCACGGTGATCAAGTAGCCACAAAAATCATTGGATGGTTGGCTGACAACATGAGCAAATCTATCGAAACGGCCACAAGGTTGACAACCTCTGCTCAACGTAAAAAATCAATCACGTATATATCTTTTAACAAGAATCTGGACCTTCCAAGCTCTCTCCGCCATCTTCTTCACAGGCTGCAACAGGCAAAAGGAGAAACATAGATGCGTACATCAACACATACACAAGTTCTCAGCGGTTTCTACACTTCCATGACAATTCACAACATGAAAAACACAACAACCTCCAAACAGCAGCCAAGAAGCACACTCTGACCACCACAAGGGAAGCGCGGGGGACCAACAGGAGGGCGGGGGCATGAGCGTGGGCCCCGTCAGGCTACACATTCACATACACATCGGAGAACACGGAAGAGGGGGAAGGGGCAGACGTAGCTTGTTCACTGTCACACGGCTCCGCTCGCCGATTTCATGACCATTTCTTTGGCGAATCAAACGGAAGCTTCGCTGGGACAATCAACCAGCAACACCTTGTGCCTCTGGGCCTGGTGCTGACCTTCCGCCTAAAGCCATGGGACCGTGACCAAAAGCTAGACCCACCATTTCAGCGATGCTGCCACGGCAGCCATCGTGCCATCCCCGGACCGAAGGGGGTCAAGGCTGTGTCGGCACCACGTCCCTCCCAGCACTGACAAGGGATTCGCCACACACCGCTGCACGGAGCCCGCACCCCCCCTGACTAGTATGTTCCTGGGGGTCTGCGTTCCCTACAGAGTGCGGAGGACGTCTCCTGGCAACCTCATGCCCTAGCATTGACAGACACCGGCTATTCCTTCCACTCACTTTTTCAAGTGGCCATTTCACACCCTCCACAGCCACCTGGACCACAAACACACGTGCTCTCCTGCGCCTCTGACACCACTTGCTACAGGCCTTTGCCCTTCCTAAACGGAACTTTTACCAGCAGGAACCAGAACTTTCTCACTCCACCACCGTTCCATCCAGAGCAGTCACTGACTGTGTGTGAAACAAACTGATGAAACACAACACACCGTTCACCATCACAACATGAAAG
>NW_006299636.1:0-880 GCF_000327345.1 Myotis davidii | reverse complement strand
GTGGGTGACCTCAAACTCTCAGAACCAACCATTGAGCCACACCGTCACACTACCCCTTTCCCACATCAACACGATCCTGACACAACACCTCGGGACCAGGGGAAATCTGCCAGTTGGGATATTGTTTTCTCTGGGTCTCAGCGGACTCGGGAGGAGCCAGCCCAGAATCTTGGAGCTGATGATGCCCAAGCAGGGGCCCTGTGCACACTGGGAGGTGGGCTCTCTCCCCAAGTCAGGAGGGGCAACCCCCACCCCCAGCCTCACATTGAAACACCTCACATTTCCAAGTGGCCCAGCACCTCTGGTCAGCATCTCTCAGGGGGTGAAGGAAAGCTTTGCACAATCAAGTCCTCGTTCACATTAACAATGTTGGTGTCCCCCGTACCCAAACCTCCACATACAGGAAGGTTCTGGTTGGAATAGTCACGCCTTGATTTCTTGAATACATCTTGTCCAGGTTGCGATGATTAGCCTTTCTCTTCATGCCCAGCTTTCTCTACCATTTCTTTCCATTTCCAGTGTGAGACATCTCACTTCCTTTGGAAGGAAATGGAAAATTCTCCAGGATGGGATCCTCCGCTGTTTGGGTGAATATGTGCACACAGGGTTTAAACTGAGACGCTGTGAACATTCATGGACTGGCATCCTCACAATGACTAAGGAAGACAGTGGTGGGTGTTTTCAGTAAAATCTGATACGTTTTGCGGGGAGGATAGGAGCAGATCCGACAGTTTCCACTTTTATTTTAAATCTGTTCTTCTTGATCTGAGACACAGAGGGACAGGGACACAAAGAGAAACAATCAGGTGATATGCATGCCCTTATCAGGAATCAAGGTGACTTCTTCGTTCATAGGTCAACACTCAATCATTGAGCCTTG
>NW_006299635.1:0-265 GCF_000327345.1 Myotis davidii | reverse complement strand
ACTAGTATTATCCTATATAACAAACGCCTAAGCAACTGTCACATCTGAAACAACTGAATGGACAACTGAACAGGCTATGTGGGGCGACCAGGCTGGCAGGGGGTTAGTGAGGGATGACCAAAGGACTAAGCAGCAGGCTGCGTGGGGCAACTAGGCCGGCAGGGGAGGCAGTGAGGGGTGACCAGGCTGGATGGAGCGGGGGCAGTTAGGAGCGACCAGTCCAACAGAGGGAGTCTAAACCGGCAGTCAGACATCCCCCAAGGGG
>NW_006299634.1:0-397 GCF_000327345.1 Myotis davidii | reverse complement strand
TATTTATTATGTGTTAACAACTTTGAGATGCTAAAGCAAATTATTATTACCCAAGGCATTTTCTTGACAAATTTTGTAACAGGGATAACTCACTGGCCTTCAGTGGCTTTACTGTGAAAGTATTATTATTATTATTTTTTTTTTTTTACAGAGAAAAATAAACCAGAAGTGTGGCTCCCCATTGCTATTTCTGCAGTCCTCAGAGCTGGTCCTCTTAGGAAAAAGACTTGGGGGAGGGGAGGGTTAGGTTTTATTTCCACATTTTTCTTTCTGAGTAGATTTCCATATGAAATCTTGCATATAAGAAGAGATCTTAAAAACAAACAAACAGCCCTAACAGGTTTAGCTCACTGGGTAGAGCATTGACCTGTGGGCTGAAGGGTCCCAGGTTCGATTC
>NW_006299633.1:0-411 GCF_000327345.1 Myotis davidii | reverse complement strand
CTTCTTCTTCTTCTTCTTCTTCCTCTTCTTCAAAACCCTTTAACATTTCATGTAATGCTGGTTTTGGTGGTGATGCAGTCCTTTGGCTTTTTCTTATCTGTGAAGCTCTTTATCTGACCTTCAATTCTAAATGATAGCTTTGCTGGGTAGAGTAATCTTGATTGTAGGTTCTTGCTTTTCATCACTTTGAATATTTCTTGCCACTCCCTTCTGGTCTTCAAAGTTTCTGTTGAGAAATCAGCCAGCAGTCCTATGGATGCTCCCTTGTAGGTAACTGACTGCTTTTCTCTTGCTGCTTTTAATATTCTCTCTTTGTCTTTAATTCTTAGCATTTTAATTATGATGTGTCTGTGGGTTTATCTTATTTGGGACTCTCTATGCTTCCTGACCTTGTAAGTCTATTTCTTTCAC
>NW_006299632.1:0-212 GCF_000327345.1 Myotis davidii | reverse complement strand
ACAAAGATGGTGGCGCCCATAACCACAAGATGGTGGCACCCAGGCCCCTCAGCTCCACTGGAGTCCCACAGTCCTTTCAGCCTAGCCAGGGACACGGCAGATGCATGGTGCAGCCGGACCCACCCTCAGCCCCCCAGATTCCCAGGACTGGCCCGAGATGCAGGCAAGCCTCAGAAGTCGGCTGTTTAGCCAACACCCAAGGTTCAGGTAAC
>NW_006299631.1:0-738 GCF_000327345.1 Myotis davidii | reverse complement strand
ATTTTTGGATTCTTTTTTCTTTTTGCTCTTCCACTTGGGTGTATTTTGTTTTCTTTTATTTCAAATCTTTGACTTGATGTTTGGGATCCTCTACTCTACTATTGAATCTCAGTATATTATTCTTTATTTCAGTCAGTGCATGCTTAATTTCTGACTAGTCCGTTTCCATTTTTTTAGTATTCTCACTCAGATCCTTGGGGGTCTCACTAAGTTCCTTGGAGGTTTCTAGAAGATTCTTGAGTAACCTTATCACTGTGGTTTTGAACTCTATATCTAATAGTTTGCTTTCTTCCATTTCTTTCATTTGTGACATGTTTCTTTCATTTGTGACATGTCTCCGTATTTTGGCTGCTTCCCTGTGTATGTTTCTATGTATTGGGTAGCTGCTAAGTCTCCTTGAGTTGATAGAGTGGTCTTGTGTAGTAGGTGTCCTATAGGGCCCAGTGGTTCAGCCTCCCTAATCACCTGACTGGCAATGGCTGCAACAGGTGGGTGATGGGGCTGGTACCTTCCCCTGATTAGCTCGGTCGCTTCCCACAAAGGGAATTCAGACTGACCCTTAAGTCCGCTCCCCAAAGGGAGCAGGGAACGGGCCTAAGCTGTCCCTAGGACATTCCCTGAGGGCTCCCTGTATGTAAGAGGGGGCAGGCTAGGCTGAGGGACACCCACTCTCCAGTGCACGAATTTCATACACCAGGCCCCTAGTTTTAATAATATGCTGAATATTACTAGTGTTGA
>NW_006299630.1:0-632 GCF_000327345.1 Myotis davidii | reverse complement strand
TGGTGCCCAGGCCTCACTAACCTTTTATTCAATGTTGGATACACATCTAGCCCTTAGGCAGGCAGGTACTTGCAGTAATAGACAGACTACCTTAAAAGTCAGTAAATATTAGAAAGATTTACTCTGAGACTATTTGATCAGGAAACAGCTTGAGCCCCAATTGTCTGGACTAAACAATCAGTGCGTAACTCTGGCCCTTGCCATAGGTTCAAGGTTCACCAGCGTTCGGGATCCTTGTTTACACTTCTCTGATAGTGAAGACAATGGGTGGCTTCATGCATCTCCCCCATTTCTTTTCCTTAGTAATTCTTGAAAAGTGAATGCCGCCTGAAGGGTTTGAGTCCTTTTAAGACTCTTCATTCTGCATCTGCGGACTAGAAATAAATATATGAGAACAAAAATGAGACAAGCAGTAGTGGTTATGCTGAGAGGCAAATGTAATGAGATCTAGTGGAAGGGATTGAATTCTTTCATGTCCTTTTTAAATTGTTGCCAGGCATCTAAGGAATTAGTTTGTAAGTTTGCCTGGGATAATTGTACAATATGCTGTTGTAATTCTAAAATATCAAGGGTTGTGTTACCTTTACCCCAAGCAGGTGATTTAATTTATTTATTTATTTATTTATTTATTT
>NW_006299629.1:0-296 GCF_000327345.1 Myotis davidii | reverse complement strand
TACAACTAGACAAATGCCTCAGCACACAACATAGGGGAGTTTTCTGGGAGCTAGGTCTGCCTCAGGCGGCTCTGGCCAATAGCGGCTGGGTGGTTTGGATGGCCTTGCCAGCTCCTTCCGGCCTGCTCCTGCCCTGCCTGCCTCTTCACTCCTGCTACTAATCCCTACTCTGTCCCTTCTTATACATGCAGAACCAGACCTAAGGTAGCAAGGTTTGAGCAATTTTAAAATTCCTTAACATACATTCTAAGACAGTGGAGTTTGAGGAGCTATTACTCATGTTGCAGGGAGGGACC
>NW_006299628.1:7748-9406 GCF_000327345.1 Myotis davidii | reverse complement strand
ATATAAATAATAAAATAAAAAATAAGTGTGAAATATCCTCGGGTGAGGATTCACAAAATTAACTGAATAAAGGAATCTTATTTTTTTAAAAAATTGAAAGAAGGAAAGAAATGGTAAGAGGTCACCCCAGAGCCTGCATGATATTACTCATTGGTTGAGCTTCGACCTATGAACCACGAGGTCAAGGTTGGAATCCTGGTTGGGCACTTGCCTATGATACTGCCTGGACCCCCACTGGGGGACGAGCAGGAGGCAACCAATCAATGATTCTCTCTCATCACTGATGTTTCTATCTCTCTCTCCCCTCCTTTCCTCTCTGAAATCAATCAAAATATTTTTTAAAATAATATTGAAAATTGAAAAGGTAGAGAGAAGTAAGGCATCGTGGTATTTGACCTGCCCATGCCCCTCCCTCCCCAGCGTTATTGCACTTTCCAAGTTGTGGTGGCCGCCTTCCCAGAGGAACAAGTGACCACTGTCCCAAGTTCGTGTCTGTCTGTCCTCACCTGGGGCTATGGGAGGATGGACACAGGTGGCTGCTCTCCTCTGAGAAGGGAGGTGTTCACCTGTCCCCAAGGACAACGTGGTGCCTAAACTCTACCCAGGATTTTGCTTCCAAGAGCCAACATATTCCTTTTTTTATCTTTTTTCATCTTCACCAAAGGATATTTTTCCATTGCTTTTCAGGGAGAGAGTGGAAAGGATGGAGGGAAGAGAGAAACATTGATGTGAACGAAACACATCAATTAGTTGCCTCCTGCACAAGCTCTGACCAGGGCAAGGCCAAGCAGGAGCCTAGAACCAAGGTAAATGCCCTTGACCAGAATCGAACCCAAGACGCTTAGGTTCAAAGGCCAACACTCTATACACTGAGTCAAACTGGCCAGGGCCAGGACCCCATTTCAAAAAAATTACTTAATTATTTTATTTGTTTCTTTTTAACAATTTTTTATTGTTGAAAATATCACATATGTCCCCACTTTTGCCCATTGATCCCCTCCAGTTCATCAGCCCCTACCACGCAACAGGAATCCATTTTTAAATGATGGAAATTCTCCCACTTTGAGGGGCTGGAAATAGGACTTTTGCACCTGAGCAGCAGGGAAGTTGAGGGAAATCTGTGCCATTGGGAGGCAACTGTGTGCATGTGAGAGCAGCAGCAGGTTTGAGAAGGAGGCTGCGGCCACAGCGTCCAGCCCAGCCTCTCCTGCCTCCTCACATGTAGAGGTTCGAGTTTTGTGGAAGGGCTGATTGAGGAAAATAACAAGGAGAATATTTCAGTCTCAAAATAAAAGCATCATCCAATGCACATTCTTTTTTTAAAATATATTTTATTGATTTTTTACAGAGAGGAATAGAGACTTAGAAACAGCGATGAGAGGGAAAAATCAATCAGCTGCCTCCTGCATGCCCCCCACTGGGGATGTGCCCACAGCCAAGGTGCATGCCCTTGTCCAGAATTGACCCAGGGACCTTTCAGTCCACAGGCTGATGCTCTATCCACTGAGCCAAACCAGTTAGGGCCCAATGCACATTTTTATTCCCAAACCCCAGAAAGGCCACATGGCCCATGGCGGGAGAAGGAGAGTGAGAGGAAGCATCATCCACGTGCCTCTGGGGGAGCACCCATGGGTCCTCATCAAAAACCCAAGGAAGAG
>NW_006299628.1:3075-7178 GCF_000327345.1 Myotis davidii | reverse complement strand
TTACTGTGGAAGACACACAGGGAGGGGAAGTCAGTGTGAGCCCAGACACAAACCTCCCTGAGGAGACAGCTGGGCTGGACTGCAGGGGGCGTTCAGGACACCAGGGGGCGCTCAAGACCCACAGCACAGAGAGCAGCCCCAGGAGCAGGGGCAGAGTGAGGTGGGGAGGGAAGGGCCTTCCTGTTGGGCACAGGGATTTCCTCTCAAGCTCTCAGCTGCCTCCAGGGACAGCTCCTGCTCTTTCTCTGAGGCTCTAATTTCCCGCTTTCTCACTGCAGACCCCAGAGGAGGGGGTCACACTTCTGCTGGCAGAGGACATATGGGCAGTGATGGGGACTCTCCTCACCAACATGATACTGTAGAGAGAAAACCCGAAGGACTCAACCTAAAAACTACTAGATTTAAGGAAAGAATTCAGCAATGCAGCAGGATATGAAATTAACACCCATAATTCGATGGTACTTTTACGTACCAATAATGAATTCTCAGAAACGGAAACCAAACCAACAATCTCATTTACCATTGCATCAAAAAATTGTAATACCTAAAAATCAACTTAACCAAGCAGGTAAAACACTTGTACCCACAAAAATGCAGGATATCGAATAAAGAGATAGAGGAAGATATAAACAAGTGGAAAAATATACCGTGATCATAATTGGTAGAATTAACATACTTAAAATGTCCATATTACCCAAAGCACTTTACAGATTCAATGTAATCTCTATTAAAATAGCAACAGCCTATTTCACAGATCTACAAAAAATATTCCAAAAATTTATATGGAACCAAAAAATACCTCAATTAGACAGCAATCTTGAGAAAGAAGAACAAAGGTGGAGGGATCACAATACCAGACATCGAATTATACTGCAAAGCCATAGTAATGAAAACAGCCTGCTACTGGCACAAGAACAGGAATATACATCAATGGGACAGAATAGAGAACCCAGAAATCTACCCAAGCCATTACACTCCATTAATATTTGACAGAGGAGGCAAGAGCACACAATGGACTCAAAACAGGCTCTTTAATAAATATTATTTGGAATATTGGACAGATAAACGTGCAAAAAAATGAAACAATACATGAACATACACCATACACAGGAGCAAACACAAAATGGTTAAAAAAACTTCAATGTAAGTAAGGAAACCATAAACATCCTAGAAAAAAACATAGGCCAGGGGTGGGCAACCTTTTTGTGAGTGCGTGCCAAAACCAGCAAAATCTCTGACTCAAAATTCTTCTGTGTACCAACCCTAATTTTTTTGAGAACATGTTATGCCTACTTGATATTTCTTACACTGTACGTATGTGAAGAACTTTGAAGAAATGATAAAATTCATTCGAGCAACAAAAACACAGTATATGATGATGAAAATACATTTTTTTAATGTATACATGTACACTGATAGTCCGACAGAAAACTTTATGTCTCTATTTGATATTATCAGTGGGACTTTTGCTGCTGCATCACTGATGACAGATTTTAGATCAGGTTTCTATTTCGTGACCTTCAGAGGTATGCATGAGCTACTACTTTCATCAGTCAGGCTACTCCTATGAGGAGACTTAACAAAATTCATCACTGAGAACAAAGATTCACAAGCGTATGTGGATGAAAACATGGAGAGTAACACTGTTGTAAAGTTCTTTAAACAGAAAAAATTTTCTGGAATGGCAGTCCAAGTCCTCAGTAGTTGGTTTTCGACACTTCTCTCTGGTACTCCTGTCTCTAATCGCTTTTTTTTTTTCAATGTTTTCCAAGTCAACTCTAAGGTCAATAAATTTCTGCTTCCAAATTGAGCTACTCTGAAATTCAATCAACTGCATTTCAAAGTCAGCCATGTCTATCCATGAAAACATTGTAAGTTTAGTTTCTCCAGGTTCATGCTGTCTGGAAACCTCATGAATTTTTCTGTCTCTTCCAGTTCTCTGAAGTTCTCAAATCTTGAGAAAAACTGCTCAAAAGTTGACTCGATGATGTTTAAAAACAGCTTTTGAAGGCTTTGACAGTCTGTCCTGTCATCTTTCGGGAGGTCTTGGATGTGCCTCTTGAGGTTTGGGAAATATCTAAATCTCTCACCATCCACATCCCTCTTAAAGACTTCCAGTTTCTTTTCATAAGCCTTTTTGTAACCAAACATAACATCAAGTGTCTTGCAGATTCCTTGTAATTTAACATTTAAGTCATTCAAATGTTCACAAAAATTGTAAATAGAAGATTATAAGAGACGGTTTCGTGTGCCAGCAAAAGTTACTGGTGTGCGATGTTTGGCACGCGTGCCAGGGGTTGCCCACCCCTACCTTAGAATGAATTTGGATAGAACAGTGGGATGAAATTTGGGTAAAATGGATAAACAACCTAAATGTAAGTTGTGAAACCATAAAAATCTTAGAAGAAACCCAGGCATCAAAGTCTCAGATATCTCTCATAGCAATATGCTTACTGATACATCTCCTAGGGCAAAGGAAACTAAGGAGAAAACAAACAAATGGGACTATATCAAAATAAAAAGTGTCTGCACAGCAAAAGAAACCATCAACAAAATAAAAAGGGAGCCCACAGTATGGGAGAACATATTTGGCAAGGATCCATGTGATAGAGGGTTAATATCCAAAATGTATAAGAAACCCATACAACTTAACCAAAGGAAGACAAACAATCCAATTAAAAAATGGGCAAAAGACAGAAACACACACTTCTCCAATGCAAACATTCAGAAAGCCAAGACACATAGGAAAAATACTCAGTCACAGACCATCAGAGAGATGCTAATTAAAAGGACAATGAGGTATCAGCTCACACCTGAGAAAAACTGCTCAAAAGTTGACTCGATGATGTTTAAAAACAGCTTTTGAAGGCTTTGACAGTCTGTCCTGTCATCTTTTGGGAGGCCTTGGATGTGCCTCTTGAGGTTTGGGAAGTATCTAAATCTCTCACCATCCACATCCCTCTTAAAGACTTCCAGTTTCCTTTCAAAAGCCTTTATGTAACCAAACATAACATCAAGTGTCTTACCAGTTCCTTGTAATTTAACATTTAAGTCATTCAAATGTTCACAAAAATATCAAGTGTCTTGCAGATTCCTTGTAATTTAACTTTTAAGTAATTCAAATGTTCACAAATATTGTAAAAAGTGTCTGCAAAGTGTGTTGATGGCTACCATCAACAAATCAACAAATGACAAGGGCTGGCGAGGATGTGGAGCCAAGGAAACTCTCATACCCTGATGGTGGGAATACCAACTGGTGCAGACATTATGGAAAAAGTATGGCGTTTACTCAAAAAATTAAAGGTGGAACCGCCATTTGACCCAGTGAACCCACTTTTAGGAATATATGCTAAGGGACCCCAAACACCAATCAGATGCAATGTATGCACCCCTATCTTCATAGCAGCACAATTTGCAATAGCTAAGACTGGAAACAGCCCAAATGCCCATGAGTACCTGAATGGATAAAAATGCTGTGGTACATTTATGCCACCAAATACTATGCAGCAGTAACAGAGAAGGATCTCTTACGTTTCGGGAACTGGATGGACTGGAGAGTATCATGTAGGTGAAATAATGCAGTCAGAGAAATACAAGTACCACAGGATCTCACTCATATGTGGAATTTAATGAACAAAATAAACTGATGAAGAGAATGGATCCAGAGACCTGGAAGCATGGAGCAGACTGGGGAATCTCAGAGGGAAGTCGTGGTCAGGTGGAGGGGAAGAGGTCACCCTGCAACCTCGTATGCATATGTGCATCATCCAGGGACACACACAATAGGATGGTGATGACCTGGGCACCTGGGCCAGGCTGGTGTCAATGGGGGATGAAGTGGACATGTGTAATACCTTCAACAATAAAGGCATAATTTAAAGAAAAAGAATTAGGACTTGGACCCTCAGACTCCCACTGAACATGATCTCTGTGTCACCCATCTTCTCTCAGGTGGGATTAAGACCTCATTTATGAAATACTCTGCCTCATGAATATACAAAAGAGTGGAGGTAGACCAGGTTAAATATGGGTAAGTCTGTGCCCTGAGGGCATCGCCCACAGCCACACCCTCCTTACAGAAGTGCTCAGGGCACAGCCCTCAG
>NW_006299628.1:0-2122 GCF_000327345.1 Myotis davidii | reverse complement strand
GTTCCATTTTTAATATTTTATAAAAATCCATACTGTTTTCCATAATGGCTGCCCCAGTCTGCATTGCTAATGGACCAAATAAACTGATGAACAAAAATAGACCCAGAGACATGGAAGTATGAACAGACTATGGAACCTCAGAGGGAAGGCAGAGGAGGGTGGATGGGAAGAGATCAGCCAATAAACTTGTCTGCATACTAGTATATGCCTAACCCATGGACACAGATAATGAGGTGGTGAGGGCCTGGCATGGTAATAGGAGTGAGAGGGAAGATGATAATGGGTAGAAAATGGGAACCTATGCAATACTTTCAACAATAAATGTTAGAAAAGAGAGAGAGTGAGAGAAAGAGCACCTCCTGTTAACTATCCTGGCATCCAGTCCCACCTTGATCTCTCCCATGTCCATTTCATTCCTCACCTTCCCTCCTTAACTTCAAATGAACTAATGCAGCTGCAAACGGTTATTCTCTTGAGGATTGGAGGCCTTGCTCCCTGACAGTTGTCATCATTTTGGCTCTAATAAAATCTTATAAAATACTAATGACCCGGTAAACAAAATTTGTGCACATTAAAAGGGGATTATTTAGGGGAAATATTTTAATGTATTTCCTTTCTCTATAATAGAAGTGTCAGAGCTGAAAGAAAATTAGTAAAATGTATATGAAAATCTTCCTCTTGCCAGAGTCTGGGGTGCACCACAGGACCCAGAGTCAAGTCCCTGCCCATCCGCGGCACCTCAAAATCACAGGAGACCCAGAACCAGATGTACCCACTCCCATTGGGAGAGATCCAGACCCTGCTGGTCCCACCCTTCTCAAGCCCCGCTAGGTGGGGGGCATGGCTTGAGGGCCCCCTGCCTGGTTCTGGGGCAGGAAGGCAGCCTGAGGTACCCTGTCAAGCCCACCTGGCAGGGGGGTGCATCATCAGGACCCATGCTCCAGCCCAGCACCACACAGCCTCAGGTCCCTGCAGATTGCTCGTTAAGGCTCGTTACAGGAACTCAGCATCTGCTTTGGACGCAGCCATCGTGTGTTATGAAAAACCACCTCCATTGTGGGCACTGCCATCTTTGTGGTGGTGTGATGGTCAATATGCATATTCCCTCTTTATTATATAGAATTTTATACATGTTAGGACATTTCTTATATAAAAATATTTTGTTTACTTCATTTACAGCATACGTTCATATGTGTTTTTTCTCCATGTGCAGAGGGAAGTTCACACAATTATTAAAAACCTGCTACTCTTACAGGATTTACCAGGTGATGGAAAAATACACAGGAGTACCTGGAAATACAGGAAAAACCATATATTTCTAGAGGTACTGGTAAGATGACTCAGGGGCGGCTATTTCCAAATCCTGAGCAAGCCAATATGAGGAATATTTACTTTTATGCCCTTTGGTATCTTTGTCACCCAAATATGGATCAGACTTCTGGACCCTTTGTGGGCTTTCCAAAAAGCCCTGTGTGTTGGGATGGGAATTATGTGACCACACCTAAAGGCCTGGCCTGGTGCCAGCGCTGATAACCTCCTCTGGGTGTTGTGTATGGTTCATGAGGCCTCTGTAAAATGGGAATATTTAGGTAAACAGATCTTTCAAGACCAGATAATTAAGGAGGGGTCAGTGACTAGACTATAGGCTAACAGGAATGTGCATTAGGGATACTGATTAACTAGGTACAGAGTCAGGCTGCTAGTCTCCTACATTCTTTCACAAATGTCTTATTTTCTTCATCACTACCTCGACAGAGTGAATTTTAAAGAGTTCACACCCCTTGGTGTGGGCATTGATGCTCCATCCACTGAACCCCACCAGCCAGAGTCCATGGGTAAATGATGGAAATTCTCCCACTTTGAGAGGCTGGGAAAACAGGACTTTTGCACACAAACAGCAGGGAAGTTGGGGGAAATCTGTGCTTTTGGGAGGCAGCTGTGTGCTTGTGAGAGAGGCAGCAGGTTTGAGTCGGAGGCTGCAGCCACAGCGTCCAGCCCAGCCTCTCCTGCCTCCTCACATGTAGAGTTTCGAGTTTTGTGGAGGATATAATTGTGTAAATAACAAGGAGATATTTTCAGTCTCAAAATCAAAGCATCATCCAATGCACATTCTTATTCTCAA
>NW_006299627.1:0-560 GCF_000327345.1 Myotis davidii | reverse complement strand
CCTGGGTGAGGGGCTGATGGCTGTTTTCAGGCTGGCTCCACCTCCTTTAGGGTGGGGGGTCCCCACTGGGGTGCCTGGCAAGTCTGGGTGAGGGGCTGAGGGCCATTTTCAGGCTGGCCAAGCCCTCTGGTGATGTAAGCTCCAGCCTCTCCTTTTTTTCTTTTTTTTCCTGGGATTTATTTACCTTCCATAATTGAAACTTTGTAGCCTTGACTGGAGCTCAGAGCTAGCAAGGGCAGGTGGAAAACTTGGTTTCCTCCATCGCCAGGGGCAACGCAAGCCTCCTGCTTACTCCAGCTCCGTGGCTGCCAGCTGCCATCTTGGTTGGGTTAATTTGCATATAGTCGCTCTGATTGGCTGGTGGGCATGGCTTACAGTGTAGTGAAGGTATGGTCAACTTGCATGTTTGTCTTTTATTAGTGTAGATTCCTGCTTTTAAGTGAATTAAGGGATCTCTAAAATCATGTAAAATTAAGTAACCTATGCCCTAACAGGTTTGGCTCAGTGGACAGAACTCAAGGGTCCCAATTCAATTCTGGTCAAGGGCATGTACCTTGGTT
>NW_006299626.1:361-693 GCF_000327345.1 Myotis davidii | reverse complement strand
AGTCCATTTATGTTTAAAGTTATTATTGAAAGCCATTTCTTTTCACCTTTTTTCTTTACTAGAGACCCGGGGCACAAAAATTTGTGCACTTGGGGATAGGGGGTCTCTCAGCCCGGCCTGTGCCCTCTCGCAGTCTGGGACCACTCCGGGGTGACCACTTGCAGGCTTAGGCCTGCTCCCCAGGGGAACTGGGCCTGAGCTGGCAATCAGACATACCTCTGGCAGCCCGGCGGCCCTCAGGGGATGCCCACTTGCCAGCAGGCAGCAGACCTAAGCTGCAGTCAGACATCCTTAGCGCTGCTGAGGAGGTGGGAGAGGCTCCCACCACCACA
>NW_006299626.1:0-332 GCF_000327345.1 Myotis davidii | reverse complement strand
GCTCTCTTGCAGCTTTTAAGATTCTCTCTTTGTCCTGAACATTTGCCATGCTAATTATGATGTGTCTTGGTTTGGGTCTTTTCGGGTTCACCTTGTTTGGGACTCTCTGGGCTCGTGTGACTTTTTTCTTCCCCACCTCAACGAAGTTTTCTGATATTATTTCTTCGAATAGGTTTTCTAATCCTTGTACATCTTTCTGTTGTTCTGGAACCCCTATTATTCGTATGTTGTTTCGTTTCATGTTGCCCCAAAGCTCCCTCAGGATCTCTCCCTGTCTTTTATTTTTTTTCTCCAATTGAAGTACATTTTGCGTGTGTTTTGCTTCCTTGTCT
>NW_006299625.1:0-6856 GCF_000327345.1 Myotis davidii | reverse complement strand
TACCCTTTGTAATACTTTTAGCAATAAAAATAAGTTTTGATTGGACACTTAGGTTGCTTTCATAGTTTGGCTTTTGTAAATCATACTACAATGAACATAGTGATGCATATGTTTTTCTTTTAATTTGTATTATTTTTTTTGGGGGGGAGGTAAACACTCAGAAATTAAATCACTGGCTCATACGCAGTTTCATTTTAATTTTAGGGGTATCCTCCATGTTTTCCTTAGCGACTGCATCAATCTGCATTCCCAACAACAGTGCACAATGGTTTCCTGTTCTTCACATTCTCACCAACAATTGTTTGCTGTTTCACTGATGAGAGCCATTCTGATAGGTGTAAGGTAATATCTTATTGTAGTTCTAATATTTTTAAATATTTTTATTGATTTCAGAGAGCAAAGAAGAGGGAGAGAGAGAGATAGAAACATCAATGATAAGAGGGAATCAATGATCAGCTGTTTCCTGCATGCCCCCTATTGGAGATTGAGCCCTCAACTCAGGCATAGGCCCTGACCAGGAACCAAACCATGAACTACTGGTTCATTGGAGCCTCATCAGTGGGGCTATAGTTTTAATTTGTATTCCTCTGATGATTAGTGAAATTGAACATCTTTTCATATGTCTATTTGCAATGTGTATGATCTCTTTAGAGAAGTGTGTATTCAGGTCCTTTGCCCAATTTTGTTTTTGTTGTTGTTTTATTGGTGTTGAGGTGCATGAGTTTTTTATAAATTTTGGATATTAAATTTTTATCAGATATATCATTGGAGAATATGTTCTCCCACACATTAGGTCTTTGTTTATTTTTTTTTTATTTTGTTTCCATTGCCTAAAGAGATATACCTGAATAAATATTGCTAAAAGAGATTTACTGGCTATATTTTCTTGTAAGAATTGTATCATTTCAAGTCTTACATTTTAATCTGTAATTTATTTTGAGTTTATTCGTGTATGTGGTATAAGAAGGTCATCTAGTTTCCTTTCTTTGCATGCATTAGTCCAATTTTCCAACACTATTTAATGAATAGTCTGTCTTTACCCTCCTTTGTCAAATATTAATTGATCATATATGTGAGGCTCTCTATTCTGTTCCATTGAGGTATATGTCTGTTTTCATGCCAGTACCATGTTGCTTTGCATACTCTATAGCCTTATAGACTAGTTTTATATTATGTAGTGTGATACCTCCAACCTGGTTATTTCTCAAGATTGTTGTGGCTATTCAGGGTCTTTTTTGTTCCATATAGATTTTTGCAATATTTGTTCTAGTTCTGTGAAATGTACCATTGCTATTTTGAGAGGGATGTGTTGAATTTTTAGATTGCTTTGGGTAATATAGACATTTTAATGCTACTATTTCTTCCTATCTATGATTATAGTATATGCTTCCATTTGTCTTATAGTTTTTTGATTACATGTCTTTTACATCCTTGGTTAAGCTTATTCTTAGGTTTTGTGGGGTTTTTCTATGCAATTATAAGTGGGATTGTTTTCTTATTTTCCCTTTCTGATAGTTCACTATCTATACTAATAAAAGCCTTAGGGGTGATCAAGCCATCAGGAGAGGGCATTTGGGGGCAATCAGGCTGGCAGGGGAGCAGTTAGGTGTCAATCAGGCCAGCAGGGGAGCAGTTAGGGGGTGATCAGGCTGGCAGGAGGTAAGCGGTTAGGAGCCAGCCGTCCCGGATTGGGATGTCTGACTGCGGGTTTAGGCCTAATCCTGTCAGGCTTAAACCAACAGTTGGACATCCACTGAGGAGTCCCAGATTGGAGAGGGTGCAGACTGGGCTGAGAGACACGCCCCCATGCACGAATTTCATGTACCGGGCCACTAGTTGATGTATAAAAATGCAACTGATTTCTAATGATTTATTTTGTATCTTTCTACTTTATGAAATTCATTTACTGGTTCTAGGAGTTTTATGGTAGAATCTTAAGGGTTCCCTATATACAGTATTATATCATCTGCAAATAATTATTTCTTCTTTTCCAATTTGGATGCCTTTTATTTCCTCTTTTTGTCTTATTGCTGTGGTGTACCTTTATTCATTTGTTTGTTGATAGACACTTGTTTCCATATATTTGCTATTGTGAATAATGCTGCAATAAACATGAGAGTACATATATCTCTTTGATTTTATGTTTTTATTTCCTTTGCATATATATTCAGAAGTGAAATTACTGAACCCTATGGTAGTTCTGCTGTTTTGTTATTTTAGAAACCTCTATATTGTTTTCCATAGTGTCTGAACCAATTTGCATTTCTATCAACAGTGCACAAGTGTTTCCTTTTTTCCACTTCCCCACAAACATGTTATTCTTGTATTCTTTTTTATTTTATTTTTCTATCACTATTTATCCCCCCTATGTCATCTTCTACCTCCACCCACCTTGCTCCTCCCCACAATCACCACACTGTTGTCCATGAGTTTCCTCTCTCTCTCTCTCTCTCTCTCTCTCTCTCTCTCACTCAATTCCTCCATTTCCCTCATATACACCCCACCACACACACACACACACGCACACACACACACACACACACACATCAGAGCTGTCTGCCTGGTCTCTACCTTTGAGTCTGTCTCTAGTTTTCTTGGTAGTCATTTGTTCATTAAATTCCACATACAAGTGAAATCATATGGTACTTGTCTTTCTCTGACTGGCTTATTTCACTTAGCATAATGTTCTCCAGGTCCATCTAAGCTGTCTCAAAGGGTGAATTTTTCTTTCTTTTTACAGCAGAGTAGTATTCCATTGTGTAAATGTACCACAGCTTTTTTACCCACTCCTACTGATGGACACTTGGGCTGATACCAAATCTTGGCTATTGTAAATAATGCTGCAATGAACATTAGGGGTACATATATTCTTTATAATTTGTGTTCTGGGTTTCTCCAGAAACATTTCCAGAAGTAGAATTGCTGGGTCATAAGGCAGTTTCATTTTTAATTTTGTAAGGTAACTTCATACTCCTCCATAGGGGCTGCACCAATCTGCATTCCCACTAACAGTGCACAAACGTTCCTTTTCTACACATCCTTACCATCACTTGTTTGTTGTTTTATTGATAATAACCATTCTGACAGGTGTGAAGTGTTATCTCATTGTGGTTTAAATTCCTTTTCTCTAGTTATAAGTGACTGAGTGTCTTTTCATGTCTATTGGTCATATGTATGTCTTCTTTCAAGAAGTATCTATTCAGATCTTTTGCCCATTTTTTAAATTGGATTGTTTGGGTTTTTGTTGTTTACTAGTAGTTGTCTAAACTCTATAAATTTTGGATATTAACCCCTTATCAAATGTATCATTGGTGAATATGCTTGCCTATTCAGTGAATTGTCTCAACAGTGATCTTGAGAAAGAAGAACGAAGTTGCAGGAATCACACTACCTGGTATCAAACTGCAAGGCCATAGTAATCAAAACAGCATGGCACTGGCATAAAAACAGACATATGGAACAGAATAGAGAATTGTTTTTAGTTTGATGAAGTCTTATTTGATTTTTCTTTTTATTGCTTGTGTTTTTGGTGTCACAGCTAAAACAAAACAAAACAGAAGAAAACAAAAAAACACTATTTCCAAGAAAAAGGTCAAGGAGCATCTTTTTTTTTTTTTTCTCTAGAAGTTTATGGTATTAGGTCTTATGTTTAAGTTTTTAATCTATTTTAAGTTAATTTCTATAAGTAGTGTAAGGTGGAGAGCCAATTTCGTTTTTCTGCATGTAGTTATCTCATTTTCCCCATACAATTTCCCCAAGTTAAAGTTGTTGGCTCCTTTGTCAAATATTAGTTAAACATACATTCATGTGTTTATTTCTGGGCTCTCTTTTCTGTTCCATTGGTCTATGTCTCTGTTTTCATACCATGACCATACTGTTTCAATTATTATAGCTTTGTAGTGTAGTGTTAAACCAGGAAGTCTGATTCTCCAGCTTTGCCCTTCTCATAATTTCTTTTTCTATTCAGTGTCTTTTGTGGTTTTATGCAAATTTTAGGATGTTTCTTATTATTGCTGTGAAAAATGGCATTATAATTTTGATAGGGATTGCATTAAATCTATAGATGGCTTTGGGTAGTATGTATATTTTAACAATATTAATTTTTCACATCCATAAACAAGAAATATTGTTCCATTTGTTTGTGTATTTTTCATTTTTTTATCAAACTCTTAGTCTTATAGTTTTCAATGTACAGAACTTTCACTTCTGGATCTAACTTTATTCTTAAGTATTTTATTGGTTTTGATGCTATTGTAAATGGGATACTTTTAAATTTTTTTTTTCAGATATTCTGTTGTCAGTTTATAGAAGTGCAAATAATTTCTGCATGTTGATTTTATATCCTGTAACTTTACTGAATTTGGTGATTAGTTGTAACATATTTTAGTAGATTGTATAGGCTTTTCTAAATATAATGTCATGTCACCTGTAAATAATAACAATTGTACTTATTTTTTTTCTAATTTGGATGACTTTTATTTCTTTGTCTTGACTAATTGTTCCAGCTAGGACTCCAAGTACTATGTAGAATGAATGGTAAGAGTGGGTACCCTTGTCTTGTTCCTGCCTTTAAAGGAAAACTTTCAACTTTTCACCATTGAATATAACGTTAACTGTGGGTTGTCATATGTGTCCTTTATTATGTTAAGGTATGCACCTTTTATACCAAAATTGTTGGGTGTTTTTTATCATGAAAGCCTATTGTATTTCATCAAATGCTTTTTTGGTATCTATTAAGATGTGTCATATGATTGTTTCTTTCTATTAATGTGGTCAAATTTATTGATTTGCATATCTTGAACCATTCTTGCATGCCAGGGGTAAATCCCACTTTGTCATGGTATAATCCTTTTACTGTACCATTTAATTCAGTTTGCTAATATTTTCTTGATAATTTTAACATCTCAATTTATTAGGTATTTTAGTCTGTGGTTTTCTTTTCTTATAATGTCCTTATCTGACTTTAGTATCAGGGTAATGCTGAACTTGTAAAATGAATTTCTTTTTTTTTTAAAATATATTTTATTGATCTTTTACAGAGAGGAAGGGAGAGGGACAGAGAGTTAGAAACATCAATGAGAGAGAAACATCGACCAGCTGCCTCCTGCACACCCCCCACTGGGGATGTGCCCGCAGGTACATGCCCTTGACCGGAATCGAACCTGGGACCTTTCAGTCCGCAGGCCGACGCTCTATCCACTGAGCCAAACCCGTCTCGGCTGAACTTGTAAAATGAATTTCAAAGTGTTTGCTCTTCTTCAAGTATTTGGAAAAGTTTGAGAAAGATTGGCCATGATTTTTCTTTAAATATTTGATGGATTTACCAGTGAAACCATTTCATCCTAGGATTTGCTGTGGTTAGAGATTTTGGATTAAGAGTTCAATCTTCATACTTATTGGTCTGCTCAGATTTTCTAATTCTTTGTGACTATCTTGGTAGGTAGCATGTTTCTAGGACTTTGTCCATTTCTTCTAGGTTATTCCATTTTTGCATATAATTATTTATAAAAAATCATTATTGTTCTTTGTATTCTATAGTATGAGTTTCAATGTCTTCTCTTTCATTTGTGATTTTATTTATATGTCTTATTTCTTTTATCTTTAGTCTAGCTAAAGGTTTTGATTCTTGTTTATCTTTTTAAAATAACAGCTCTTAGGTTAATTTTTACTTTTTTTCTGGACTCAATTTTTTTCTGCTCTGATCTTTGTTATTTACTTTCTTCTCTTAACTTTGGGCTTAGTTTGTCTTTCTTTATATAGTTTCTTTAGGTATAAAGATAAGCTGTTTGAGATTTTTGATTTTTCCTCTATCCATTTATTGTTATAAACTTCCCTATCAGAACAGATTTTGTAGCAACCTATGCTTTGGTGTATTGTGTTTCCATTATCCTTTGTTATGAGCTTTTAAAAAAATTCCTTTTCATTTCTTATTTAACCCATTTATAATTACAATGAGTATATATTTTGGATGAATTGACCCTTTTATCATTATACTTTGACCTTCTCTATCTCTTATTACTGGACTTAGATTAAGGTCTATTTTGTCTGATATAATTATATCTATCCAGGCTTTCTTTTGGTTTCCACTTGCATGGGATATCCTTTTATATCCCATTATTTTGAAACTATGTGTGTTTTTAATGCTGATGTGAGTCTCTTAACGTAGCATAGAGTTGAGTCTTATTTATTTATCCATACAGCCACTTTGTGCCTTTTGATTGGGGAATTCAGTCCACGTTTACGTGGTTATTTTTCATGCATACCTTTTTAAATTGATTTCAGAAAGGAAGGGGGAGGGAGAGAGAGATAGAAACATCAGTGATGAGCTCCTTTTAAATTTTGGAGATTAGACCCTTATTGGAGATAACATTGGCAAATATGTTCTCCCATGCAGTGGGCTTTCTTGTTATTTTATTGATGGTTTCTTTTGCTCTGCAAAAGCTTTTTATTTTGATGTAGTCACATTTGCTTATTTTCTCCTTAGTATCCATTGTCCTAGGAGTTGTATTGGTAAAGATATTGCTACTACATATGTCTAGTATTTTGCTTCCTATGGATTCTTCTAATATTTTTGTGGTTTCCGCCTTACTTTTAAGTCCTTTAAACATTTTCAGTTTATTTTTGTGTATGATGTAAGTTGGTGGTTTAGTTTCTTTATTTTCCATGTACCTATCTAATTTTTCCAGCACCATTTATTGAAGAGACTGCCTTGACTCCATTGTATGGTCTTGCCTCCTTTGTCAAATATTTTTTGTTTTTACAGTCCTAGGTCACTATGGACTATATTTATTTAAACATGGTGACAACGACTTTGCAGGCAAAAACAGAAAGTTAAATGGTTGTAAGCAAAATTTAG
>NW_006299624.1:20005-20644 GCF_000327345.1 Myotis davidii | reverse complement strand
GAGTTTTGCTGGCTTCCTCGTTCTCACAGGGGCAGTGCTCTGGCTTTGGGACGGGAAATGGATACTAGGACACAGACTCTGTATGTGAACATTTGGGCAACAAAGATTTGCGCCAAGCTCAACCTGGAGGCCACTGTCTTTGCAAATGAAGGAACAGGAAGTTAAGCTTAGAGTCAAAGTGAATGATTCTATTCAGTACTGAAGTCTCCCATCCTGAACAAAGGCTCTCACCAACCCACAGAGCCCTTCACTGATGCTGGAGAGGCAGCCACAACGGGTGGTGACAGCACAGCCCAGAGGCAGACTGCCTGGTCCAAATCCTGGGCAGGACAGTGACCTGGGCCAGTCACCTCCCTGCTCGGTGCCCCAGCTTCCTCAGCTGTAACAGGGGAGGGCAGACTTATGGACGTTTTTAACGAGGTGCACAGTATTTGTTTACATTGTGGAATGATCACCACAGTAAGTCTAGTTAACACCCATCACCATACTTAATGACAACACTATTCCTTTCTCGTGATGAAGACGTATAAGATCAACAGCAAAACCTCGTTATAACGGACTAATTCAGGCATTAAAGCCGAAAGTCCATCCTGTAATAAAGTAGGTTTTCTGAATGTGTATGTGAAAAAATTGACCACT
>NW_006299624.1:14798-18328 GCF_000327345.1 Myotis davidii | reverse complement strand
AGGTTCAATTCCGGTCAAGGGCATGTACCTGGGTTGCGGGCACATCCCCAGTAGGAGATGTGCAGGAGGCAGCTGATCGATGTTTCTCTCTCATCGATGTTTCTGACTATCTATCTCTCTCCCTTCCTCTCTGTAAAAAATCAATAAAATACATTTAAAAAAAATTAACAGATCATCAAAATACAAAAGGCAAAAAATGTCTTTGAGATCAATGTCCAGGAGTGTGATTGCTGGGTTATATGGTAAATATATGTTTACTTTTTAAAGAAACAGACAAGCTTCTGACCTAGCAATTCCACTGCTGGGAATTTATCTGAAGAAACCAGAAACACTAATTTCAAAGAATATATGCACCCCTATGTTCACAGTGTGGTGATTGGGCAGGGGGTGGGATGGGGAAGTAGAGGGTGGGTAGAAGGACAAAGATTACATGGGAAAGTAGGAATTACAGGCATGGGAAAGTTCCAGTGGTTGCAGGTTACAGGAGAGGGGTGTGCTTCCAGGACTAGGTTGTTTCAGCCAGGAGGTTGTAAATTCTTCCATAATGATGAGAAGTTCTCCGGACAGGAGAATGGACTGCATTCCAATGTTAGCATTCCATGTCCTGGGGCATACAGCTTTCAGCCAGGTTGGAATGTGCTTTCTTTAATCAGAATAGAACAATCACAGTTAACAGAGCCTGATTAATATTTCTTATAACTATAGCTAGTCTCCATTATTCTATTTCTGCCCCTAACAATCTTAGTATTTACTATACTCGTATTATAGAATGTACTCTTTCTACTTTAGCAAAGAAAAGTTTGCTGTCAAACAGTATGCCATGTTAAGCCAGCAGCAGCAGCAGCCTCATACATCATTTTTACCGCCTATTTGATTGCGTTATTTTTTTCTTGTGTTTGATTGGATTTAACTCTACCACTTATGTTTCCTTTTTGTTTCTGTTTTTTTTTAATGGGGAAAAGCAATTTCTATTGCTCTGAGTCCCTCCCTTCCCCAAGCAAGAAGTCTCTTCCCAGCGGTGCTGCTGAGCGTCACGCCTGAGCAGGAACTTCTTCAGGGTCGTCCGGTCGTCCGGGTTTGGAGCAATGTCTTGTGTCACCAGTTCTGCTCGGGGTCCATAGTTCTCTGTCCTTCTAATCCTTTCCCCGCCTCCCCTATGTCACCTCTGGTTCTATGCCTGATGAGGGAGGGTACCAACATTAACCTCCTGCTGGGATGTGATGTCACTGGCTGCCTTAGGAACACAGGGACCTCATTCCCGCAGTCATCCTTTACTCTGTCATCTCTCTATCGGGACTCGGGTGTCACCACTGTTTGGAAGGGACCATCGACTCGGGTTTCCGAATATTAAATTCAGGCTTCAGTCTGGTCTGTTCTGGAAGAGTTTTCCACTCATCTAGGGTCATCTCTCTTTTTTTTTTTTTTTGAATGTCATGTTTTATTGATGTCCAGGTACAGTTCCACATAGCAACCCTCCCCCAACCCACACCCCTCCCTCCAAGGGTTTACAGAACATTATAAGTGGTCCATAGTTACAAGTCAATAAAAGGCAGGACAGACAGATTTTTAAAACCCCTTTTCTCCCATCTAAGAAAAGCCCTTAGGTCTCTGCCCTGAGAGATGCCTGTGAGAGCGCTCCATACCACAGCCCACAGTCCACAAATACCCCCCCACCACACACACACACAGTCCACAAGTCTCCCCCCTCTCGCTGTGCAGTATTAAATGTGCAGAGGAACCACGGCCGATTTCCTGTCTCAGGTGACCTCAGTCGCTTGGCCCATTCCCACTGCTTGCTGTGGTGGCAGCTTCAAGTGCGCCTGCAGGGGGTGGGGGCCAGGGTGCCCGAGGGCCTCCCACTAAGGTCCTGACTCCAAGGGAGGGATGGAAACTACTCCAGACGCCCAGCAGGTACCTCCTCTGCCTTGATAGGAAGGAGAGGACTTGAATCAGCAAGATCCAGCCAGTGTTCCGGGGCTGAAAGGGATGGGGGCAGGGGTGGCTGCTCCTGGGCCCTAGGGTGCTGGGACAGCGGCTCCAGAGCAGGTGTAGGTTGCCAGTCCCCCCATGGCTGCCACTCAGAGGGAGGAGGCTGCCCACACCCATGCAGGGCCCAGCCCCCCTGTGCCATGAGTAGCCTGGGGTCCCCCTGATGAATCCCTGTGCCACCAGCCTCCACCTGTGAGAAGGGCTGTCGGAGGGGATCAGGAGGTAGACCCAGGGCAGCAAGGCTGAAGCCCAAGGGCAGAGAGCGATGGAAGCTTCCAGGCTTCCCCAGTGCCCTAGCTGGAGTCTCCAGGTCGCAAGTCTCCCCCTTCATGTGCCCCAAGAAGACGGCTTGACTAGGAAGACCCCCCACCCCCCACAGGAGAATTGGCCGGCATCGCTCTGGAGAGTTCTGTTGGAGTCACAGTTGGGGAGAAGGCTCTGGAGGCCAGAGCAGTGGCGAGGGGCTTAGAATCCACCCTGATGGGATCCTGAGGCCGCGGCTGCCTTCCCACAGGGCCTCCTCTGGAAGTGCTTTGGTGTTCGAGCTCTGTGGTTCTGAAACCAGACCAGGATTCTTGACTCAGGAATCTGGATTCGCTTGGCTAGTTTTACTCTCTCAGTGGGATCCGGGTATGGTTCCTTTTCAAAGGCCTCGATAAGAACCTTGAGTTGGTTTTTGTTGTACTTGGTCTTCTTGCGCCTTGAGCCTCTCTGGGGCCTGCTGGAGAACATGTCAGGGCTGGGTTCACCCACCAGCCAGGACCCAGGTGAGAACTGCCTCCCTCCCAGGGGGAGTCTGGTAGGGAAGTCTAGGATCATCTCTTGAGCCTGAATTTCTCCTTCTACCTCCAACTCAGTGTTAATGTAAAAAAAACAACATTGAATCCTGTAAAGAATTTTTGTGAGTTTCTTTGAGCCAAACTGTCGACATATGCTGGGAAGAAGAACCTCAACGAATTGAGATAATGCTCCAGAGAATGGCGGATTACATCCGTATTTATACATTTGCAATCAAAGGAGGGACGTAGGTGAGTTACATAAAATTCATTGGTGATAGATTAAGGAGGAGGGATAAAGCAAAGCAGGGAAACCCCTGCGATTGGATGAAAAGTAAATTGATGGACACATACTTAGGTGGGTGCAGGATCAATTAACATGATGATGAAGGAATTTGTGGTATCTGTCCTGGGCCCAGCACACCTGGGCTCCAGATACAGGGAAGTCACAAGTTACCCAGACATTTCAAGGGTATAGGTGCAAAAAGACAGCTAGGCTCAGTTAAGGTAAAGGTTGACCTTGTCAGTGAAGATACTGGCCCAGGACGCAACTGCCCACCATAACTGCTTTTAGTTAAGGTTTAATTTCAGACCATCCTTTGTGGTTACTTTAGGTCTCTGAGTTTGTAAGACTGCCATGCAGGCCTCCCCTGAGCTTGTCAGGTCAGCCTGTGGCCCCTTTTGTCCACAAAAGACACCAATAAAATTGATAAATCTCTAATAAGACTGATAAGTATAAAATGAGGAAAGACAAAAATTGGCATT
>NW_006299624.1:11832-14274 GCF_000327345.1 Myotis davidii | reverse complement strand
ACAATCAGTGTGCTCAAAGCTGCCTGGAGCAGGAACTTCAGACAAACAAGTGTGGGTGCTGAATTGTATGAGGTGATTGGGTACTTACTAAATTATTTAAATTCATTGGCATCATCAGACATGCCCCACAACTACCACTAAAGCCCCCCTTTCCCTTCTCAAAAGGACATTTAGAACACACACACACACACACACACACACACACACAAAAAAAAATCCCCTGGGAGAAAGAGGACAAAAACCTCCCTTTTGAAACTCCCAGCTTTGTAAATTCAGTGGGTCTCAGAGTGAGTGAAGTAATCAGCGAAGCACATAAGGGCAGCCAGTCTACAGAGCCTTGAAAACCAGAGCTGTGCGTCAGTGACCCTAACATTTGTCACAGGAAATTTTGGAAGAAAGCATGCTTTAGGTCAAGGAAAGATAATCTACAACCTCAGCTGCTACTGTTAGTAGAAATCCTACTCTCACTAGAAATTCAGAATTAGAATCTGATGATCTGATGAGGAAATATATTCTGATATCATGTACCAAAGCATAAATAATGGTGCTAAGTGCTGTACTGCTTATTTTTTTTATTGTTATTATTAAGGTATTACAAATGTGTCCTCATTCCCCCATTAACCCCCAACCTCCCCACACACACACACTCATGCTCCCATCCCCCTGTTGTCCATGTCCATTGGTTTGGCTTATATACATGTATACAAGTCCTTCGGTTGATCTCTTCCCCTAACCCCCGCCCTCCCCTACTTCCCTTCTAGGGATTGATAGCCTGATCGCTGTTTCTCAGTCTTTGGGTCTGTCCCTTTTCATCAGAGTATTCTTTTTTATGAAATACCTATTTGATTCTCTTGTCTATTGCGGTTGTCTGCCTAATTTTTAGTGATAAGTATGATTTCTTTATATATTACGGATACAAGATTCTTGAGGAATAATGTGTTACAAATCTTCGCCCACTATGTGGCTTGCCTTTTTACTCTTATAATAGTTTCTTTTGATTTAAAAAATGTTATAATTTTGCTGTTCTATATTTTAAGCCTTCATTTTTTCATCTATAAAGTAGAGATTATGATAGTATTTCACTCATAGAATTGTCATGAGAATTAAATAGAAGAATGCATGTACTCCTGGCACTAAATGACACTCAGTGAATATTATTTTTACTCCTAGTGCCACTTGTTTCTCTCCCCATCAAACCTTCCATATCCTTCTGTTTCCTCTGTTTTGAATCTCAGAGAGAGCATGCTGTAACAGAAAAGGCTGGTCATTTGACCTTGATTCATTCTTAACTTCTCTGGGCCTATAGTTATTTGTAAAATGGGGTTCCCATCACCTTTGGGGTTCAATTTTCTCCCTTTCCTATTGAACATTACTACGTACCAGCCACTAAAGAGGAAAAAAAGAATATTAGACATGATTCGACTCCGTGAGGCAGTGGGGACAGCGAGAGGATGAACAACAAGTTCGACACATTGAAAGATGATGACAGTGGTGACCATGATCAGAATGAAGAAAACAGCACACCGAAAGATGGTGAGAAGGAAAAAATGGAATGGGACAAAAGTCAGAGCAGCAGCAAAAGGAAGGCTGTTGTCCCGGGACCAGCAGAGCATCCCTTGCAGTACAACTACCCTTTCTGGTAGTCCAGGAGAACCCCCGGCTGACCCACCAGCTCACAGAGCTATGAACAGAATATCAAACAGATTGGCTCCTTTGCTTCGAGAGGAGAGATCTCCTTTGCTCCACGGTGGAGCAATTCTGGAGGTTTTACAGCCACATGGTACGTCCTGGGGACCTGACAGGCCACAGTGACTTCCATCTCTTCAAAGAAGGAATTAAACCCATGTGGGAGGATGATGCAAATAAAAATGGTGGCAAGTGGATTATTCGGCTGCGAAGGGCTTGGCATCGCGTTGCTGGGAGAATCTCATCCTGGCCATGTTGGGGGAACAGTTCATGGTTGGGGAGGAGATCTGTGGGGCTGTAGTCCCTGTCCGGTTTCAGGAGGACATTATTTCAATATGGAATAAGACTGCCAGCGACCAAGCAACCACAGCCCGAATCCGGGATACGCTTTGGCGAGTGCTTAATCTACCTCCCAATGCCATTATGGAATACAAAACCCACACCGACAGCATCAAAATGCCAGGCAGACTGGGCCCCCAAAGGCTCCTTTTTCAAAAACTCTGGAAGCTGAGGGTGAATGTGCCATGACCTTCTCCCTCTCTGGATGGCACCATCATTGAAGCTGGCATCATCGGAGTCTCTTGTTCTGTTGGCGTGCTACCTGGAAGATTCTTCTGTGCTGGACAAGAGGAATTGGAAGAGCATTTTATGTTTTAAGAACAGGCTGACATACAGCAGCTACTACAACAGCTGAGATCACTTAATAAATGGTGCTAAACTAAAAAAAAAGAAAAAAAAAGAACAAAAAAAGAATTG
>NW_006299624.1:10424-11747 GCF_000327345.1 Myotis davidii | reverse complement strand
AAATAATTTTATGGTTGGGGGTCACCACAACATGAGGAACTGTCTGAAAGGGTCGCGGCATTAGGAAGGTTGAGAACCACTGCATTAGGAGGTGTAGCTCCGGGTCCTGGGTCCACTCTGGGGCTCTCACCCAACTCAGGAGGCTCCGCTCCCTTATCTAATATCGCCTTTTACATCCCGTGGTCACTGAATCACAGAAGCAGAAAGAGACTGAAGAGAGAGGAGAAGGACCATGTGGACCAGCTCCCCTTCTGAGTGTCCAGGGAAGGAAGGGCTGGAAGAAGTGGTGTTGGGTATCAGGAGGTCCTGTGTTCTAATCACAACTTCTGCCACAGATTACCAGTAGATGAAGCATGTCATCTTCCCTGGACCTTAGCCCTCCCTCCCTTTGAGGACATTTTTAAAAACAAAATAATATCGTACAGGTGCATGTTTATTTTTTCATAAATATATATTTAGCCCTGGCCTGTGTGGCTCTATGGTTAGTCTGCAAAGGGTCACAGGTTCGATTTCCCACTCAAGGGCACACAGTTGGGTTACAGATTCGATCCCTGATTCCTGGCCCTGCTCTGGCTCATGGGGTTGGTAACTAATTAATGTGTCTCTCTCACATCGATGTTTCTTCTTTCTTTCTTTCTTTCTTTCTTTCTCTCTGTCTCTCTCTCTCCCCCTCCTTCCCTCCCATTCTCTCTAAAAATCAATGGAAAAATATCCTTAGGTGAGTATTATGTTATATATATAATATATTTCCTTAAAATATATTTATAAGATACTTATATATTTTACATTTAGAAATATATTTTTAAATGATTACGTAAAACATTTGTATTGGTGAAGGGAAACATTTTATCTCTCTCTTATTTTTTTATTGATGAGAGTATTAAAGATCTCCTGCCCTCCCTCCCCCCATTGTTCCCCTCCACCCAGTTCCCGCTCCACCCCAGGCCTTCACCACCCTATTTTCTGTTTCCATTGGTAATACATATATACATATAAGATCTTTGGTTAACTTCTTCCTGCCCCCACTTCCCTTCCCTCTGAGATATGTCAGTCTGTTCCATGTGTCCATACTTCTGATTCTGTATTATTCAGCAGTGTATTTTGTTCATTAGATTTCTTGTTTATTTTGATTTTTAAATACAATTGTTGATAGATTTGTATTTACTGCCATCTTATTGTTCATATTTTTTATCTTTTTCTTCTTCTTCCTCTCTTAAAGAATACCCTTCAATATTTCATGTAGTGCTGGTTTTGTGGTGATCAACTCCTTTAGCTTTTTCTTGTCTCTGAATTTCAATTCTCTTTATCTGAACTTCAATTCTA
>NW_006299624.1:7845-9649 GCF_000327345.1 Myotis davidii | reverse complement strand
TGGCTCAGCCTCCCCAGTCACCTGAGCTGGGCACTCTAGGTGTGGGCTGTGTGCACAGTCTTGCTGTGGTTGAGCCTTGACTGCCGTTGGCATCACTGGAAGGAATTGGCCTCCAGGCCAATTGGCTGTGAGGATCAGCTTCACGTATAATGAAAGAGCTGCTATGCAGGAGAAACCTTATGGAGCAGGACTTTAGTGGGGCTTTGGTGCCTACTGAGTTTGCCCCTTGAATGTGTTGCATGTGGATGTGTAGAGTTGCAATCTGGTATGGTCTGAGGCTGTCTACTAGGTTCACTGGCTCTGGGGCCTCCAGGGAGGTGCAAAGCCAGCCACTGCCTGGGGTCATCCAGTGGGAGCTACAGAGAGATCTGCAGATGGCTGCTATTTGTATTGGGCTAGAAAGTGTCCAGGTGAGGCCCAGCTGTGAAATAAGGCAGGCTGGTGCTAGGTCTTAGGCCTATTATTGAAAGGTTTGGTGCACATTGACTCCAGCTGCTACTCCTTTAGAGATTTTTAGAAAAGTCTGAAACCTGAGACAGGACAGGCCATCATATGAAAAAGTAGCTGCAAACAACTTGGGTGGGGTTGCAAATTGGATGAGGTGGGGCCTCAGGGAATCACCAGGGTGGAGCGAACTGTGTGGACCATGCTGATGAAGCCTCAGATATGGCCACCAGTCAGCTTTGCAATGGAGGAGGTCCCAGCACAGGAACAATGACCCCTATGAACACTCCTGTCTGGAAGAAAGCTGCCCCCAAACTCCCACCTGGCTAGACAGTTCAGTTCCTCTCCATATGTCACTGGATTCCCCCAAAGCCACTACCTGGTGCAGGAGCTCAGAGCAAGTGGAACCATATAAGTTTGTTGGGCCCTTGAAGAGGAACACCTGGGACTTCAGCAGCCTTCATGTCAATCAGCCACAGTCCCGGCTGGTTTTTATAGCCAGAAGTTACAGGGACTTATTTTCCCAGCTCTGGGCTCCGGGCTGGGGGTCTGGTGTGGGGCTAGGATCCCTTGTTTCTCTAGGTAGGCCTAGGAGATATCCCTCTCAATTAAAGAAATGACACACATGGGTGTCAGACTAGCCCATTCCCAGCCTCTGCCCCCTACCAGTCTCAATGAGCTTTCTTCTTTACTTCTCTAGTTGTAGGACTTCCATTCAGCCAGATTTCAGGCAGTTCTGAATGTTGGTTGTTCTATATTTTTGTTGTAATTTTGATGTAGTTGTGGGAGGCAGCATTTACCTAGGCCACCATCTTTGTTCTCTAATTTTATCTCTTAAACCAAGCAATTTTGTTTGTTTTGTTAATCCCATTCGGGGGTTATTCCAGTGTTTTTTTTTTTTTTTGCGAGAAAGTGGAAGGGAGGGGTGTGGAAAGAGAGAGAGAGAGAGGGAGAGGGAGAGAGAGTCAGTGTGGGATCTATCGGTTGCTTCTCACACTTGTAAACCAGGTACGTGCCCTTGGCTGGGAATCAAACTGCTAACCCTTCAGTGCACAGGCCCATGCTTTAACCACTGAGCTACACCAGCCAGGACTTAACACAAGCAATCTAATCATTCGCTATGCAGAAAACAAACCCATATTGGCCCTAGCCAGTTTGGCTTATGGATAGAGAATCAGCCTGCGGACCAAAGTGCCCCAGGTTCAATTCCAGTCAAGGCCACATACCTTGGTTGCAGGGCTGCAAGCTTTTCCCTGGCCTGGGCCCTGACCAGGGCTTGTGTAGGAGGCAACCAGTCGATGTGTTTCTCTCACATTGATGTTTCTCTTTGTCATTCCTTCTCTCTTCCACTCTCCCTAAA
>NW_006299624.1:5663-7034 GCF_000327345.1 Myotis davidii | reverse complement strand
GTGGGTGGGGCTGTGAACAGCATTAGGCTGCCACGTGTGATTTTGCACGCTGGACGTCTAGTTTTGTTATATTGTTATGGGTTCACTCAGTGAGATAAACCACCGACTCAGAATTTAAATTTAAGAGCCTTTATTAAGCTGGCCAGCTGACTACAATTACAGCACCCTGCCAAAGCAAAGGCTGAACTGCAGGGCAGACTACAGGAATTACAGTATTTTTATTTGCAAAAACCACAAAGTTACAAAACCTTAATTCCCGACACACTATTGTATCAGTACCTTCCTATCTATGTGTGTTAGGAACAGAGAGTACAGCATATTGAGAAGGGGCCATGAGACCATATCTCAAGGCCTGGCCTGATGTCAGTACCTTCCTATCTATGTGTTTTAGGAACAGACAGCACAGCATGACCCATCTGGCCAAAGCACCAGATATGCAGCCCACATAATTTATGTCTTTTGACATTTACCCTCAGAATGTAGCACCTCTCCATGTGTGAAGTGAAAAGGGTAGTTTTTTAGAGCTTAAATGTGTCCTAAAGCATGAAAGCCCATACTTACAGTTTTGTCACCTCCCTGATTATATCTCTCTAAAACCTCAGGGGAAGAAAAAATTACACCTAGTTGCCCTAAATGCAAGAATTACAACTACTTGAGGGCAAGTGATGCCCAACCTTTATTTGACTGTAAAATATTAATTCCTTCATCTCAATTGTTGAAGTGAAAGAATAAATGCATTAACTGATCCATCAATAATTAAAAATAAAATTGATTTCATCTGTAACATTTACTGGGACTACTTTGGTCCCCTTGAGATGATCAGAGAGCAACTGAAAAACCATCCTACCTTAGAATTAAGGAGGCAAGGAGAGCAGTTGTTTGAAAATCAGATTCCTTAACAGGATGATTTGATAAAGGCCTGAGGGACTCAAAGAATATATCCACTGACCGATAATTATAAGGAGAATAATGTGTGTGTTTTGTGCATGTGTGTGTGTTTTCTGCTTTTTGAAAGTAGTCCACATTGCATTTATTTATTTATTTTTAACTTATCTTTATTATTGAAAGTATTACAGGTGACCCCTTTTCCCCCTATTGACACCATCCACCTACACCCACTGCCCCGCCCCCCCGCCCCGGGAGAGAATAATGTTTGAAAACAGGAATCACCGGCTAAAAGGCATTTACCCAGGGAGAGGAACCAGTTCTTTTGAAAATAAATTTAGCAAAAATGTTGGTCAAGATCCAAGACCGATAATCAAGGGACTAGGTCAACATTTGGTAGCATCAGATTCTCTCTCTCCCCTCACCCCCCATTGATTTTTAGAGAGAATGGATAGGAGAGAGGGAGGGGGCCAGAGAGAAACATTA
>NW_006299624.1:3096-5393 GCF_000327345.1 Myotis davidii | reverse complement strand
AGCTTCCAGAAGGTTTCCCAGGAGCCGGTGGGTTGGACGGAGTGACTTTCTTGGGACCTTTCTAGAGCCCAAAGGGGCTGAGTAATTGGTGGAAAGAGCAGGGACTCACGTCTATTTTATGGTTCTCTGTGTCTGCAGGGCCCACAGCCTCTGGAGCCCAGCAGGAGCTGGTGGGTGCCATCGGTGGATCTGTGATTTTCCCTCTGACACACTCACTAGATCGGATTGACAGCATTATCTGGTTCTTTGAAAGTGCTACTCTTATCACCATACAGCCAACAATGACAAACAAACCAGACACTGTCATAGTGACTAAAAATCATAACAAGGGAAGGTTAGGCTTCTCGCACGGGAACTACTCCCTGAAGCTCAGCAAACTGAGTAAGAATGACTCAGGTGCCTACTCTGTCCAAATACACAGCCCGTTCCTCCAGGAGCCCTTCGTCCAGGAGTATGGGCTGCGTGTCTATGGTGAGTACAATGCCTGCCCTGGTAAAGTGGTAAACTCCCTGATATTGGAGATGTGTAAGCAAAGGCAGGATAAACACTTGGCAAGAATGTGGAAGATGGAACTCCTGCGATGGCTGAAGTGATGTAGCTGACCCCTAAGGTCCTCTTCTACTCAGAGATTCTGTAAGAGGCAGTGTGGTGCAACAGGTGGGTGAAATGGGAAGTGCAATCACACAGGTCAAATGCTGGCTTCTCTGTTTACTAGCTGCATGGTCTTAGCCAAGTTACTTACTCTCTCTGAAACTTAGTTTCCGTAATTGTATTGGGGAGGAAAGTGATGCCTGTTGTAGAAAGATTATCAGGTATAAACATCAATCACACCTTTCTCTACATTCCAATCAATTGAGAAATAGACACAAGAATTGAAAGAAAGATAAAAATAGCTTTATTTTGCCTTGTGTAGGTGGCTCAACTGGTTGGGCATCTTCACTCACACTGAAAGATTGTAGGTTTGATTCCCAGTCAGGACTCATACCTAGATTAGGAGTTTGATCCCAGGTGGGAGCAAGTACTTGAGGCAACCAATTGATGTTTCTCTATCTCTATCTATCTCTATCTCTATCTCTCTATCTCTCTTTTTCTTCCCTTCCTCTCTCTCTAAAAATCAATAAAAACATATCCTTGGGAGAGGATTATAAAAAATAATTTTTAAAAAAGCTTTATTCTTTTTCTTTTAAAGCAATCTAGGAGAAATATTTTTTCCCAAGTCTAGACCTTGGAGCCCATTCAAAAAAGATGGATTTACAAAACAATTATTCAACCAGCTAGCTACAAGAATAGCTGCCTCACTCACTGAGATGCACTATCACAGACACCAGGAGATGGTCCTCCAGGTTTGCTTGTAGGAGGTAGGCCATTCACCTTGATCTATGTGTGTCTTCCATATATACATAGCCAAAGGGAACAGAAGAATGCGTTCTGCAGGCACACTAGCTAGGCCAGTGGTTGGCAAACCACAGCTCACAAGCCACATGTGACTCTTTGGCCCCTTGAGTGTGGCTCTTACACAAAATACCATGTGCAGGCCAGCACGTACAGTGCTATGAAACTTCATGGCCCATGAGCAGAAGTCGGTTTTCGGCCTGGGTGAGTCTATTTTGAAGAAGTGGCATTAGAAGAAGTGGCGGTACATTCGCTGAAATCAACCCCTCAGATTGAGGACGTTTTTAGCAAAGTCTAGCTTAGGAGTACCCTAATTAAGTTAATAACAATGTACCTACCTATATAGTTTAAGTTTAAAAAATGTGGCTCTCAAAAGAAATTTCAATTGTAACGTTGATATTTGGCTCTGTTGACTAATGAGTTTGCCGACCACTGAGCTAGGGAAGGGTGGAAAAGGCACACCACATTTAGCAACAATCTTCACAGTTCAACCACAAGTACAGAGATGCAGGTGACAGAAGTCAGACTCTCACCATCTCAGCAATGAACCCATTGCTCATCCTCTGAGGGAGAGGAGTGAGCACTGAGTAGGGAGGGCCCCAGAAGTGTTGTTCATCTGGAAGAGTTCAGGGAAAGGCTCTTCAAGGAAGCCTAAGGACAAAGAAATGGAGAGCCTCTAAAAGAGATAAAATTAGCTAACACCTAAAATACATTGAACACAATGCTTGCCATATGGCTGGGCTTAGTAACTGGCAGCTGCATTCTTGTGGACTTGTTATTATTTACTCGAGGCTGGTGCATGAAATTCATGCACAGGGGAGGGGAAGGTCCCTCAGCCTGGCCTGCACCCTCTTGCAATCGGGGACACTTTGCAGGATGTCCGACTGCCAGTTTAGGCCCAAGCC
>NW_006299624.1:1497-3045 GCF_000327345.1 Myotis davidii | reverse complement strand
CCCCTTTCCAATCTGGGATCCCTCTCACAATCTGGGACCGCTGGCTCCTAACTGCTCACCTGCCTGCCTGCCTGATCGCCCCTAACCCCTCTGCCTGCCTCAACACCTCTAACCACTCGTCTGCCTGCCTCAACGCCTCTAACCACTCGTCTGCCTTCCTCAACACCTCTAACCACTTGTCTGCCTGCCTCATCACCCCTAGCTACTCGCCTGCCTGCCTGATCACCCCTAACCACTCTGCTTGCCTTCCTGATCACCCCTAATGCTCACCTGCCTAATCATCCCTAACTGCCTCTGACTCAGCCCCTGCCACCATGGCTTCCTCCAGAAGGACATACGGAATGACGTCTGGAAGGTTGTTTGGCTGTCCAGTCTAATTAGCATATTATGCTTTTATTATTGTAGATCATACTATTGTTTTTGTTGTTGCTGCATAGCTGTGGACAAGCAGAGCTAGATAATCCTCTTTTCCAGATAAGAATGAGAATTCTGCTCTAAATTGCCACTTCTGCTCCACTCTGCAGCACCGCGAAGAAATTCAGGTCCAGGGCTTATAGAATAATTTAGAAAAAGAGTGCTATAGCCACCCTTGGTTGTCCATTTCTCTTTTAAAGAGCACCTATCGAAGCCCCAAATCATCTTGGGTCTGAAGAGGAATAAAAATGGCACCTGTGTGACCAATCTGACATGCTTCCTGGAACGGGGAGGAGAGGATGTGACTTACAGCTGGAAGACCCTGGGGAAGACCTCCAATGAGTCCCATAATGGTTCCGTCCTCCCCATAACCTGGACGCTGAGGGAAAAGAACATGACCTTCATCTGCATGGCCAGGAACCCCGTTAGCAGCAAATCTTCAAACCCCATCTTTGTCCAGAAGCTCTGTGAAGGTGGCTGTCCCTCTCCTTTCTCTAGAAGCCTACAGTCTCGGGAGCGATGCCTTCTTTAGCTCCTGGTCCCCATGGGAATGGGCCCTGTGTAAAAACTGGAGGCCCCTGGGAAGTCACCAGACTGGGAGAAAAGTAGCAGTTGCTCTAAAAGTTGGGTCATTTTCCTTAGCTAACTCTGCTTCCTTCCCTGTGTCTCCACCCATTCTCTCTTTAAAGGGATTGCTGGTGACCTAGATCCCATCATGCGCCTGAGGATTTTCTTGCTGTTCATTTTCCTTGTACTGGTGTTAATTATTCTATGGAGACAAACAAGAAAAGGTAGACCATATGCCATTTTTGTCTTCGCCCTCATTCATGCGCTTTCTTCCTCATTAATTCAACAAACCGGTGGTAGGCCTAAGGATACAGAAATGAAGAGGCCCTAGTCTCTGCCTCAAGGAGAACACCATCAGCCTGCATCCCTTAGTTCTGGCTTCTCCCCTAAGGCCAAGGTCCTTCCAGTTCTCTCCCCAGTGCCCTAGCCCTTTCAGAGCCTGGGAAGTAATGAGGGTAATCAGAAAATCCTGGGGTTTCCCTGGGGTTAGCACTTAAAGTCCAATTCTCTGCGGGGGGGTGTGAGGGGGGGACACACAAACCTTTAGTTACAGGGAAAATATAAATT
>NW_006299624.1:373-785 GCF_000327345.1 Myotis davidii | reverse complement strand
GCCACCCCAGGAACAATCACTGTAGTCCAGGCTGGACTAGCTCCTTCACGGTCATAGAGGGCGTGTCCACATAGGCCCGTTTAATAAAATGAGCACTTTAGAGCCTCCGGATGCCAGTTTGACTCCAGCCTCCTAGCTCACCTACAGCTTTTCCAAGAGGAGCCCTTACATGTCTTCTTCGAAGTTGTTAGTGTCCCGAGAGCTCGTTTCTCCTGTAGGGAGACTGCTCTGTGCTCCCTCAGCCTGGCTTCTGTCAAAATTCATGACTGTATGGTTCATTCTCCCTGCTGGAGACACAGTCCCAGGAGACCACAGGACTGGATGTCCTGGGTGTTCGGGAATAAACTTCATTGATCCAGGATAATTTTCACCAGCCCAGAAGGCACTTTTGTTATTGCTGTTATTGTTTTGT
>NW_006299624.1:0-335 GCF_000327345.1 Myotis davidii | reverse complement strand
GGAGAGCTGTGCAAGAGAAACATCAGTGAGAGAGAATCATTGATTGGCTGTCTCTTGCACTCCCCACAATGGGGATCGAGCTCACAACCCGGGCATGTGCCCTTGACCAGAATCAAACCCAGGACCCTTTAGTCCGCAGGCTGATGCTCTATCCACTGAGTCAAACTGTCTAGTGCTAGATCTTATATATTTTAAGTTCACTTAAACACAACACAGTTTTAAAATAATCTGAATATTTTGCAAACAAGTTACCAATAATTATAATTACAGGCATCAACAAGAGCACTTCCCAGTACCCATTTCTGTTCCAGGACCCTCTGTCCCTCTCTCTTTCT
>NW_006299623.1:0-364 GCF_000327345.1 Myotis davidii | reverse complement strand
AGTTTTTGTGACATCATAACCATTGTGACATCAAAGCCATTGTGATGGCATACCCATTGTGACTGCATAGCCATTGTGATGTCATACCAATTGTGACGTCAAAGCCATTGTGATGAAATACCAATTGTGACATCAAAGCCATTGTACATCATAGCAACTGTGACAACTTACCCATTGTATCATCATAGCCACTATAGTGTCATAGCCATTGAAATGTCAGACATGCTGATGTCAGAGCGATTGTGAGGACACGTCAATTTTTATGACATTGCCATTGTGAAATCTTAGGCATCGTGATGGGATAGCAATTATTATTTCATAGCCTTTGTGACTTCATAACCATTGTGATGTCATACCAATTGTG
>NW_006299622.1:0-323 GCF_000327345.1 Myotis davidii | reverse complement strand
GAGTATATAAGAAGAAAAGTAAAAAACAAAATATCAAAAAAAGGAGAAAAAGTATATATATATTAAAATACATATGTCAAATATATATAAAAGAAAATGTATATACATATACAAAATTTCTTTCCCCTTTATTTTATCTATTTATGTATTCATCTAATTTTGGAAAAGGAAAATAGAGAGTAGATAGGCCTGAGTTGGTGATTGAAACTAATTGCTCCCTCTGTCCCATAATAATAGTAGCAGTTGATTAATGTAATTTGTTCCGCAAAATAAAATAAATATGGAGTGCAATATTTATTATCAAAAAACTAGATTAAATTAAA
>NW_006299621.1:0-557 GCF_000327345.1 Myotis davidii | reverse complement strand
ATCAAAGTTCATTAGCCCTCTATCAGATACACAAACACATGTATACATACATACACACACATACACACACACACACATACTACTTTTGGTCTTTCCCTTCAGCACTTTACTCTTAGGTTTGACAGTGTGATCAATGTTTCTTTGTGTCTGGATGTCTTGTTTTTCATCAGCTAATGTTCTTCATTATATTCTACAAATGAGTGAGGTAATATGATATTTATCTTTCTCTGACTGGCTTAATATGCTTAGTGTAATGATCTCCAAGTCCATCTATGCTGTTGCAAATTATGTGTTCATTCTTTTTTACAACAGTAGAGTATTCCATTGTCTAGTGTATTCTTTTGAGTTCATCCACTTTTTCAGATCCTGAACCTTTGCTGCAAATGGTGCGGCAGGGAAGGCAGGGGAAGGTGAGGGCTAGGGGCAGACATCAACCAAACGACCTGTAGGAATGCATATAATCCTGACTAATGGACACAGATACCAGTGGGGGTGATGACATGAGGAGTGGGTAGTTCTGGACAAATGGGGGAAAAGGACACATATGTAATACCTTA
>NW_006299620.1:0-787 GCF_000327345.1 Myotis davidii | reverse complement strand
AAAAAAAATTAAATTTAAAATAAATTAAATTGACATAAAAAATAAGAAGCAAAAAATAATAATAATAAGCCTAAAGCACATATGTACATATGTCAAAATGACAGAACTTTTTTTTTATAAATAAATGGGAGATGGCAACGTAATCATGAAACGGTGTACGTCCAGTCCACTGTAACCCGAGGACTGTGTGTATTAACTTAATCATACATTATCATTATTGTTTTATGATTCTTCCCCATGTTCTTAAGAGAGCACTTCTTACACTCTCTATAATTTTTAATTGTAGTTTGATATACAAAACATAACATTTACCATTCTAGCCATTTGAACCATTTAGGACACTCATCAGCAAGATCTCATTTTATGACCACTAAAATAGTCTCCAAAGAGTATTAATTGAGTATTTTGCAACTGTGAAAAAAAATAAGAACACGGATATCTATGAATTAATACGAAGAAATAGTAAGATATCTTCCTAAATGAAAAAAAGCAATGTGTAAAAGAGCATTGATAGCGTGCTATTTCTCATGTAAAAATGAAGGGAAATAAAATATCCAACTGTCTTCCCATTGAGCAAAAAGAAGCACAGGAAGAATAAATCAGAAATTAATAGGAGTTTTTATCTACAGGAGGTGGGGCAAAAGTGATGCAGAGATGTGTAGAATTATTTCTGTAGTTTTGACTATGCTGCCTTTTACAAGTAAAACATGAATAGAAAAGATGGCTAGTAAAGCAAAATATACTAAAACAAATCAAATGGCCCTAACCGGTTTGGCTCAGTGAATAG
>NW_006299619.1:0-485 GCF_000327345.1 Myotis davidii | reverse complement strand
CAAACAAAAGCCCTGGACCAGTCAGCTTCCCAGGGGAGTTTTATCAAACATTCAAAGAAGAAATAACACCTATCTTCCTCAGACTATTCAAAAAAATTCAAGAGGAAGGAGCACTTACAAGCTCTTTCTACGAAGCCAGCATTACGCTAATCCCAAAATCAGATAAAGATAATACAAAGAAAGAGAATTCCAGGCCAATATCCCTCATGAACATAGATGCCAAAATCCTCAACAAAATTCTAGCAAATTGAATTGAACAATACAATAGAAAGATCATACACCATGACCAAGTAGGATTTATCCCAGGTATGCAAGGATGGTCCAACATCCGCAAATCAATAAATGTGATATACCACATAAACAAACTGAGAGATAAAAAGCATATAATCATATCAATTGGTGCAGAAAAAGCATTTAACAAAATCCAAAAAAACTTTCTTGATAAAAACTCCTTCTTGATATAAAACTCTCAGCAAGGTGGGAAT
>NW_006299618.1:0-622 GCF_000327345.1 Myotis davidii | reverse complement strand
CATGTGAGCTGTGCCTGTGGGTGATGCTCTCATGTGTGAGAGCTGGAAGTTATGTTATTGGATATTCTCTGTGTGTATGTGACTATGTGTGTGACCATATGCATGGCTGTTGGTGATGGTTTAATGACTGTGCCTGTGACTGAATAGGCTTAACTGCCCCATGCTGACTGCCCTCTCCCAGCAAGGGGAAGGTCAGGTGGAGGGTAGCTCATTAATACACTCGCATTAATAGGAGAGTGTATACTGTTTGTTGTAGTGAGTGTGGCTGGGTGTGCATATGTGTTGTGTTGTGTATTTCTTGTAAGATTTTTGAATTTGTGGTCTTGTGTGATTTTGGTGAGTATGTGTGAAGTGTGAGTTATGTATATGTGGTGAGTTGAGTGTTCACTAGGTGCATCATGAGGCAGGTGGTTTGATGTGCATTGTGAGTGTGTTTTGTGGTGAGAGGTCTGTTATTGTATGTTGTGTATGTTTAACTTTGAGTTATTTATGACTTGTATGTATGCATATGAGTGTTTATGAGATGAACCACATATTGGCTATTCTTCCTTTACGATGGATATTTGGTCAGCGGTGACTTAAATTCCCAAATCAGCAGTGTGTGTGTGTGTGTGTGTGTGTG
>NW_006299617.1:212051-213494 GCF_000327345.1 Myotis davidii | reverse complement strand
ATTCCAGATGAATTTTTGGAGAGTTTGTTCTATTTCTGTGAAATATGCTGTTTGTATTTTAGAGGGAGTGCATTGAATTTATAGATTGTTTTGGGTAGTATGGACATTTTAATGGTGTTGATTCTACTAATCCATGAACATGGTATTTTTTCCATCTGTTTATGTCTTCCTCTATCTCTTTTTTCAAAGTCCTGTAGTTTTCTGAGTAGAGGTCTTTTACCTCCTTAGTTCAGTTTATTCCTAGGTATGTTAATTTTTTTTGGTGTGATGGTAAATTGGATTGATTTTTTAGTCTCTCTTTCTGTAAGTTCACTATTGGTGTGTATAAATGCCATAGATTTCTTGGCTTTAGTTTTGTATCCTGCTACATTGCTGAAATCATTTATTGATTCTAATAGTTTTTTGATGGAGTTTTTCAAATTTCTTATGTACAATATCATGTCACTTGTGAATAAGGAGAGTTTTACGTCTTCTTTTCCAATTTGTATGCCTTTTATTTCTTCTTCTTGTCTAATTTCAATGGCTAGTACTTCCAGTACTACGTTGAATTGGAGTGGTGAGAGTGGGCATCCCTGCCATGTTCCTGTTCTTAGGGGAAATGGTTTGAGTTTTTACCCATTGAGTATGATGTTGGCTGTGTGTTTGTCATATATTCCTTCTATTATGTTGAGGTATGATCCTTCTATTCCCACCTTGCTGAGAGTTTTTAAAATGGGTGTTGATTTTGTCAATTGTTTTTTCTGCATCAATTGATATGACTGTGGTTTTTAGCTCTAAATTTTTTTTATGTAATGTATCACTTGTATTGATCTGCTGATATTGTACCATCCTTGCATGCCTGGGATAAATCCTAATTTACCATGGTGTATGATTTTTTCAGTGTACTTCTGGATACAATTTGCTAGGATTTTGTTGAGCATTTTGGTATCTATGTTCATGAGGGATATTGTAATTCTCTTACATTGTGTTTTCTTTATCTGGTTTGGTATTAAGATGATGCTGGCTTCATAGAATGAGCTTGGAAGTGTTCCTTCCTCTTGAATTTTTTTGGAGTAGTCTGAGGAGGATAGCTTTTAGTTCTTCCTTGAATGTTTGGTAAAACTACCCTGTGAAGCCATCTGGCCCCAGGCTTTTGTTTGCTGGAAGTTTTTTGATTACTGCTTCAATTTCTTTCATAGTTATTGGCCCATGATCTTTTTGATGTACTTCTGGATCCAATTTGCTAGGATTTTGTTGAGCATTTTGGCCTATTGATATTTTTACATTCTTCCTGATTGCGTATTGGAAGGTTGTATTTTTCTAGGAATATGTCCATTTCCTCCAGGTTGTTCAGTTTGTTGGAATAGAGTTGTGCATAGTATTTTTTATTTCTCCTCTTTCACTTCTGATTTTGTTTATTTGGTTCCTCTCTCTTTACTTCTTAGCGAGCCTGGCTAGAGTTTC
>NW_006299617.1:208629-210839 GCF_000327345.1 Myotis davidii | reverse complement strand
TTTTGTTACAGAGAGGAAGGGAGAGGGATAGAGAGTTAGAAACATCAATGGGAGAGAAACATCAATCCGCTGCTTCCTGCACACTCCCTACTGGGGAATGTGCCCGCAACCAACGTACATGCCCTTGACCGGAATCGAACCTGGGACCCTTCAGTCCACAGGCTGATGCTCTATCCACTGAGCCAAACCAGTAAGGGCCCGTTAGTCCTTTTTTTTAATCTGTAAAGCTCCCGATTTCACCCTCAAATTTGATTGATAGCCTTGCTGTGTACAATATTCTTGGATTCAGACCCTTGCTTTGCATGTCTTTGTATGTTTCATTCCATTCTCTTCTTGCCTGATGTGTTTTTGATGAGAGATCCATCGCTAGTCTGATGGGGTATCCTTTGTAGGTAACTTTCTGTCTCTCTCTGGCCTCTTTTAAGATTCTGGCTTTGTCGTTGGTGTTTGCCAATTTAATTATAATGTGCCTTGGCTTAGGTCTTTGGGTTTCATTATGTTTGGGACTCTGTGAGCTTCTTGGATTTGTGTGAGATTTTAATTCTCTATATCAGGGAAGTTTTCTGTCATTATTTTTTCAAACAGGTTTTCTTTTCCTTGTTTAGTTTCCTCTCCTTCAGGCCCCCCTATTATGCGGATGTTGTTTCATTTCGTGTTGTCCCAATGTTCTCTTAGGCTCTCCTCTACCTTTTTAATTTTTATTTTTCTAGAAGCTGCTTTGCTTGGGTATTTTTTCTTATCTTGTCTTCTACTCACTGATGCGGTCCTCCACTTCTTCTAGTCTACTGTTGATGCTTTCTATAGAGTTCTTTATAGCAGTCATCTTACTTTTCATTTCTTCTTGATTATTCTTCATTTCTTCTTGGTTCTTACACATATTGTTGAATTTGTCTTCCATTCTTTTCATCCACCTTATGACCATTTCTCTGAATTCTTTCTATGACAGGTTGCTTGCCTACATTTCACTTACTTCCTTTTCTGGTGATGCCTGCTTTTCTTACATATGTGGGCTGTTTCTTTGACTCCCCATGATCTCTCTTCTCTGAGTGTCTGGTTATGTATTTTTCCCTCTCCTGCATTGATTTAAAGACACAAAATACAACACACAAGGCAGAACGCACAAGGCACTGAACACAAATGTATTCACTATACTTATAACCCCAAATAAAGGTGACTACCAGAGAAAAGAGAATTAGAGGAAAAGAAAGAAAGAACAAGTGAAAAAGAAAAAAGATTAAAAAAAACACAGTGTAAACATAAAATTGGGAAAAGGAAAAAAAAGTAAGAGATAAAAGAAAGAGAATGAAATGGAAGAGGGGAAAAAACTATATGGGGAGAAAACTCCAATAGAACAGGCACTAATCCCAGCAAATGCCAGGAACAAATACCTAGAGATGAATGCAAACTTCAAACACCAACGAATATCAAGCGAGGCAAGGGAAAACAGAAGCAAAAAATAACCAAAAACAAAACAAAAAGCAAAAGCAAAACAATCTTACAAACAAGCATAAAAAAGCAATATAATCAACAATCAAGCAAACTACAGGAAAATGATAGAGTGAAAAAAAATTTGGATAGTGAAGAAAGAGAAGAGAGAGGTGTGTATGGACTTAGAGCAGGGGATTGGAAATTAGATATATAAGTAGGGTGAAATTTTAACGGCGTAAAAAGAAGGATTAGGGAAAATCTAAAGCAGGAATAGGGTAATAAAAACAGGACAACAAAAGGGGAAAAGTGAGGAAGAGAGTGCTGGCATAAAGGTAAAGTTGAGATAGAGTAAAATGATGCTAAAGGAAAGATGAAAATAGAATGTAGAACACTAATCCCAAAATAAAATAAAGAGAAAATAAAATGACACTTTTTTAAAAAGGTAAAATAGTAGTAGTAATAATACTCATTAAAATAAAAATATATTAATTAAAAAGGTAAAATCAAGTGAGAAAAAATAGTTTCTTAAGTAAAAGATGAAAAAAAAATGTGCAGTAGTGAAGGTCATTCACTTCCTCTACTGTTCTGTTTGGCACATCTGTTTCTTAGTCAGGACAGTATTCAACTTCCCTGTGTTCCACTGCTCCTCAGTGTTGTAGGCCACAGTCCTGATTTTCAAGCAGGCAGTACTTCTTTGTTTCTTATGCTCCTTTATCTGTGTTTACAAAGGAGTCAATTCGTGATTCAATCCCTGGGTGGCAGTGTTTCTGGATTGCAAAGTT
>NW_006299617.1:206376-207227 GCF_000327345.1 Myotis davidii | reverse complement strand
CCTTCTGGGGCAAGACTTGCTTCAGTGGGGCTTTGGTGCTCACTGAGTCTGCCCCCTGAGTGTGTCCCTTTTGGATCTGAGGAGTTGTAACCTGGATGGTCCCACTCTGACCACTGGGTACACTGGCTCTTGGATCTAAGGAGGTACTAATTTAGCCTCTGCCTGAGGTTACCCAGCAGGAGCTAAGAAGAGAACTTCAGATTCCCCTTTCTTTTTTGGAGTTTGTAGGTGTCCAGATGAGGCCCAACTGTCAAGCAATGCAAGCTGATGTGGGGCCTAGGGCCTTCTCTTGGAAGTTCTGGGTCTGTCTGGCCCAGCTGCAATTTGTTAGGTAATTTTCAGGTTGCAAAAGGCCAGGGCATTCATATGCAAAAGCCTCTGCAGCAGCCTGGGTGGGGCGGGGTCTCAGGGAATCAAAGAGCGAAACAAGCAGCTATGGGGAATCCTCAGCCCTGCCCTAAGGGACCATGAGTCTCAGTGTCCTGGTAATTGCTGCAAGTACCTCTGAGGGAAAGCCGCCCTCAAGTTCCGAGTTCTGCCTGCTGCCAGACAGTCCAGTTTCTCTCCTTATGAGTCCTGGGTCCCCAGAGACTTCCCGGAACTGGAGTTCAGAGTAATGGGGAGCTTGTGACTCCCTCCCGATTCAAAAAGACAGCCGGATCCTCAGGTGCCCGCCCCTTTCCACAGGTGCTCGAGCCTCTGTATCTCTGCACTTTACTTCCACAGCTCCTCTGAGTCTATGTGTGCTTTTCTTTTTCCTTCTAGTTGTAGAATTTCCACTCAGCCAGCCTTCCTGTAGCTCTGGATGATGTCCATTTTGTCTTTTCATTGTATTTTTCCAAAAGCAAGGT
>NW_006299617.1:203424-206320 GCF_000327345.1 Myotis davidii | reverse complement strand
GAGAGGAAAAAAGAGCCAGAGGAAGTGAGAGAGAGAGAGAGAGAGAGAGAGAGAGAGAGAGGAAAAAAGAGCCAGAGGAAGTACCCTAACTCCAGCACTGTGGCGCAATGGCGCAAGTCTGTGCAGTCTTTTTTCCCTGTGTGTCTAAGCAGCTTGCACACTGTTAAAATTTTTAGGCTGCCCTTTTGCGCCCAGTTCAGCCATGGGTTGCTTTTTAGAGCTCCCTTCTTTTAGCAGCCCTGTAAATCCCCTTTCACATTCGCAGATCACGTCAGCCCCAGAGGCCGCAGACCTCTGTGGTGCAGACTTCCCTGGATCCTCCAACTCCTGTCTTGTGTGTTTCTCTCTCCTACCCATACCACAGACCTCACCTTATCCCAGGAAAAATCTCACCCTTTCGTGAGGGGGTGCAGAGCTCCTCTGAATCCGCATGCTCCAGCTGCTTGGGAACCGGTGTTCCCGGGTTTGCAGCTGTTCACTGGGTGCCGTTGTTGCTGATTCCCAGGAGTTTCAGGCTTCCGACAACATCCACTCTCCCCTTCAAGATGGTTTGGTCTCCATGTCAGAGCTGGCAGCTCACCAAGGGATCCCAGCATCAGTGGAAACTGCTTAGTCAAGGGAACCCCGTCTGGAAATCCCCCACAGTCCCCTCGAGTATAGCTGTCCCTCAACTCACAAACAAACACTCCCCTCGTGACCACACACTCTCCCTTCGTTCTGGACACATGCTCTATCTTGCAGTCTGCCTTCCCATCATCGGCAGCCATCTTGCCTCCCTAAGTTTACTCTTAAGTGTCTTAATTTTTTTGCTGCAATGGTAAATGGGATTGTTGTGTTTTTTGTTTCTTAGTTTGTTTTAGTTTCTCTTTCTGAGAGTTCATTATTGGTGTATAAAAATGCTATGAATTTTTGGCTGTTAATTTTGTAACTTGCTGTGATTCAAAATTCATTTATTAAATTTAGTCTTCTTCTGATGGAGTCTTTAGGGTTTTCTATGTATAGTATTATGTCATCTGTGGGTAATGAGAGTTTTACTTCTTCCTTTCCAATTTGGATGCTTTTTATTTCTTCTTCTTGTCTGATCACTATGGTCAGGACTTTCAGAACTATGTTGAACAGGAGTGGTCGAAGAGGACATCCTGTCTTGTTCCTGTTCTTAGAGAAAATGGTTTTATTTTACCCATTGAGTGTGATGTTGCCTATAGGTTTTTCATATACAGCTTTTATTATATTTAGGTATGATCCCTCTATTCCCACTTTGCTGAGAATTTTTATCAAGAAAGGGTGTTGGATTTTGTCAAATGCTTTTTCTGCATCAATTGATATGGTCATATTTTTTGTCTTTCAATCTGTTTTTGTGAAGTATCACAATTATTGATTTGTGAATATTTTACCAATCTTGCATCCCCAGAATAAGTCCCACTTGGTCATGATGTATCATCTTTTTAATGTATTGCTGAATCAGATTTGCTAAAATTTTGTTGAGGATTTTAGCATCTATTTTCATCAGGGATATTGGCCTGTAGTTCTCTTTCTTTGTAGTGTCTTTATCTAGTTTGGAATTATGGTAATGCTGGCCTCATAAAAATAGTTTGGAAGTATTCCTCTCTCTCGAATTTTTTGCAGTAGTTTGAGTTATATAGCTGTTGGTTCTTCTTTGAATATTTGGTAAAATTCTCCTGTGAATCCGTCTGGACCAGGGCTTTTGTTTGCTGGGAAATTTTTTATTACTGCTGCAATTTCATCAGTAGTTATCAACCTATTCAGGTTTTCTGATTCTTGCTGTTTGAGTTTTGGAAGGTTGTATTTTTCCATATTTCTGCTCTGATCTTTATTTCCTTCCTTCTATTTATTCTAGGTTTTCTTGTTGTTCTCTTTCTAATTCTTTAAGTTGTAGTGTTAGATAACTTATTGCCAGTTTTTTGTTTGTTTGTTTGTTTTTTTTTTTGGGAAAGGCCTGTAGAGCTATGAACTTCCCTTTCAGGACTGCTTTCATTGTGTCCCATTAGTTTTGGATTGTTGTGTGTTCGTTTTAATTTGTTTCTAGGATGATTTTTTATTTCTTTTTTATCTCTTTGGTAGCCCATTCATTGTTTATTATGCTATTTAGCCTCCATGTATTTGCTTGTTTTTGAGAGCTTTTAATATAGCTGATTTCTAATTTCATGCCATTGAGGTCTGAGATGTTTGATATGACTTCAATCTTTTTGAATTTGTGGAGACTTAGCTGTGTCCTAACATGTGGTCTATCTTTGAAAATGCCCTATGTGCACTTGAGAAAAATGGAAAGTCTGTAGGTTTGGGATAGAATATTCTGGAAGTGTCAGTTAGTTCCTTCTGTTATAGAGTGTCATTTAGGATTTCTGTTTCCTTGTTGATTTTTTTTGTAGAAGATTTATCCAGTGATGTTAGTGGGGTATTAAAGTCCCCTACTGTGATTGTATTGCTGTAGATCTCTTCCTTGTTATCTTCCAGAATTTTTAAAATATCTTTAGATGCTCTTGTATTAGGTGTACATGTGTTATCAGACATATAGCCTCTTGTTTTATCGATCCCTCTAGTATTATTAAGTGGACCTCCTTATCTCTTTGTTGATTTTGTTTTGTTTATTTATTTATTTATTTGTTTTTCTGAGGTCAGCAATGGTGTCTTCTAGTACTTATTAATCAGACACTGGGCCTCCTAGGCTGTTTTTTGTTGTTGTTTTTTTTAAATCTTTTCTCCTCGTGCTTTCCATTTGTGTTTTCTTCTCTACTTTCTGGGAACTTCTTTAGCTTTATCTTACATTTATTCTCTTTTGTGCCTTAGTTTTATTGTCATGATTCTAGTTTCTAAGTATTCTTTTTGTTCTCTGGACCAATGCTCTTCAAAATATTCTGTTACTACTTCATGTGTA
>NW_006299617.1:201893-203337 GCF_000327345.1 Myotis davidii | reverse complement strand
CAACCGTCCCTTTAGCATTTCTTGAATTGCTGGCTTGGTGGTGATAAACTCCCTTAGCCTTTTTTTTGTCTGTGAAGCTTCTTATTTCACCTTCAATTTTGAATGATAGCATTGCTGAATAGTGTATTCTTGGATTTAGTCTCTTGTTTTGTATACCTTTGTATACTTCATTCCATTCGCTTCTGGCCTGATGTGTTTCTGTTGAGAAATCTGTTAAGAGTCTAATGGGAGATCCCACGTAGGTCACTTTTTGTCTCTGTCTTGCAGCCTTTACAATTCTTTCTTTGTCTTTTTTGTTTGCCAATTTAATGATGATGTGTCTTGGTGTTGGTCTTTTTGGGGTTATCTTGATTGGGAGTCTCTGTGCTTCATGGACTTGTGTCTCTTTTCTTCTCAAAGTCAGAGAGGTTTTCTGTCATTATTTCTTCAAATACATTTTCTAATTCTTGCTCAGCTTCCTCTCCTTCTGTCACCCCTATGACGTGGATGTTGTTTTGTTTCATGTTGTCCCAAAGCTCCCTTAGACTGTCCTGCTTTTTAAATTTTTTACAGTTGCTACTGACCAATAGGGTTAGCTGGGACCCTGGAGTTTTGATTATCCTGGTTCCTAGAATAGTGGGGCAATTGGACCCTCTCAACTCTGTTCACTGAGAGCTCCTTGAGACTATTCAGACCCATAAGCTTGGCCTCTGCCTTTGTTTCCTCAGTAAAGTTCAAAATGCAAGGTGTGGCCAGCTGTATTACCTAAGGCAGCATTTTTGTCATTCACCTACACTCTGGGTGTTGGGAGGAGCTAGCTCTTTCCAGGCAAAATGGCCATTTCAGTTTGGAAGCTTATGAACAACCCAATGCAGTACTTCTGGCTACTACTTTTCTTTTTTTAATTTTGTTTTATTGCTTAAAGTATTACAAAGAGTATTACATATGTCTCCTTTTTACTTTCCCCTTGACATTCCCCCGGCCTCACCTACCCCGCAGTGTCTTGTGTCAATTGGTTATGCTTATATGCATGCATACAAGTCCTTTGGTTGATCTCTTACCCCTTCCCCAGCCTTCCCGCTGAAGTTTGGCAGTCTGTTCGATTCAGCTCTGCTTCTGTATCTATTTTTGTTCATCACTTTATAATGGTCTTTATTATCCATAAATGAGTGAGATCATGTGGTATTTTTCTTTCATTGACTGGCTAATCTCACTTAGCATAATGCTCTCCAGCTCCATCCATGCTGTTGCAAATGGTAAGAATCCTTTCTTTTTCACAGCAGCATAGTATTCCGTTGTGTAGATGTACCACAATTTTCTAATCCATTCATTGGCTGTTGGACACAGGCTGTTTCCAGATCTTCGCAATGGTAAATTGTGCTGCTATGAACATAGGGATGCATTTATCCTTTCTGATTGGTGTTTCTGGTTTCTTGGTATATATTCCTAGAATTGGGATGACTGG
>NW_006299617.1:198500-200736 GCF_000327345.1 Myotis davidii | reverse complement strand
TGGAATTTGTCCATTTCATTTAGGTTGTCCAGTTTGTTAGAGCAGAGGTGTTCATAGTATTTTTTTTTTTTATAATCCTTTGTATGTCAGTGGGATCAGTTGTTATTTTACCTCTTCATTTCTGATTTTGTTTATTTGGGTCCTCTCTCTTTGTTTCTTGGTGAGTCTGGCTAGAGGTTCATCAATCTTGATTATCCTTTCAAAGAACCAGCTCTTGGTTTTGTTGATCTTTTGTATTTTTGTTTTTTGGTCTCTATGTCCTTTATCTTCGCTCTGATCTTTATTATTTCCTTCCTTCTGCTTACACTGGACTTTTCATGTTGCTCTCTTTCTAACTTTTTCGATTTTGTCAAATGCTCTTTCTGCATCAATTGATGTGACTATGTGGTATTTTTCTTTCAATTTGTTTTTGTGATGTTATATGTTTACTGATTTGCAGATATTATACCATTCTTGCATCCTTGCGATAAATCCTACTTGATTATGGTGTACAATCTTTCTGATGTACTGCTGGATCCAATTTACTAGGATTTTGTTGAGGATTTTGGCATTTATGTTCATGAGGGATATTGGCCTGTAATTCTCTTTCATCGTGTTATTTTTATCTGGTTTTAGATTTAGGGTGATGCTGGCTTCATAGAATGAGCTTGGAAGTGTTCCTTCCTCTTGAATTTTTTCGAATAGTCTGAGGAGGATACGTTTTAGTTCTTCCTTATATGTTTGGTAAAACTTCCCTGTGAAGCCATCTGGCCCTGGGCTTTTGTTTGCTGGAATTTTTTTTTTATTACTGCTTCATTTTCTTCCATAGTTATTGGCCTATTGAGATTTCTAGATTCTTCCTGATTGAGTTTTGGAAGGTTGTATTTTTCTAGGAATATGTCCTTTTCCTCCAGGTTGTCTATTTTGTTGGAGTAGAGTTGTTCATAGTATTTTCTAACAGCATATTTTATTGATTTTTTACAGAGGATGGGAGAGGGATAGAGAGTAAGAAACATCGATGAGAGAGAAACATCGATCAGCTGCCTCCTGCACACCTCCTACGGGGGATTTGCCCTCCTCTGCTTCTTGGATAGATGTTCATCAGTCTTGTTTATTCTTTCAAAGAACCAGCTCTTGGTTTCATTGATCTTTTGTATTGTTATTTTGATCTCTATGTCATTTATTTCTGCTCTGATCTTTAATATTTCCTTCCTCCTAGATACTGTAGGCTTTTCTTGTTGCTCTCTCTCTGATTCTTTAAGTGGCAGGGTTAGATAATTATTGTTTCTTGTTTTTTGCAGTAGGTTTGTAGAACTATGAACTTCCCTCTGAAGAATGCTTTCTCTGTGTCCCATAGGTTTTGAATTGTTGTGTTTTCATTGTTGTTTGTTGCCATTATGTTTTTTATTTCTTCTTTGATCTCTCTGATGACCCAGTCATTGTTTAATAGCATGCTATTTAGTCTCCATATGTTTGATTTGTTTGGATTGTTTTTATTGTGCTTGATTTCTAGTTTTATGCCATTGTGCTCTGAGAAGATGCTTGCTATGATTTCTATGTTTTTGAATTTGAAGAGACTTTTTGCCTGTGACACAATATATGGTATATCTTTGAAAAAGACCCATGTGCACTTGAGAAGAATGTATATTCTGTGGCTTTTGGGCTAAATGTTCTGAAGATGTCAATTAAGTCCATCTGATCTAGTGAGTCATTTAGGATTGCTGTTTCTTTGCTGGATTTTTGTTTACAGGATTTGTCCAATGGTGATAATGGGGTATTAAAGTCCCCTACTATGATTGTATTGCTGTCATTCTCTCCCTTGATCTCCTCCAGAAGTTTTCTCATGTATTTGGGTGCTCCTATATTGGGTGCGTATATGTTTACCAGAGTTATTTCTTCTTGTTGGATTGCTCCCTTTAGTATTATGAAGTGGCCTTCCTTATCTCTTTTTATGTCCTTCACTTTGGGATGTAATTTGTCAGATATAAGTATTGCTACCCAGCTTTTTTTTCATTTCCATTCACTTTAAAAACCTTTTTCCATCCCTTCACCATCCATCTGTGTGCATCTTTTTTTCTGAGGTGGGTTTCCTGTAGACAGCAGACATATGGGTTATGTTTTCTTATCCACTCAGTTACCCTATGTCTTTGATTGGGGCATTTAATCCATTTACATTTAAAGTTATTATTGATAGATTCTTGTTTGTCGCCATTTTTATTCTTTACCCCTGTGTTCCTTCTCATTTCCTATTTTTTCT
>NW_006299617.1:193145-198052 GCF_000327345.1 Myotis davidii | reverse complement strand
AGGATGGACCGGCTCCTGGCAATTTCTCTGAATTCTTTCTCTGACATTTTTCTTGCCTCCATTGCCTCCATTTTGTTTACTTCCTTTTCTGGTGATGCTTTTTTTTTTCATATGTGGGCTGTTTCTTTGTCCTCCTATGATCTCTCTTCTCCAGGTATTTGGTTATGTAGTTCTCTCTCTGCTGTGTTTATTTAAAGGCACAAAATACAACACAAGGCACAACACACAAGGCAATGAACACACATGTATTCAAGATACTAATAACCCCAAATAATGGTGACCACCAGAGAAAAGAGAATTAGGGGGTAAGGAAGAAAGAAGAGAAAAAGAAAAAGTGGAAAAAGAATAAAAAGAGTGCAAAAATGAATTTTGGAAAAGGGGGAAAAAAGTAAGAGAGAGAAGAAAGAAAATGAAATAGAAGAGTGGAAGAAACTATTTATATGGGGAAAAAACTCCAATAGAACAGCCAATAATCCCAACAAATTCCAGCAACAGATACCTAGAGATGATTGCAAACTACAAACAACTAATATCAAGCAAGGTGAGCGAAAACAGAGGCAAAAAATAACTGGAAAGAAAACCAAAAATAAAAGAAAAAGGAAAAGCTAAACAATCTCACAAGCATAACAAAAATCCAATATAATCAACAATGAAGCAAACAACAACAAAATGACAGAGTGAAAAAAAATTAGATTGTGAAGAAATTGGAGAGGTGTGTATGTACTTAGAGCAGGGGATTGGAAATTAGATTTATAAGTAGGGTGAAATTTTAACAGGGTAAAAAAAGGAATAGGCAAAATCTAAAGCAGGAATAGGTTAAGAGAAACAGGACAACAGAAGGGGAAAAGTGAGAAAAGAAAAAAAAATAGTTTCTTAAGTAAAATGTGAAAAAAAATAAAAATGTGTGGTAGTGAAGGTCATTTACTTCCTCTACTCTTCTGTTTGACACGCCTTAGTCCTGTCACATATTCAGGAGAGTGTTGAAGTTCCCTGCCATACACTGTTCCTCTGTATTGTATACCACAGTCCTTATTTTAAAGCAGGCAGTATTTCTTTGTTTCCCAGTCTGCCTTTATTTGTGTTTACAGAAGGGTCAGTTCGTGGTTCAGCCCCTGGGTGGCAGTGTTTCTGGATTGACCTCCGAGGCTACAAGTCCTCCCTAGCCAGTATTTAGTTTTTGTTTTCTCTATCACACTTAATACTGGTTTGGGAGAGTAGACTACCCTAGAGCTGGTTCCTTGGTCATTACTCCCCGCTCTGATTCCCAGGTTCCACAAAAACTACTTTCCTCTGCAGTCTCTCTGAGTGACCCCAAATGGGCGATCCTATGTACTGGGTTTAATAACCAAAAGCAAAGATTTAAAGAGAAAACAAAAAACAAACAAACAAACAAAAAGAGCCAGAGTGCACAATTCTCCCAAAGTCTCTTCTGCACGTCCTCTCTCCCCTGGCACTAAGCAGCCAGCACACTGGCAAAATCTGAGGCTGCCTTTTTGGACCCAGTCCAGTTATGGGCTGAATTTTAGAGTTCCTTTCTGCCAGCAGCCCTGTGGGACCCCTTCCACACTCACGGATCACGCTGGCCCCACCGGCCGAGGACTTTGTGGGGCACAGACTTCCCCCACGCGCGCGTTCTTCTCTCCAACCTGATTTACAAACCGCATTTTATCTGGGCAAAATCTGACCTTTCCATGAGGAGGAGCAGGGCTCGTCTGAGTCCAAGTATTCTCGTTGCTTGAGATCCAGTGTTCCTAGGTTCGTAGCTGGACCCTGGGTGCCGTGGTTGCAGGGTTTCTGGATGTATATGCTTTTTATATCAGCCACTCAAGATAGCGCGGTCTTTGTGGCTGAGCTGGCTGCTCCGGGAGAGATCTTAGCAGCAGTGTAGGCTGCCTGGTTATAGGAACCCGATCTGGCAGTCTCAAACAGTCCCCTGGAGTATAGCTATCGTTCACTCGCAAATTTATACTCTCAGTACGTCCACACACTCTCCTTTCGTTCTCTCACTCTCACACTGTCTTGCAATCTGCCTTCCTTTCGGCAGCCATCTTCTCATTCTGGCTACTACTTTTCCAATTCTCCCTGCCCTGCTTCCCTTCCCCACCTCTTTTCAGGCACCTCAAGTCCACACCTCCTTTCCTGCACCAGTGCCTTGGGTGTGTAGTTGCAAATGAAAATTCTTGTGCTCTGGGTTTAGAGATAAAAAAAGAAAAATATAAAGGGAATAAAAGATGCAGCTTTCTCTCCACTGGCTCTGTTCTGCCAGGTCTAGACTCTGCTGCCACCATCAGTCTTGCTACTTTTCATAGCTCCTTGCGTGATATGGGTGCTGCAGGTCATGCCACCGTACGTCCAAAGGTGCTGCTCATCAGTCTGCTGGACCACTGCTGCCACAGGCCAGTGTGTGTGCTCTGGGAAACCCCCCTCTCGTGATCTCACTCTTCCTACAGGTTTTCAGGTACCTTCTGTTCTTCTTTGTTATAAGTCACCTCCTCAGCTGAACCACAGTTGGAAATTCCAGGTGAATGTTCTCCTTTTTAGTTGTATTTCCAACCTTGCTCTGGAACAAAGTGCCTGACATGTCTTCCTATTCAGTCTCCATTTTCTCCTCTCCACTGATATTCTTAATCTCAGTATAGCCCTTTTAGTTTCCTTCATACCACTTACCACAATTTTAAAGATTTCTTCTAATGATATTTTATCACTGATTAATTTTATAGATGGTTAACCTTGTGAGGTACATAAAAAAGGAAACACTTATGGAAGTGCACCATGGTTTTCAATCTAGTATAGGTTCATCTAGTTGGTATCAATTTGGATACTTTAGAAAAATATCCTATCTAATAAAGAGGAGATATGCAAATTAACCATCACTCCACGACAAGGATGGTAACACCCATAGCCACCAGGTGGGACACTAGCGTCGTCACCTGAGCAACGAGTTTGATGGTTTGCCTGCTGGCGGCTCCTACACATGGTTCCAACCACTGAGGGGCGGTCACACCCCAGGGCCACTGTCTCTGCTGAGAACCAGGAGGCTGCTGCCTGGAGGCCTAGGTGAGAGCACGGCTCTGCCTCCTGGTTTTTAGACACACCAAGACACAGGAGCAGAGCCCAGCCTTCACAGTCTCTTCAGAAGCAGCCTCCCGGGGCAGTTGAGCAGACTGGAGCTCATGCCTCGGGCTCCGCACCTTCTGGCAGGTGGAGAAGAAGCAGCTCGGCAACTCCTCCTCTCCCCAACTCTCTCCCTTTCTAACCAGGGTCCTCACTGGGAACTTAACTTTATTTGTTAAACAAGGGAATTCTGGACAACGATTGTCCAACCTCTGCGAACCCAGCGGGAGAACACATCCAGGCTGGGTTGCCCCTGACTGCCCAGGGCCGGACAGTGACTGTGCACAAGCACACACCTTTCTTCCCGCAGAAGATGGACAGCTGCTCCGAGAACTCTGGAACAGCAGGGATCTGCCGAGCAGTTCCCAGGCATCTGGCAATGAGTCCGTCTGTGAAGAGGTTACTGGAGAAGGGTGTCTCTCTGCCACAGGTGTTCCCGGCTAACCCCTCTAACACCCCCAGTGGTTAGTTTTTCCATGGAAACTGCAACACAGGACAAGACCTGCCTTTCCTCACCACTGACCTATCTGAGAACTAAGAAAGAGGCTTCCAAAGCTGTGACAGTGAGCACATCACAAAAATCCACACGACTGCCTCCCCAGCAAGCACCTCATGCCTACTATCACCTAGGGGTCTTCCATGTCTGTTCACCCAAAGCTATGACAACCCACCTCTATTGCTGCAAGTTTAGGGGACTGTGGCGGAAGAAGGCACCATGACTGCTCCGGCAATGCAACAGTGGGGCGGCTCAGGTTGCAGAGACCTGGCCGCATTCCCAATGCCTGGATCTGGTTACTGCGCAGGATCCAGGCTCCAACTCCCCAGGCCATGCCTTCCCCATAAGTTACCGACAGCCCCGACGGGCACCACACTGCTGGGCAGCACGGATCAGATGCATGAAACCCCCCCGAGCCCAGGAACAAGACAGTCTCAGGCAGCTGGTCACAAACTGGCCACTGCAGGATGTCCCTGCTGGCTGTCCCCACACTCAGTTGCCTGCTGAGGTCCTGACCCTATGGTTTGATTCACTTCTCTTCCTCCCCAGCCCCCTCTAGAGACCCGAACTTGTATATATATAATCATCTGAAGAAAGAATGATTCAAAAATTTCCAAATTTGGCAAAATGTAGTAAAAAATATAAACCCACAGATCAAAGAAGTTCAGTGAATAGCAAGCACAGAACATAAAGAAAGCTACATCAAGACAAAGAAAAATCACATTGCTTGTCCCAACCGGTTTGGCTCAGTGGATAGAGCATCAACCTGCGGACTGAAAGGTCCCAGGTTCGATTCTGATCAAGGGCATGTAACTTGGTTGCAGGAACATCCCCAGTAGGAGGTGTGCAGGAGGCAGCTGATTGATATTTCTCTCTCATCAATGTTTCTACCTCTCTATCCTTCTCCCTTTCTCTCTGTAAAAAGAAATCAATAAAATATATTTTTAAAAAATCACATTGCTCAATACCAATGATGAAAAGAAAAATCTTTTAAGTAGTCAGAAGAAAAGAGACACACTATACACAGGAATAAACATAAGTATTACAAGAGATTTCTCATCAGAAACAGTGTAAGGGAGAAGATAGTAGAGCAGCATCATTAAAGTATTCACAAGAGGGGAAAATCCTCTCAATTTATAATTCTAGACTGAGTGACAATATTTTTAAAAATAGTTAAAATATAGTTTTCATATATAAAAGGTTGAATTTCTTTTTATCACCAGCAGATTTGTAGTGTAAGAAATATTAAAAGAAGTCCTGCAAGTAGAAATAAAATTTTTCCAGATAGAAAGAATGA
>NW_006299617.1:191246-192990 GCF_000327345.1 Myotis davidii | reverse complement strand
AAGTAACCATTTCAAAAATTAATAATGTAATGTCAGTTTTATAACATCTGTGGAAGTAAAATACATGACACCAATAACACAAAGATTGCCCGGGAAAGATGAAATTTTGTTACAGTGAAGTTTCTATACAAGGTGTGAAGTGGTATAATATCCACTTGAAGACAAACCGTGACAAGTTAAAATTCTATATAATAAAGAGCTATATGCAAATAGTCATCACACCCTCATGCCATCACAGCATAATGGCTCAGACACTCAACACTGGGTAGAGAGGAATGGGGCCCAGCCAGGCTGCGGCCTGGGAGAGGGATAAGCCACTTGCACCAGGGTCCCAGGTTCCAGCAGCTGTGCCTGTGCCTCTGGCCCAAGAGAGGGACAAGCCGCACGCCCTGTGGTCCCTGGTGCCTGCAGCTGCAGCCTAGGCGAAGCCACCCACCCACGATCCCCTGTGTCTATGGCTGGCCTGGGTGAAGTTGGCCCGGGTCCTGGGTGCCTGTGGCTGGCCAGAGGGAGGGAAGCCCAGGTTCTGTGTGCGGAGCAAGGAAGAGGCAGTTAGGGGCAATCAGGCCATCAGGGGAGCAGTTAGGGGCAATCAGACAGGCAGGCAGAGGTGGTTAGGAGTGATCAGGCAGGCAGAGGTGGTTAAGGGGGATCAGAAAGGCAGGCAGGTGAGCAGTTAAGAGCCAGCAGTCCCAGATTGCTAGAGGGATATGCCTAAACCGGCAGTCAGACATCCAGGAAGGGTCCCCAATTGGAGAGGGTGTAGGCTGGGCTGAGGGAACCCCACTCTATGCACAAATATTGTGCACCGGGCCACTAGTCAGTAATAAATCTATATCTCATATAAAGTAAATACATCTCTATAATGAGGTAAACCTTAAATTCATTGATATTGTTATTTTTAAAAGAACATTCACTGTTTTTTATTTACATCAATATATTCTTTGCAACATATAGACGTTTTTAAATATCTTGAAGGATCTGTAATGTGCTTTTCCCCATGTTAGAAGTGTATCAGATAGGGAATTTTCTAATTTTTTTGCAGTAGTGGAGATTAATTTCTAGTGTCTCTGCAAACAAACATGACACTTTTAGGAAAATGTTACTGAAGTATACTTTAAAATGAGTCCAGCCAGCGTGGATGTCAACCTATGAACCAGGAGGTCACAGTTTGATTCCTGGTCAGGGTATATGCCCAGGCTGGGGCTCATTCCCCAGTGTGGGACATGCAGGAGGCACCCTATTGATGATTCCCTCTCATCACTGATGTTTCTTTCTCTCCCTCTCCATCTCCCCTCCTCTCTGAAATCAATAGAAATATGTTAAAAACAAACAAGCAACCAAAAACTGTTAACTTGTTAAAAAATAAAATAAATAAAATGAATCAGTATGTAAAAATAAAAATAATTCCCCATAACTGTGTATCTCCTGCCTTTATTTTATTGGATATCATAAATGTGCATTTTGAATGTTTATATAAAATGCCTCTGAGTCATGCAGAATTTTCTTTTTCTGAAGGACAGTGAAATGGGGTTGAATATATTGTCTCAATATATTTAACTTAAGTGAATTTAGAACAAAATTATTATTAGTGTTCCTTGGAATGAATTATGGCTAAATTTATCTTAATTTCTTGATGTTGTTTTGTCACCTCTTCTTTTTCATACAAGTAAATCTCCTCTTTGTTCATATGATTAGGTCAGTTGGAGTTTTATTTGTGTTTTTTAGTTAAGGGACAAACACT
>NW_006299617.1:185195-190911 GCF_000327345.1 Myotis davidii | reverse complement strand
TGATGATCTATCCACTGAGCATCTATCCACTGAGCCAAACAAGCTAAGGCAGGCTTTGTGTTGAGAGAAAAATTTAAAGATAATTAATGTATGTGGTACCTAGGGTAAACAAAGGTAAAACTAAGGCATTTTTTTTCTACTCAGAAGATGTATGAGTTAAAATAATAACAATGAAAAGCTTCAACATAATTCAGTCTCCTTTCAAATAGCTTATATTATAAAATATTTTGGAGTTTTCTTTAAAACATCAATATTGTTAAGATGACATTTGAATAGAAAAATAATAATTTTACTCTATATACACTGTATTTGAAAATGCATGGAATCAATTTTAGCTGCCTGATATTTTATAATATTTTTGTTGAAGTGATTTCATAAATACAAGTCTTATTTTTAATTTAAATTATTTTTATTGAATTTACAAATTAATAAAATTATGTGTGTCTCAAATGTAAAATTCTATAATATTTCATGAGAATATTGTATTGTGTGTTTACCACCCAAAGTCAAGTCTCCATCTGTCACCATTTATCACCTTTTAACCCTCTTCTACCTCCCCGCACCCTGCTTTCCTTCTATTAATCATCATATTGCTGTCTGTGTCTATGAGTCTTGTTTTTTATCTTAATCCCTTCATTTTTTTTCACACAGCTCCTGGCCTCCCTCCCTTCTAACAGCTGTCAGACTGTTCTCTGTATCTATGAGTCTATTTGTATTTTATTTGTTAGCTTGTTTTGTTCATTAGATTATACATACAGTCTTATACATCCTTGATTAAATATATTCCTATGTATTTTTGATGCAATTGTAAATGGGATTGTTTTCTTAGTTTCTCTTTTTGATAGTTAATTATTGGTGTATAAATATGCAACTGATTTCTGGACATTTATTTTGTACCCTACCACTTTAGTAAATTCATGTATCAGTTATAGTAGTTTTCTGGTGGTTCTCTATATATAATATCATATCATCTGCAAATAATGACAGTTTTACTCCTGGCTTTCCAAGTGGATGCCTTTTAGTTCTTCTTCTTATCTGACTGCTGTGGCTAGCACTTCCAGTCTTATCCTATCCTAGAGGCCCAGTGCACCCGGCCTCTAATATTGAATAAGAGTGGGGTTGAGACCTCACACTTCTCAGAGGGAACCACTGCAGTTGAGATATCCCTTAGGAATCTCAGCTGCTGCCCATGGGAGTAGAGCCAGCCCTTTTCACATCTCCGTCCTTCCTCCAAGCCTCAGTGTGGCTTTTTCTGTAAATCCATGGTTATAAGACTTTTCTTCAGCTAGTCTTCAGTCATTCGTTCAGGTTCATTGCTCTATAATTTAGTTGTAATTCAAGTTTTGTCCTGGGAAAGGTGAGTGTAACTTCCACCTACTCCATCCCCATCTTAGGTGAAGTACAAAATTGCTTACTACAAAAGACTAAATATTTTGCTTACTACAAAAGACTAAATATTTTATATCAATGTCTTAAATTAAAAAAAATTCTGACATAACAACCACAATATTCCAGTAGATTATAGATAATATGAGTTAAATTAACTATTTTCTCAAGTGATTATGCTTAGAAAATTATCAGCCATTATGATGCTTTGGAAGAACACATAAGATCTATAATAACATGGAACCAGTGAGTAAATAAATTTTCCTCCTTCCCAGAGAAGCTCACTTCTTTAAAATGGGCTTACAGCCCCGCCAGTGTGGGCTCAGTGGTTGAGTGTCGACCCATGAACCAGGAATTCATGGTTAGATTCCTGGTCAGGGCACATGCCCAAGTTTCAGGCTTGATCTCAGGTAGGAGGCATGCAGGAAGCAGTGGATCGATATTCTCATCATTGATGTTTCTATCTTTCTCTCCCTTTTCCTTCCTCTCTCTGAAATCAATTAAAAAATATAAAAAAAACTAGCTTACAACACAGAGAATATAATCTAAATTATTCATTTTAATTAAGTCATTTTCCAATTTTTTTCTTAGCAGATACAGTGAATTAAGAAATTATTTATGTAAGTTTTGCATCCTAAGTATGCTCTAATTCTGTAAAAATGGATTATTCTTTCATTTCCTGCTTCCAAATTGGTTAACATAATTTAAAATATAAAATAAAGATCACCAATCAAGGTTTATTATTTGAATTTAGTTGATATTTTAATTCAAAGATCTCAAGATGTTCTAAAAATAATCTTTTAATAACATAAAATATCATAGTGAAATAACAAATGAAATGAATGAATTTCCAACTGTTAAAGCAAATATCATATTGAACTAATATATTAATATTTGAGTTAAAATGTTTTATATTGTGTGTGTGTGTTAAATTTAGTGAACTGCACAAGGAATTTCTTCAAAGCATTTTTTGAAAGAGATAGAAGATTCTACAATTTATGAATGACATTAGTTACTGGTCACCCACTCCAATGAATACAGCTCAGTTTTAGAAATGTACATATAAAGAACAGAAATAAAAAGATAAATAAAAAAGGGTTATTTTCATGTACCAAATGGTGCAGGGAGTTGGAAATTAGGGATTTTATCATCTCGGTGGCTAGCATAATAAAAACAGGAAAAAAAACATAATAAGAATGAGATACAAAACAGATGGCTAAGAAAATAATCAACAAAAAACGTGGGAAAAAATCAGTAAGGAGAAAGACCATTTAAGATGTTAAGTGAGATGAGAAAATGAGATGAAAGAGAACAAGTTTTCCAGCTAAAGAAAAATGTATTGTTTTATTTAAGAAACACAGAATTGTGCCATTTCAGCTTTATGACATTCCTGGTACTGGTCATACAATTTCTATATAATGGAATAAAAGAATAAATAATATATACCTGGGGGGCTTAACTGATGTATAACTTCTTAGAAACTCAAATACAGCTAAATAATGAACTTGGGAAATCTGAATATCACTGTCTTTTCAGCTTTTGGAAGTGTGGACTCTGCAATGTGCAAGTGGCTTGGGAGGAAGAATGACAACCATACAGTCATTTCTTGTTATCTGCAGTATTTGTGTTCTATAAAGTCACTGTGATCACTGAATTAGTCACTGCAGAAGCAGTTATCCTAGAGGAAATACAGTGTTAAGTTCCTATAAGCCTCTAGTCCAGCCGTGGGCAAACTACGGCCTGCGGGCCGGATCCGGCCCGTTCGGCTGTTCTATCAGGCCTGCGGAGCTGGCAGAGCAGAGGGTTCTCTTGCTCTCCCCTCTGCTCCTTCACCAGCAGCAGTGTTAACATGTATTAGTTCACACAAACCCTCCATCCATGCTTTTGTTCCGGCCCTCCGGTCCAGTTTAAGAACCCACTGTAGCCCTCAAGTCAAAAAGTTTGCCCACCCTTGCGTCTAGTCACAACGTTTTTATGAATTGATCGGTACATAATCCTGATTTATGTATATTTCTGATTATGGACACCTTATTTAATAAACATTGATTCATTAACACTGAATTCACAGCCATCAGCACTATAACCCATTCCTGAACAAAGCTTTTCTAATGTGTTTTCTCTGTAAGTCACCATCACAGCCTTGTACTTAGGAAGAGCAGACAGCAGTTCATCACCAGGCTTGGAGACAAAATAGCAAAAAATCACAAAAACGGTGCCAAATATGGCGTTACATAGTCCATATAAAGGAAATGTGTATGGCATGAGTGGTGAAACAGAAGATAGAGTGTAATCTTATTTGACCTCAGCTGGGAGTGTGCATGCTGGGAAGCTCAATTTTTTTGTAACTTTGTGCATATGCACACATGACAATGAAAGTTCCATGGGTATTGATATTGGGTTTAAAAATAAATTTTAACAAGTCAGAGAATGTATAAGTATGGAACCTGTGAAAAATGTAATTGTCTGTATAAGCTTTCCATCAGTGTACTTCCTGAATGTACCCTTTTCGTAAAGCACAACATTGCTTTAACTTGCAAATAAATCCTTAATGCTTTTCATCCCTTTCAGTTGTGGCATTTGTGCCGAAAATGACATGATAGACATGTATATTGTTGACTTTCTCTAATTACTCTTTTTGAGTGATCTGAGCAGAGATCAACCGCTGGGCCAAATTGTACACTGTGACTGTAATATCCAGGCTTTGTCAAGCACTATGGTTAAGAAATACTGTTAGTTCAGGTGTACCAACATTTTAAGCAAAAGACTTACAAACTTCTCAATCTACCAAGTAAGTAGAATAAGGAAAAGATAACCCCAAGAGCATATTTGTTACTAACTGAAGAACTATATTATTAATTCAGTCACATACAGAACTACTTAAAACTTCAGTGTCTCCTTATTAAGCAAAGTAGATATAAGAAAAATGCAAAGGAATGTAATAAACACAACAAATACAAAGCTGAATTTCTAAAATGTGGAGCTTGCAAATGGACTATAGGCAATTTACTTTAAATAGGTATGAAATCCAGATTTTCATAGCAACTGTCACTTTGTATACTAAAACCTGTTCATCAACGAAATGAAAAACCTAGATATCCATCTGCCTTGTTGATGTTTACCATGAATTTCATAATTCTAAACCCAAACCAATGTATTCTACTCATAAATTTGTGAGCTGTCATTGGAGGAAGACATCTGAATGCGGTGTGTTATAGATCTGTGTGCACATGTCTGAGACTGTTTTTGTTGTATTAAGGGTAAGATGTGCAAGTAGTAAGATGAGCATTTTAAAAAGTTTGCCTTAGTAAAACTTCCCTGTGAAGTCATGACGTCATCTGGACAAGGGCTTTTGTTTGTTGGGAGGCTTTTTGTTTGTTTTGTTTTGTTTGTTTGTTTTTCTGCTTCAACTTGTGTCAGTTGTTATTGGCATATTCAGTTTTCTGATACTCCCTGATTCACTTTTGAGAGATTGTATTTTTCTAGGAACTTGTCGATTTCATGCACATTGTATGGCTTGTTGGCATATAGTTGCTCGTAGTATTTACTTACAATCCTTTGTATTTCTGTGGTGTCAGTTGTTACTTCAGTGCTTTCATTTCTAATTTATTATTTGGTTCTTCTCCCTTTGTTTCTTGATATGTCTGGCTAAAGGTTCATCAATCTTGTTTATCTTTTCAAAGAACCAGCTCTTGGTTTCATTGACCTTTTGTATTGTTTTTTAGTCTCTATGTCACTATTTCTGCTTTAATCTTTATTATTTCCTTCTTTCTACTTACTCTGGGCTCTTCTGTTATTCTCTTTCTAATTTTTTAAGTTGTAGGTTTAGTTTATTATTAGTTTTTTCTTATTTTGAGGTAGTCCTGTGATGCTATGAACTTCCCTTTCAATACTGCTTTTACTGTGCCCCAGAGATTTGGGGTTGTAGTATGTTCATTTTCATTTGTTTTTAGGGGATTTTTTATTTTTTGATCTTATTGGTAACCCATTGATCCTATATAATAAAAGCCTAATATGCTAAGTGTCCAGTAGTCCATTCAACCAATCAATGCATAATGTGCTAATGATATGCTAAGGCTGCTCAACTGCTTGCTATGATGTGCACTGACCACCAGGGGGCAGTCAACCAGTTGCTATGACGTGTACTGACCACCAGGGGGCAGACACTCCGACCTGTAGGTTAGCTTGCGGCTGGGGTCCGGCTGATTGGGACTGAGCAAGACGTGCTGGACACATTCTGGAGCCCTCCCGTAGTCCCTCCCCAGATGGCCAACTTCCCGTGTCCCTCCCTGTCCCCCATCGTGCACCAGTGGGGAACCTTGGCCTGGCCTCC
>NW_006299617.1:172101-176099 GCF_000327345.1 Myotis davidii | reverse complement strand
CAACAATGTTAAAAATTTGCTTTGCAGTTCAATCACCTTTGTCAATAGTGTTCTGCAATGCATGGGTTCATCTACTTTCTTTGCAGGCTTTTTAGCATTCTTAGAAGACATTTTCTTATAATAATATAGGGACTGTGATGAGATGATGCACATGTTTAAACTGTGCAAGCACAGATTCAGTATTATCAAAAGAAAAGCTGAGAATCGACTACAGCATGCTCCCCTGAATTTGTGCAGAAACCAAATGGTTTTGCTGCTATGAAATGTGGATTTGTTATAAGTTTTCCTTTCAGATAGTGAGTTTTGGGGACATTTTTATAAGTATTTTAAACAAAGATTTGGATAGTGAGATTCAAATGGCAAGGATTATCCTATATAATAAAATCCTAATATGCTAAGTGTCCAGTAGTCTGGTAGTCCATTCAACCAATCAATGCATAATGTGCTAATGATATGCTAAGGCTGCTCAACTGCTTGCTATGATGTGCACTGACCACCAGGGGGCAGTCAACCAGTTGCTATGACGTGTACTGACCACCAGGGGGCAGACACTCCGACCTGTAGGTTAGCTTGCGGCTGGGGTCCGGCTGATTGGGACTGAGCAAGACGTGCTGGACACATTCTGGAGCCCTCCCGTAGTCCCTCCCCAGATGGCCAACTTCCCGTGTCCCTCCCTGTCCCCCATCGTGCACCAGTGGGGAACCTTGGCCTGGCCTACACCCTCTTATAATCCGGGACCCCTCATGAGATGTTGGAGAGCCGGTTTTGGCCCAATCCTGCAGGCCAGGCCGAGAGACCCCACTGGTGCACCGAATTCATGCACTGGGCCTCTAGTTGTTTAATAATATGCTATTTAGCCTCTATGTGTTTGAACGTTTTTGACTGTTTTTACTCTAGTTATTGAGTGTTTTGGGGTGTTTTTACTGTAGTTGATTTTTAATTTTATTCTACTGTGATCTGAGAAGTTGATTGATATAATTTCAATCTTCTTGAACTTGTAGAGATTTGTTTTGTGTCCTAACATTTGGTGTATTTTCGTGAATGACCTATGTGTATCTGAGAAGAATGTATATTCTGTAGCTTTGGGGTGAAATGTTCTATAACTGTCAATTACATCCATCTGATCCAGTGTGTCATTTAGAGTCACTGTTTCCTTGTTAATTTTTTGTCTGGAAGATATATCCAGTGAAGTCAGTGGAGTATTAAAATCCCTTACTATGATTGTATTGTCAAGTCTCTCCCTTAAGGTCCTCTAGAAGTTATTTTATATATTTAGATGCTCCTATATTGGGTGAATATATGTTTACCAGGGTTATATCCTCTTGTTGAATTGTTCCCATTAGTATTATGTAATGATCTTTATTGTTTCTGTGATGGCTGACATTTTGAAGTATATTTTGTCATATATAAGTATTGCTATCCCAACTTTTTGTTCCATTGCCATTTGCATGGAAATTTTTTTTCATCCCTTCACTCTCATCCTGCGTGAGTCTTTTGTTATGAGGTGGGTCTCTTGTAAACAGCATATATTTGGGTCATGTTTTCGTATCCATTCAGCCTTCCCTATGTCTTTTGAATGGAGCATTTAATCCATTTACATTTAAAGTTATTGTTGATAGGTACTTATTTATTGCCATTTTAATTCTTGATGCCCATGTGCTGGTTTAGTGGTAATAAACTCCTTTAGCCTTTTTTGTCTGGGAAGTTCTTTATTTTGCCATCTATCTTGAATGATAGCCATGCTGAATATAGTAATCTTGGTTTCAGATTTTTGCTTTTCATTACCCTGAAAATGTCATGCCATTTCCTTCTGGCCTGTAGAGTTTTATTTATTAAAAATAAGCTGAAAGCCTTATGGGAACTCCTTTGGAGGTAACAAATCAATTACCCAAAGATATACATATGTATATAAATACACATGTCAATATATACCCATGTATATATTTTCATATACATAATATTTATATTCTACCCTGTTATTTTCCTGTTGCTTATCTAAATTATTATGAACTTAGTGACTCTCCAAAAGTTCTGAAGGTCAGAAATCTGAGACTGGGCTAAAATTAAAGTGTCACCAGGCCTGTGTTATTTCTGGAGGCTCTAGAAGAGGATCCATTTCATTGCTTTTCCAGCTTCTAGAGACTTCCTGCATTCCTTTGGTTTATGGGCCACTTTTCTCCAACTTCAAAGCCAGCAGCATGGCATCTTCCAATCTACATCATATTACTCTAACACTCTATTTTTCATTCTCATTTATCTTTCTCTAACTCTTTTAAAGATCTTTGTGATGTTATTGGGCTTATCCAGGTAATCTAGGATAATCTCTCCATTTCAAGGTCCTTAACTTAATCACATCTACAAAGTCCCCTTTGCCATTATGCAATAAAAGATGAACTCAGCAGACATGTCTATCCTCTACAAACTTCCAGGTTGTCCAACATCTGGACATTCCAAAGAAAGGACTTGCTCTTGACTGGTTTCTGGGAGATAACCTCTACACCCTGAAAATGTCTTCACTGATACAACTGCCTTGTTTCCCTCAGGCCTTGGGCCACCATATAATTTATGCTAACAATGTGATTTATAGTGTGGCCCTTGGGTCACACTGTATTAATTTTACTTAGGGAGAGTCTGGGGACTTATTTACTAGGGTTAGCCACATGAATGCTCCATGACTACATTACTAAAGTCAATAAAATAAAGAATCCAAGACTTGGATAAACTCTTACTGGCAATACATTGTGTGCATTGTCACACATCATTGTTAGGAGAGTTCAATGCTGTCTTATGACTCCATTGGGAAAGAACAAATGGAACCTAGCACCTGATATCTCCTGGACTCTTTTATGTACCTTTTGCTTTTTTGATTCTAATATTTATCTTTTTGCTTTAATAAGCTGTAACCAGGAGTATGACAGCTTTTATGAACTATCTGAGACCTAGTTAATCATTAATTCTGAGGGTGGTCCTGAAGACCCTCAACTATAGCCATGTAAGTAACACATTCATAGATTCCAAGAATTAGGACGTGAATATCTTTAGGTGGCCATTATTATGCCTAACACACTACATAAATGGATGTATATTCTATACAAACTTCCCCAATTTCTTTGACTAGAAGAGTTTTGGAAATATTATCAAAAGATTTTGGAAAAGCATGTCCCTTTATTGAGTCAAAATTATGTTTTCTATAGAGATATTAACCACCTGTTTCATAATATGCTAACTTTTGCAAATTACTTTTTCCTATACACAGAATGAAAATTTTAAAAAACATAAAGGCAAAAGCAATGCCATATTATTTTCATGTTAGTTATCAATAAATGATTATGTGATCAGCTTTTGCCTAGCCATAAACAATGAAAAATATTCTGCTTTCATCTATGAGAACAAGAGGTAACCAAGGGAATGATAATGCCCAGTTAACTACCAGGGACTGAAACACACCTACTTGGAAAACCAAATCCTCCCCCATAACAATATATTTATAGGCATAAAGATTGTTAATGTAAGCTATAACTAAAAAAGATAAAATGCTCCTCTTGAGACATGTATGTATGTGGTTCAGGTACAAATACTTCTCTTAGAAGAACCTTTTGAGTTTATATAAATCAGATCAAACCTAGACATTATTTTTTATTTCTGAAAAGAAAAATATTGCATAGGTTGTAATTAACTGTGCCTGGCTTCAAAGCCAAGGCATAATTCTCAAGAAAGAGATGATCTATCGCCTTTGTCCTGTGAAATGTCATGCTTAAAGTTATTCTTGTTTGAAACTTTCCAGTACTTTTAAGACAAGCACTAAGAAATAGACCAGAATATTTGGAAATAGATGACAAGGAAAGAAATGAGAATAAGATGACATAAAACAACCACCGTTGATGTCAGTGTCACTGATAATTTGAAAGGGTACAGTAAAATATATCCCGTGTGAACTATATAGACTATGAAAAATAAATCCCAAATGGTACATGACTCCAGGATGGTATGAAAACACA
>NW_006299617.1:166928-172061 GCF_000327345.1 Myotis davidii | reverse complement strand
TCTTTCTCTTTAATAACTATTTTGGATAAAGAAGCCAACATGGTATCAATTGAGACAATAAGACACTTTCCTGATGCTGGTTTCAACTGACTATCAAGCTTGCATAGCTTCAGACAGAAATGTGCAAAACAGGCTTATATGACACTAAAAATATGTATGATATTTTAGATTTTCTATGTGAATTTCAACAGTGACTTTTCTTTTTTTATTCAGGGGGAGGGCTTCAAAGATAGTCATATGACCACAAATTTTTCAATTGCTACAAAAATCAAAGCTACATACATGTTCACATGTACATATTCACAAACATACACACTCTTTTGTAAAAGGGGGAAAGAAAACCCTACTATTGATTTACTTAAACGTTGAGCTACTTTCGTAGAAGTAAAGCTATGAAAGACTAATAAGCTTCCACGGAAAACTCAAAATATTCTAAAAATTCAAGTGAATTCTATATTGACAATGCAATCCAGTTTCCATTTTTGCTTTTTCTCACTTTCATGTATTCTGGCATCCTTCACATTCTCAGAAGAAAACATTTCTCATATTTAGAAACCTGGTCATGGTGCTGTAGTGATCCTTTTTCAGGAGCTTTCTTATAGGTGGCTGGACTTACATCAATTTACTCTTATATAAATAAGATATTAGTAATAAGAAAAAGGTAGCTTAAGACAATAACTAAAACACCTATAGTTATCCCTTTTTTCAATGAATAAAAGCAAGTCATGTTGTTTTTAATTTACCATTACTTGCTTTTGACTTCATACCTGCATTGCCTAATGATTGTCACAGCAATTTCAGGAAATACTAGTAGCATTGCTTTGATAAGTCTAGGTAAACAGAATGTTTAATTTCTTTATTTTTGATTTTTAATTCTTTACTTTTTAATTACAGTTTATCTTCAATATTATTTTGTATTGGTTTCAGGTGTATAGCACAGTGACCAACAATCACATACCTCACTAAGTGTTTCCCCTGATATTGTCAGCACCCACCTGGTACCATACATAGTCATCACAACACTATTGACTATACTCTCCATGCTATACCCTACATCCCCATGACTGCATGTAACTACCAATCTGTACTTCTCAATCCCTTCACCTCTTACTCCCAGTCTCCTAACCTGCTTTCCTCTGGCATCCACCAGTCCACTTTCTGTGTCTATGAGTGAGTCTGTTTCAGTTTTATTTCTTTGTTTATTTTGTTCTTTAGATTCCACATATAAGTGGATTCATATGGTATTTGTCTTTCTCTGACTTATTTCACTGAGCATAATGCCCTGTAGGTCCATCCACATTGCTGCAAATAGTAATTTCTATTCTTAAGCCTGTTATATTCAACAAGGGAACCAAGTGGAGGATAAGTTCCCTTTAATTGCCACATTCTATACTGTAACTACACACTGTGTATTTATATGCTTTCTAATTCTTTCTCTCATTCTCCATCTCCATATTCTTCTCTCCCTCTCCCTCTTCCTATTCTCATATCTCCATTAAAACTTTTATTTTGAGATAATGATAAATTCACAAGAAATTCTAAGAAATAGAGAGATACCATGTACCCTTCACCCAATTCCCTGCAATGGCAACATCTGTAGCATGAAAGCACAATGAGGAACATTAACATTGATACAATCCACTAGCCTTGTTCAGATGCCAACAATTTTATCTGTACTCTTCTCTGTGTTTGGGTGTTAGTGTGTATTTTAGTTCTATGCAATTTTATCATATGTATGGATTTGTATGACTAACAGCAAAGTTAAGATACAGAATTTATCTGTCACAAGGACCCTCTGCTATCCTTTTGTAGCCACAGAACCCGGGCAGCAGTGACTCTGTACTCTATATCCATAATTGTGTCATTTCAAGAACATTACATAAATGGAATAATATAGTATGTAACCTTTTGAGATTGAGGTTTTGTATTCAGCATAATGCCATTGAGATCCATCTAAGTTGTTCCACGTGCTAATGTGTTTTTTTCCTTTTTATGCTGAGCAGGATTCCATGGGATGGATGGATGCACTTGTTCAATGATTCACTCATTGAATAGCATTTATTTTTTTCCAGTTTTGGGGCTTTGCACATAAAGCTACTATGTACATTAGTACAGGTTTTCATGTGAAAGAAATTTTCATTTCACTGAAATAAAGAGGCCCAAGACTAATTTCTGGTCATATGGTAAGTACATGTAGTTTTAGAAAACATCTACACTCTTTTCTACAGTGGATGTAACCATTTTGTATTTCTACCAGCAAGGCATAAGTGATGTAGTTTTCATGCATTACCATCAGAATTATTGTCATTACTTTCTAGTTTTAGACATTTTAATAGGTAGATATGCAGTGATATCTTATTATTTGTAAAATAGTATGTATTTAATGGCAGTAATATTATATTTGCCATGTGCTTTTTTGTCATCTGCATATCTTCTTTAGTAAAATGTCTGTGCACATCTTTAGACCTAATTGGATTTCTAATTGGATATTTTTGTCTTTTTTTAATGTTGAGTTTGGAGTTTTTTTATATTCTAGAGAAAAATATTTTCCCACATGCATGGTTTGTATTTGTGTTCTCTCATCCTGTACCTATATTTTTTTATCCTCTTAGTAGGCTCTTTCACATAGAACACTTTTTTAATTTTGGTAAGACCCAATTTATCTATATTTATTTTTATGAATTGTGTTTCAGTGTCAAGTCACCAAGCTTTTTATTTAAAAAGTTCTATCCTATTTTACCTCAAAGTTTAATATTTTTATGATTTACATGTATTTACATGAATCGTTTTGAGTTAATATTTAAATTAGATGTGAAGTTTAGGTCAAGGTTCACTTTTCTGCATATGTATGTCCACTTACTCCAGCCTTATTTGTTAAAAATGACGTCTTTGCCCCTCTGAATTGCTTTTACACCTTTGTGAAAATTCAGTTGGGCGCATCTGTTTAGGTCTATTTCTGGGTTCTTTATTTAGTTCCATTGATCTCTGTGTTGATCACAACAATAAAATCACACTGTGTTGATTTCTGTACCTATATGATATGACATAATATTGAGTAGAGTGTTTCCTCCCATGGTTATTTTTCAATCATTAAATCCATATTTAAATTTGGGAAGAACTGACACATCTTTACTAGGTTGTGTCTTCTATCCATTAATGTGGTATGTTTCTGCAATTATTTAGGTCTTTCATCAGCATTTTTTGTCATTTTCAGAAAGCACACCCTACACATATTTTGTTTTGCTAGATTTATACCTAAATATTTCATTTTATTTGAAACAATTGTAAATACAACTTTAATTTTGTCTAACTCCTTTAAAATAGATTATCTAAAAACTGAAATATCATGCTCCTTTTAGCAGTAATGAAAAAACAACTAATAAATACCGGTACATTTTAAGATTCTTTTTCTTACAAGTGGTGTTGAACCTCACTATTAAAAAATCTTGGGACTGATTTGAAAAGATTAAGCATTCAAATTGCTCTTAAAGTAATTATATTGCTCCTTTACCAGAATCCATGCTCTAAAAGAAGGCTGGCCTAAGGAAGTCTTTACATTTTAATCATTAAGAATGTATTGTCATACATTAAAATCCTTTCACACTGCAAATACTGTAATATTTTTATAACATAAATTAAGAATTTTATTCTATTTTTAATTTTACTCTAACATTTAAGAAAATAGCACTCTTTAAGGTAACAAATTTCTTGAACAGTAATATTTCCCCTAAATATGGCATTGTAACCTAATAATTCCCTTTATTCAAATATCCCATACTCTCTAACAACTATATTTAAAAATGGATGATTGCAGGAGAAACAGGTTGTACTACTCAAATTATGAATTATATTTTATATTAGGCCCTTTTCCATTAGTCTGTTGGTTTAAAAACATACTAAGTGACATTTCCAAAATGAACTATAATGTTGTCTAGGCAGACATAACACATAATAGAGCCTACTGTCTCGGTAGGAAAGGAGTCTGCTTGGTTTCAACCAAATTTACTTGATTTAAAGTTAGATAAGTTTTATTAAATACAGAAAAAATTATAACCAAATTTAACTCCCCTGTTGTCTGTTTATTATTAATCATATAAAAATCACATGGGATGCCGAAACCGGTTTGGCTCAGTGGATAGAGCGTCGGCCTGCGGACTGAAAGGTCCCAGGTTCGATTCCGGTCAAGGGCATGTATCTGGGTTGCGGGTACATCCCCAGTGGGAGATGTGCAGGAGGCAGCTGATCGATGTCTCTCTCTCATCGATGTTTCTAACTCTCTATCTCTCTCCCTTCCTCTCTGTAAAAAATCAATAAAATATATTAAAAAAAATAAAATAAAAATCACATGGGATTAATAAGGGTGCTACAGAAGAGAACTTTTTCAGTTCCTGATTTCAGTAAGGGAGCATACAGATTTTTATATTACTAAATCATTAGTCACTTTTCCAAAAATTTTGTTATACTTCATATATCTCTGCCTTATTGTGCTGATGAAGTGTAGTGATATGATAATAGTTCAGTACCTTTGCACCCCACTTAATCAGCACACTAATAGAACTGTTTATCAGAACTCTAAAAAGTTGCCATGTTGGGGACAAAAATGATAAAATATTAGCCATTTCATATGGTTCAACCTACATGTTTATATTAGACTAGAGGCCTGGTGCACGAAATTTGTGCACTGGGAGGGGGAGGGTGTCCCTCAGCCCAGCCTGAACCTTCTCCAGTCTGGGACCCCTCATGGAATGTCCGACTGCCGGTTTAGGCCAGATTCCTGTTGCTAAACCAGCAGTTGGACATCCCTCTCACAATCAGGGACTGCTGGCTCCTAACCACTCGCCTTTCTGCCTGCCTGATTGCCCCTAACCGCTTCTGCCTGCCAGCCTGATCACCCCCAAATGCCCTCCCCTGCCAGGCTGATCACCCCCAACTGTACTTGTCTGCTGGCCCGATCGCCCCCAACTGCCCTCCCCTGCTGGCCTGATCACTCCCAACTGCCCTCCCCTGCTGGCCTGGTCGCTCACAACTGCCATCCCCTGCAGGCCATCTTGTGACCACATGGGGGCAGCCATCTTGTGTGAGGGTGTGGTGGTCAGTTTGCATATTACCCCTTTATTATATAGGATACATCAT
>NW_006299617.1:135878-166691 GCF_000327345.1 Myotis davidii | reverse complement strand
ACTATGCTTTAATTATGTTCAATTTGTAACAATGAAATTGGGGGTCACCACAACATGAGGAACTGTATTAAAGGGTCATGGCATTAGAAAGATTGAGAACCACTGAGAGGGGGCAATGAGGCAGGCAGGCAGGTGAGCAGTTAGGAGCCAGCAGAACCAGATTGTGAGAGGGATGTCCAACTGCTGGGTTAGGCCCGATCCCTGCCGGCAGTTGGACATCCCCCAAGGGGTCCCAGATTGGAGAGAGTGCAGGCCAGATTAAGGAACACCCCCCATGCAAAAATTTCGTGCACCGGGCCTCTAATTTAATGATAGTTATTTTACAATGAGAAATAAAAAATTAATATAAATACATTCATTCAAAATCAGAAAATGTAGAGGGAAGTAATAATTAAAAGAGCCATAAGTATAATGTATGCAGGAAAATGAGACAAAATTTCATAACTTGAGTAGAGTTCAAACCTGCCCCCCTACACACATACATGCACACACACACACACACACACACACACACACACACACTCACACACATACACAAGTGATAGGAATCTGTCTGAAAATGCCTAGAGAGACAGGAAAAAAAGTCAAGGTCACCTTGGCCATGCTCTGAACTCCAATGAGATTTATCTGTCATTTAATATATATATATATTGGTTTCAGAGAGGAAGGGAGAGGAAGAGAGAGATAGAAACATCAATGATGAGAGAATCATTGATTGGCTGCCTCCCGCATGCCCCCTACTAGGAACTGATCCCAAAACCCAGGTATGTGCCCTGAGCAGGAACCTTCTGGTTCATAGGTGACATTCAACCATTGAGCCACACCAGTTGGACCTCTTTTTTTTTTAGTGCTTACAACATTCTATCTGCTATTATAGTTATAAATTATGAGGAACCATTATCATTATCACCTTCATGATTATCATCTTTACTAACATCATTGTAGACAGAATTGATATGAATTATAGGGAAGACAAAATTTATAAGAAAGTGGGACCCACACTCTGATAATAAGAAAACTTTCAAACCTTTCACTCTATCAAAATCCGACTAGTTGACTTAAATGCTAATAATGGTTTCCTTTGTCCTTTCAACTTCCCCAGGTAATTACATTGTAATATTCCCACTAAGGTGAGATAAAGCACCTCTTGAGGTCAGTTATAAATCCTCGATAAATAATAATTGGAGTGAGAAAGGTAAGAAAATGTTTCACAGTTTTCCATATGCACATGTAGTGAGTTATAACTTTTGATGAGTGGGTGAGAGATCAGTTTAAACCCTGTATGGAATGAAAAACTATTCAATACTGTACGTGGCAGCATCGGGAGCCACTCTAGCAGCTCTCATGATATTGTATGGAGACATGAAAACAGTCATGTAGGACAGTAATAGGAGTGATATTACTTCTTGCTTTTACAATTTCAGTGAAAGCTTTTCTCAAAGTCAGACATGAACAAAGAAGGACATGACCTGATTGGGATGGCACAACAGATACCATGTGCTGATAATACTATAACATTGTTTTCCTTTATAAATTCTATACCTTTTCTTACACTGATGTTTTGTTTTGCCATTATGTAAGGAGCAATGACCACAACAGCAGGACTGAGAGGGTTAGAGGGTGAATGGGTAGAGTGGCCATATAGTAGTCATATATTTTCTTTTTTTTTTCACTGGGAAATATTATTTTTATTTTTTAAGGTTTTTTTTCCCTTTATTGATTAAGATATTACAAATGTGTCCTTATCCCCCCAATGTCCCCTCATTCCTCCAATCCTGCCCTCACCCTCATCACCTGTTGTCCACATCCATCGCTTATGCTTATTTGCATGCATACAAGTCCTTTGGTTGATCTCTCCCCCTTACCCGCCCCTCCCCTACCTTCCCTCTGAGGTTTGAGCATCTGTTCGAAGCATGGGTGGATCTGGAGAGCATTATGCTAAGGGAAATAAGTCAGTCAGAGAAAGATAAATATCACATGCTCTTACTCATTTGTGGATTATAATGAACAACATAAACTGATGAACAAAAACAGATGTAGTCATATATTTTCTGTGACTTTTCTCCCTGACCACTGTCGGCTACTGCACATGGCGCGATGATAGTTTTTGATGTTTCCTATTAATTTCTTTCTTTTCTTTAACCATATGTGATATAATGTTTTAATTTTTCATATGAAAATAAAAAAGCCCAATATGGTAATGACTACTATAAAATCACAATGTGGTAAAATTAATGTCTCACTTCTAAGAGGTTCCTTAATTCCCAAACCAATGTATCTTTTGATAGTTGCCCTTACATTCTCCCCAAATGCACTGGTCTGATGAAAAGGATAAAAAATTAGAAGCAAAACTATTTATAAAATGTTCTTTTGGGTTGTATTTCCCCAGATGTAGGCCCCAAGAAAGTGCAAATAATTTATTTTAGAGGTGACCCCAAAAAAACACAGCAAAAAATGTGGGTAAGAGCAAGTGAGAATAGAATAAAACCAGTACAGTGTAGGCTGATGAACATGTCACTATGATAAACTGAGGCTCAATACCATTGGGACCTCTAGGAGAATAAGGATCTCAACTGAATGACCAGAAATACGGGGTATCACCTCTCATCTGTAATGCATTAAGAATAATTTATCAATTATCTTATCTCTGGGACATTTTCAGCTAAGCCAAAATCAAATGGAAAACCTAAGGCAAAAACTCTAATTATAGTAAGAAGTTATGGCATATATGGGAAAGGTGATTTCCCAGAATAGAGGGGAGGGCACCAACACCATCTTTTATAGGGAGCTAGTAATTTTTCATGTATTATTAGAAATATGCCACTTTAATTTATTTCAACGGAATGAAATAAAATGAAATAAACTTTAAAACAATTTGGTTGAAATGATAGTATACTTTGAATCAAATTCTTATAGACTTAAATTATCATTATAATGTTAGCTAATTAATTATTAATTAATTAATGGTAGTTGTATTAGAGTGAGCCTTAATGAATACAAATTTTCTCTACCTTCAGGGCAGGTTCCATTTTACATTTAAAATACATTTCTGATAGACAGGGACAGAAAGTGATTCAAGATGGTGGCGCCTCTGGATATGAAGTTGAAGGCCTTCACAGAGCTCCAAGCCAAAGTTACTGATGCCCAACAGAAGGTAAAGCTTGCAGAGATACGGATTGAACAGCTAAACAGAATGAAAGCTTGAATATTTTATAGATACAGAGATTATGACTTTGATAGATGTAAGTAACAGGTGGTAATTCATAATAAGCTGTTAGAGGAACAAGAAAGTAGCAGAAGAAATTAAAGAATTGGAACAGAAAAAGTTCCACCTGGAGTTCAGCGTGAAGAAAGTTAAGGGTAACATCCAGGAGATGCTGATGACACAAAGGACACAATAGGAAGCCTCTAGAAAGGCTTTTCCTTCTGATGCCTCCCATTACTGCTTTAACCTGATGGATGTTTTATCTGGATGGTCTGGTAACCCGATGTTTTCTACATCACCCTGACCCTCTTTCAAATCTACATCCTGTATTTTTTATCCTGGCTATGCCTGCTACCCCTGCCCAAAATACTCTTCTCCCCTCAGGGTGAGTCATGAACTTCCAGGAGAGGGAAGATGGGAGCCAGGAAAGATAGTGGAGCTCTGCCCACACCCTCTACTATTCATGCTGGTCAGACCAATAAAAGGCATCTGTACCAAAATATATGTTCCTGATAAAAAATGGGATCCACCTTTAATTAATTGAAAGTAATAGCAGATCCAACTGCTTGAAAATGGTTTCTACCTGCATCCACTACTATGTCCCATACTGGTTGATGCCACCCACTGGCTGACTCAATGATGGAAGGCATTGATCTTATGATCTATTCTCTCACTTTCCTATATGTACTTTAGATCAGCATTATTCTCTACATTTGCTACATTAAAAAATGTAAACATTTTTTCTTGATTCATTTGGGCAAAAAAGAATATCAAGATGGCATTATTTTCTCAAAAATAGAAAATATAAACAAGTAGTCATCTATAGCATGTTTCTTTAATGTGCAATTACAGGTTTTAAATGCATTCCCATTACTGTTTATGGCTATACCTCCCCTTACCTTTCACTCAGCCAGATTTGTGCCCATGGTTAATGTGTATATCAATACAAGTGTCATTGTATTTGCGTTTTGTAAATGTAGTCACAATATTTGATTTTCTTGAATAATATAATAAAAGATATCATTTGCTTTGGCTACTATAATCCTACAAATGTTTGCTTCATTCTCAAATAATTTAATTCTGTAATGTGCCTGACTGAATTATGTAAGCCTCAATATTTTTATAGACACAATACATTAAATGTCCTTATGTATAAAAATAACTGTGTATAAAGAATGAATAGAATTTCAACAAAAAGCATCAAAACAAATAATTAAATATGCATAGCTCCTGGCATGTGGCTTCCTATCATAGAGAATTGTGATTTTAAAGAAGGGGTAAATTTTGAAACCAATTTTGTATAAACTTATGCATCTTTGAGATTTCCCTCCACAGAGATGATTTAAGATATTATAAAATATTTAAATGTGCTCTTTATTATTCCATATCACAAAGCTGTGTATTAGAGCAAGCAGTATATAAACAGCCCATTTCATTGGACACATCCATTGAATTCTTACTCCCTTTGCAGCTGCAGGGAACCTGTGTTCTGGCTGACTGTACAGATGTGGACCTGAGCTTTAGGCTATAGCCCAATCACATATAAGCTCTACTTTTCCATTGCTGGAATTGTATGTCCCTTACTTTCCAATCTCATATTCCTTAGAAAGTAGTTCTCATTTCCTAATAAAAACTCAGTGAGGAAATGGAATTAGATATATGCGTTTAATTTCAGGTACACTTTACAATAACCATGATGCATACATAGCACAATTGGTTGATTGGTGAAGTCAATCATTTTCTATTAGTAATAAAGGAAGAAAAAATGGCCCCATTTTTACTTTAAATTAATTCACTAATATGCCTGAATTTGTTTACCTCATAAACTTAACTGTCATGTTATCCTTCTATGATTTTACTTGATCATTCCATTAAATTGTTTTTGTTGTTTTCTCAATGGGTAATTTAAATTATTTAAAATCTCAGTGGGAGACATTATATAAATCACAAAGGAAATAAAGCTTAAAAATACTGTGCTCTATCCATTTCTAATATGTACAGTGACTATTAGACTATTGTAAATAAATATCTCAACTTCTACCAGCAGAAAATATACCAAACCATAACTTGGCTCAACTTATTTTCATAATCTAGACATACATGTATTTTGAAAATCTATTATTCATGTATTATGGTTAGTTAAATTGAAGGGAAACGGATGCTACCATAAGAATCAAAGAGCATTTTATTACCTCCAGCTGTGTAACTTACTACAACTTTAAGTGAAAGTTGAATCACTGTTTCCTAGGTGCTATGCAACAGGTAGAGCATAAAAGGAGAAACCACAGTCCACAGGCACCAATAATCCTATATAATAAAAGCCTAATATGCTTAATGTCTGAAGTTCAACCATTTGACAGTCGTTACAATGTGCACTGACCACCGGGGGGCAGACGCTCTGACGGATAGGTTAGCTTGCTGCTGGGGTCCTGGCAATCGGGGGCTGGGCAAGACGGGCCACACACACCCTAGAGCCCTCCCACGGTCCCTCCCTGGCCCGGATTGAGCACCAGTGGGGTCCCTCGGCCTGGCCTGCACCCTCTCGCAATCTGGGACCCCTTGGGCGGGGGGAAGTGTCAGACAGCTGGTTTTGGTCCAATCCCCACAGGCCAGGCCGAGGGAACCCACTGTGCACCGGGCCTCTAGTCTATAAATAAACAAACAAACTGAAAAGTATAGCACAGAAAGATAAGTGTTGGGAGCTAAGAGGAAGGGGCTATGGAAGTATATACAGGGTATAAGATTCATTCAAAGATGAAGAAGAGGCACTATTTACACTATCTTGGAGGGTGATGAGACATGTGACAAGTGAATATGTGGCAGTAAGAATTGTTTCAGAGTGGGGTCAATATGATTAAAGGGCATGGATCAGGAAACTGTTACATTCAGAGAACTCTGTATGTGAGGGCAAGGCATTCACATGGTGGGTGAAAGATTAGACCTGAAAACAAAACAGAGAAAATGTTGTAAAGGGCTTCCCCCCCCCCCCATATAAGTTATGTGAATTATACCCTAAGAACAATGGGGAAATATCTATGGATTTAAGTAGAGGAATGACCTATTGACTTTGGCTTTTCAGAGAAACAAGTCTAGCAGCCTTTTAAGAGTAAACTGGAGTCAAGCAAGGGCACAGTTAGGTTAGGAAGCTACTATTCAATGTGAGCTGCAGGGGTCTGAACTAAGGCAGCGATTGGCAGCTGGTATGGAGATCAGATGGCAGAGCTAAAAGAAATGTAAGATACAAATAGACATGGATCTGTTTAAAGAGGAAATAATACTTCTTACCTAGGTTACCTCACATGTTTTCTTATATAAGTAAACAAGAAAGTGTTTTTTTTTTTGCCTAAAGCGGTTTGGCTCAGTGGATAGAGGACTGCAGACTGAAAGGTCCCGGGTTCGATTCCGGCCAAGGGCATGTACCTGGGTTGCGGGCACATCCCCAGTGGGAGATGTGCAGGAGGCAGCTGATTGATGTTTCTCTCTCATCAATGTTTCTAACTATCTCTCCCTTCCTGTCTGTGAAAAATCAATAAAATATATATTTTTAAAAATAAAAAAATAAAGTGTTTTCTTAATTGTAAAGCTGTTTACACTTAATTAATTACCATTACCAAATACATATGAATTAGAGATTATTGATGTAAAGCCATTCCTATTTTCCCAGGCACAATGAAGCAACTATAATTATAAAATATTTGTTCAAATGTGCTTCTCTCATACCTTAAGAGAAAGATAACATTCTTGGTAAATCATTTGGATTCAAATTTATAGATGGAGGCACCAGTACGTATCCACTTTGCACAAAACTAGGGAGGTGTGGCAAGGGGACTCACTCTGGACTAGACTAGAAGCCAAGGACTAGAAGCACACTGATTCTCAGGCATCTGTGGAACAGCTCTTCCATGAAGAAGACATATAAATATTAGGAACTAAAACCTAGATGAGAAATAATCATATCCTAGAATAAATTGCTAAAAAGAACTGAAAAAAGCCCGCCAGCATGGCTCAGTAGTTGAGCATCTACCTATGAACCAGGAGGTCACTGTTCAATTCCGGTCAGGGCACATGCCTGGGTTGCAGGCTCAGGGTTGTAGGGGCCATGCAGAAGGCAGCCAATCAATGATTTGCTCTCATCATTGATGTTTCTCTCTCTCCCTCCCTCTCCCTTCCTCTCTGAAATAAAAATAAGTAAAATTATTTTTAAAAATAAAAATAATTGAAACCAAAGACTCTTGTAATAGGTCTGGTCTCTTAATAAAAGAAAATTAACTAGAGTCTCTGTATATGAACTTACCAGTATTTAGGTTGTGTACTAATAAAAGCTTCTACAGTTGCCATAGGCAGCACTGCTCAGTGGTTAGAGTGTCAGCTCATACACTGGAGGGTTATGGCTTAGATCTAGTCAAGGGCATATACTTGGGTTGCAGGTTCGATCCCTGGTCCAATTCTGGGTGCGTGTGGGAGGCAACCAATCGATATGTCTCACACTGATTCTCTCTCTTTCTCTCTCTCTCTCTTTCTCTCTCTCTCGTTTCTCTCTCTCTCTCTTTCCTCCTCCCCTGCCACTCTTTCTAAAACTCAATGAAAAAAAAACATCCTGGGGTGAGGCTTAACAACAAAAAAATTTTATAGTCAATAAAATGAATAAAATCAATGCCATAAAAGTACCTGCTCTGATTACCATTTTGAAAAAGTATACAAAATGGAATTATTAAATGATGTTAGAACATATGAACATCACTAAGACCCACAGCAGAAGCACTAAAAGCAGGTAGTGACCCAAATCTGTATTGTTAAATCTGTTTCCTCCCAAGCAGGTAGAGTGAAATCATGCAAAGAGTCTGATGTTTGAACTCTGATGAATCTGATTTAATTTCCAGCTGTCTCATAAGTAACTTAAACTCAGTGAGGCTCAGTTTCTAGATCAGTAAAATGGGGATAATAAAACATCTTTTGGAGTTGTTCAAAATATTTAAAATAATGGATAAAAAGTACATAGTGTTGCATCTAGAATGTAAAAAAATAAATAACAGGAAGGTATTAGTTTATTACCTTGTTTGATGAGACAAAAATATTAGAAAATTAATATTCTTATTAGTTCACCACAGAAAAACTGGACTTTCTTGAATTTGAACCAAATGTGGAACTGGAAGATAGAAGCAACAAGAATAAACATGAGAAGAAGCTGAATGTAATAATAAAGTTATTTGAAGTGGAAAAATAAAGTCTGATACCAAAAGAAAAACAATCTTAAATTTTACATGGCCACGCTATACAACAATTGGTTAGTTGGAGATATTTGGTTCACAGAATTAATGAGATTAATCATGTAAAACTCTGTATTTTCTATTATAATTTCTATGGCATGAATTTCTTGGCCTCTCCAGATAGGCAAGTAGTTTGAGTCACCACATTAGAAGGGTCTAAAAATTCATCATAATGTGGTTTAATAGAAAAAGTCATTACTTTAGTGTTAAGAGACTTCTGTTGTATTTCTGGTCTTACTACTGATTAGAGGAGGTTTTAAGCAAGTGACTTTGTTTCTATAGGTTCCAGTTTCCTCACCTGTCAAATGAAGAGACTGTATTAAGTATTCTTTATGGGTATCTGAGCTTTAAATTCTAGGCTTCTGTAATTACATATCCACCTATGTTTTGCAATACATATAATAACACAATGTTCATATCCAGAAAAAATAATGAATGTTTACACATCAATAAAAAACATAGGTAGCACCTCAAAAGAAAAATAAAGGTAAGACTTATCAAAGATAACATACACATGACCAGCACACACAAAAGTTCTCCAACTCAATAATAATTAGAAAAAATGGAAATAAAAAATACAATGAGATTCTATAGCACAGCAGCCATGTGGCTAAAATTAAACAATGAGATAATACTAAGCTCTGGCAAAAATATCCAGAATTTTCATATAGTGATGGCAGGTAAGTAAGTTTGTTTACCTACCTTCAAAAACTACTTGGCATTATCAAAAAAAGTGGGTACTTGGCTATTCTGTGATCCAGCAATTCTACTTCATGGTGTTTGCATAACAGAAGTATGTGAATATATGCAAAATGTACAAAAATGTTCAGAGTAGCATTATTTTTAGAGGCCCCAAATAGAATCAATCCACATGTCCATGAAGTGGTGATGTGGTAAGAAAACTGTAGTATTTTCATACCATGACATACTACACAACACCAATAATGATTGAACCAGTACTGCAAAGCAACAGAATAGATGGATCTCATAAAATAATGTTGAGAAACAGAAGTCAGACACAAAATAATTTATACCGCAGTCGTAACTGGTTTGGCTTGGTAGATAGAGTGCCAGCCTCTGGGCTGAAGGGTCACAGGTTTGATTTTGGTCAAGGGCATGTACCTGGATTGCAGGCTTGATCCTCAGCCCCGGTCAGGGCAAGTGCTGGAGGCAACCAATCAATGTGTCTCTCTCACATTGATGTTTCTCTTTCTCTGTCTCTCCCCTTTCCTTCTACTCTAAGAATCAATGGAAATATAACCTTGCATGAGGATTAACTATATATAATGCACACTCCCCAAAAAATATACTAGTAGTTCAGAAATGGGCTACCCTAATCTATGGTGTGTTAGAAGTTAGTATGGTGGTTATCTCTGGGGAATTCTTGACTGAGAAAGGGTAACAGTAGTAGAATTTGGGGATGCTAGTAATATTATTTTCTTACTTTGAGTAATCACTGGGATGTGTTCACTCTGTTAAAATTGATTACATTGTGCACTTATTGATTTATGAACCTTTATGTATTTGTGTTATAGTTTAAAAAGTTTTAAAAACAAAGCCAGACAGAATTGCTTTTACCTTCCAGGGAAAATTATTTCGATAATGAATGTTGGGAGGAAATTTTCCTTGTCTTGTGCCTATATATCTAAATTACTTCCGAGAGTCAGAAATAGAGATATATATGCATGCATATATCCACACATCAACATATGTATGAAGAGGGGAGGGGGAACAGGAAGGAAATGAGGTAAGAGGGGAGAAGAAAGAGAAAGAGACAGAAAGGGAGGAAGGGGGAAACAGAGGAGAGGGTGACAAGCCAGACAATTCAAGTGTTCAGAAAGTACCTCGCTTATTTTCTATGTAAATGTCCATTTTCTATGTAAATGGACATTTAAGTTCTTAGGAGTCAGGAGTGAAACTGAAGATCAATTAAATTGAATGCTGCTGAAGTTGGATGAACTCTTCATGCTTATTTAACAAAATTTCTTCATGTTACAGCTCTATATAGTAATAGGTCTAGACTTTATAAAGTGATGTTCTTTTATCCATCCTTTGTAGTCTCTGAGCTCTGACTCTGCGATTAATTTAATATAGGTGAAACATTTTTAGGTAGCTTCTAAAGATAGATACACACTGAAATAAAATAATATGATAATTTCTCTAAAAATAGCATAGGAGTGTCCAGAGATAGACATATATAAACTACCAAGAGACATACTTGCTTGGTTTTTAAAAGTTCTCCTAAGAGCATGTTTGCATGGCCACACTCATGTAGGTTTAAAAATGTTCAATCTCTGTCTGCAATCGAATTTTACAACAGTTTTTATATCTTCGTTCTAGATTTGATTTCAATGAAGATCAGCAATGACTCGTAGGCATGCTCCTCATCTCAAGTGAAAATTCAGATATTTTACTTCACACTCTACTTTGAATTACTAACTATTTTTTCACTGAATTTGTGTTCTTTCCCTTCAGCTATCATTTTGCTCTTTGATAGACTTGCCAGTTCTTCCACATCACTCAAACCAGGATGCCTGGAAGCCTCTATCTCATTCTTGAGCTGCCTCTTCTATCTGAATTCACAGCTGTGCTGCCCTCTGGTAAGCTGTTGATATTTTGCTGTCCTTATCCACGTAAAGCTCATTCATCTCTAAATTCCTCAGGGATCATATCTCAGTGATCTTTCTCTAGCACAGAGCCTGACATAATTTATCAATAAATATTTATTGGATGAATGGAAAGCAGCAGAGAAAACCAGTCAATTCAGTTGGTGAGCTCTAATCCTGTTCTGGGTTACCTAATGGAGAAATGGGCCCCACCTTTGGCCACCACAGCCACCACAGCCACCACAGCCAGTCCATAAATGGGTTGGCAGTCAAAAGGATATAAAGTTGAGATACTCTCTATATTAATGTTTCTACATTACCATCATGGGCAGGCACTACTCATTCTTCTACTTTTTAAAATTAAATTTATTGGAGTGACATTGGTTAACAAGATTATATAGGTTTCAAGTGTACATTTCTATGATACATGACTCAAAACATGAAAACAACCAAAATGTCCTTTGATAGATGATTAGGTAAAGAAGATGTGGGATATATATACAATGGAATACTACTCAGCCATAAGAAAAGATGAAATACTGCCATTTGCAACAACATGGATGGACCTTGAAAATATTATGCTAATATCCTCTTTTTTATGCATGTCATAGAACATTAATAAGTCCCACAAACTGCCTAAAGCCCATAAAATTTCAGGTTAACACTAGCATCACTTTTCATAATCCAACTTACTATTTATGTTTTACTATGTAGAATAGAAATCTGTGCTAGTAAAATCAGAATATGATGGTCCTTAATATGTTTTATGCTGAGAGCACTATAATCAGTTGAATCAACGCCATGACCAGAGTAGATTGATGATTGTAGGTTTATTTTTCTTACTTATTCTTTAAGTTCTTCATATTTGTATCTGGATTGTCAGGTAATGAAAATATTTCTTTGGGAACACTGATAGGCACCATTTGTCTTCAAATGTATATGGATACTGATTAATCTCTGCACACCACCTGCCCTTGCAGTTCAGTCATCCTCCACTTTCTGCATAAACAATTGCCAGAAGATTATCTCCTCATCTTTACTTTGCATATTACTTTTGTCTAGACCAGTGGTTCTCAACCTGTGGGTTTCGACCTCTGAAAATACATCCTGCATATCAGATATTTACATTATGATTCATAACAGTAGCAAAATTACAGGTATGAAGTAGCAACGAAAATAATTTTATGGTTGGGGGTCACCACAACATGAGGAACTGTATTAAAGGGTCGCGGCATTAGGAAGGTTGAGAACCACTGGACAATCATTTTACTCATTTTTTATTCTCTGCAGTGAAATTTGGACTGTGTAATCCCAAAGCCCAAGGAAATGAGAAGTTTTTTGGAGGCCAGTCATGCTAGATATATATTGAGAGTTTCTTATTTTTTAAATTGAAGTCAGTTTCCAAAATCAGTGTATCTATATATATAAAAGCCTAAGCAACCGGTGACTGGTCAACCAGTCAACTGGTCACTATGACGCACACTGACCACTAGGGTACATATGCTCAACGCACAGGATCAGGCTCCCTCCTGTCTGAATCAGGCCTGTGGGGATCGGGCAGAAGTTCACTATCTGACATCCCCCAAGGGGTCTTGTATTGCAAGACAGCACAGGCCAGGCTGAGGGACTCCCCTGGTGCACAAATAAACAAAGCTTTCTTTCAAAAAATTATTTTCCAAAATTATCAAAGAAGGTACTGCAACATTACAGCTGTCTATTTTTTCCATTTAATTTAAAGACAGTGTGAACAAGTCCTGAAGATATTGTCTTATTTTTTTATTAATTTCTACATATAGTGGATTAAATCTGTGAAAAGCTAAATCTGTACAGAGAATCTATAAATTTCTATAGGTCAGAAAATAAACCATAAAAATACAAATCCTTTAAAGCTTTGAACACTACACCTGTGAATAATAAACAAGTAAATATTTGTTAATTTGATCTTATAACTAAAATATCGTTTGAAATGTATTTATCTATAATCTTCAAAATGTAATTTTTTCATTGTTATGAAATTTTGCTCTCTTGCTGTTGTTTTATTTTTTTCCCTTTGACCCTAACACACACTATATAAGACATCAGGATAAATAAAATACCAACACTGTGTTAATGTATGTATACGAGCTTCAGAGTAAGATAACCATCTCTCTTCTCTGTGTATTATATTTTCCTGAAGGATATATAAATTGCACAAATATTTTAAATACTATTGGCTATTTGATAACACTTTTAAGATATACTTTAATCAAATGAAAAGGAGAGTTGTATTTATTTCCTTCCTAAAACAATTCAATCACGGTGGGTTCTTATTTTGTGAACTAAAAGTAAAAGATAAGGAACAAGTGAAATAAATAGAAAACGAAGTATTTTCAAACATCTGGATTTTTGTTTGCTTTTTTATTTTAATAAGAACAAGTTAAACATGTAAAAACATAAAATCTTACCTAACACACTCTTAAAAATGCTCAATTTTCCAATAAGCAGTATGCTTGTTTTATTTATTACATGCCTTTAGTAGAAATAGACCTAAAAAGAATATCTTGGAAGGACAGTGTACCTTCATTAATTCCCTGAGAAATTCAGTGATTATGAGGAAATTCCAATGACAGCTCAACATTCTCAGCCTTGGAATTAAGAAAAGAAAGTCCTCTGAAAGATCAAGATTCTTGATAGCAATAACAACAACTAAATTTGTCAGGGTTAGAAACCCTCTTCTTATCAATGTCAGGCAAGAAGCAATCTTTTTCTCCAAAGTGAAAAGCAAGCCAACTAAGGAAAAGATCTGTGTAACTTCAATTACATAAAATTCACTGGGTGGTTGAAAAACAATACTTTTAAAGGTTGTGTTTTGTTTTTTTAAACTGTACTTAGCATGTTGGTTTTTTATTTGCCTCTTTTGTCTTCTCTCAGCCTTACCCTCTTCCTCAGTAAGTCTCCTTCATTGCTCCATATTCCTATACCAATATGAAGAATTTCCTTCAGATCTTTAAACCTTGTATCTGTTACCATAGAGACAGGCATCACAAGATAGCTGCTCAGTAACATCCTCATGGAAATAAAATCAGAATCCTATGGGTTTCACATGAATGTCCAGTGCTACCGGTGAGCAGAAATGACAGCCTTCCCTAGGAAAAAATCCAGGGATTTTAGTTCCACATCATGGAATTATGGGGAATGTCATATATTATGGTAAATCCAGAATCCCTTAATTTTATGCTTGGAATCTGAGTATGGTTTTAATGTGATTTGAAAAAAAAATCTCTTCTCATATCCACATGTTCAGGGAAATATCTCATAAACATCTTACTGCTAACTTTTAGGTTTAGCCTTCTTATTATCATGTACTAACAGTTTACATTTTTCTATTACAGTGCAGTGCATATATTTTATTTTGCTATTCTTTGATCCCCCCTGGAACATATTTTATCAATTACACCCTCATCTTTTTTAAAACATGAGCACCTCTCCAGAACTCTGTAATGCAAAAGCTCCTCAGAGAGTTCATAGACCTATGAAGAGAGAAAAGGGTGGGAGCAAGGAGTGATTCCACTCTACCTTGTTTTCCATTGACTTCTGCACTTTCTGTAGGTCCATTTAAATTACACAGTAACTAAACAGTAACAATAAAGATAATTGAACCTTAGCAAATAGGTAAGTTCAGTAAAATTACTGGGTTTAGGCAAAGCAGATATTATAATGTCAATGATTTGCAGAGACCTCAAATTTCCTTTCAGTGACATTAAGTAAATAATAAACATTCTTCAGGAAGTACAATCTCTCAATAGAATAACAGCCAAACTATCCCCATGACTAACTCCTCAGTTGTACATTTGAACCATTTTTCAAAGTCTGTAGTACTAAAATACTATGGGTAGTTGCATTTCTATTGATGGTCTTTAGCTGATATTTCATTGTTACCTAGCTTGTTTTAGACAACTTAATGAACAAAAAGATACATTTCTCTTGAGAGTCTAGAGATTAGGTCAGCAAACTTTTACTATCAAAGGCCAGATAGTAAATATTTTTGGATTTGTGACCCATATGGTCTCTGTCACAACTACTTAACTACTGTGTTAACATGAAAACAGCCATAGACAATGTGTATACAAATATGTATGGCTACCTCCCAGTAAAAGTTTATTAATAGACCCTTAAATTGAAATTTTTATGTGTCACATATTATTTGTATTAAATATCATTCAGAAATGTAAAAACCATTCTTAGCTGGCTGGCCAATTATAGAGGCATGTCATAAGAGCCATAATTTGCTGACTCCTAGCCTGGAAGGTTCCAAAGGAGTAGCAGGGACATTTGAAGAAATATATGAAAAGGTAAATATTTTTTTCATGAAATAAATAGATTCGCAGGTTCTTAAAATTAGAAATTATCTCAGACATCTTCAATTACTCTATCCTCAGCGCTGAGCACAAAGAGTACAGTATCTCACAAAGTAGTCAATTCTCTGCTTATATAATTAATTGGAAGTATATTTTTTCTTCACTATGGGAGAGGTATAAAGGAGTCTCATCCCGCTTCTATATTATAGCGTGTCTAATACTTGCAATCAGTTTAATTTTTTATCCTTATTCCTTAAGACATTCTTCAACTTTTCCCTTTTCTACTACGTTCAATGGCCTTCACATGTAGTTTCTAGCACCTTTCACCATCCAGACATTTTTCATGGAACGCTATCCCAAATTTTAAAGTTCTTCGTACAGCGTGGTGTTCCTTTAAAACTTTTTCTTCTAAAATTTGTCATCTCCTTTTTGTTTCCTTCTGAAAGGATGCATATTTAACAACATTATTTTGTTTGGATGCCATGTGAGACTAACAGATACTGAAATTATGGCCAACAAAATCATTGTTTTATTCAATGAATTTTTGTTAAGCTTTAACTCTTTCACATATTGTACTCATCAGATTGACTTTGAACCATAGTGTAGGACTTTATTTCCATTAAACATCTTTTTGACCTCATTGCATTTTCTAGGTAGTCAGAATTCTTTGGCATACTAATAATTCAAGGTGGTTTTTTACTTTTCCAGTTAGACAAGATATTTTTATTTTATGTTTTGAGTATTAATATTTCATAGGACAACCAGGGCCAAGGTCAGAATTACAGGGCACACTATGAAAACATCAGTCAAAGTCAGATAGAGCCAGTTGGATAGAACTGCATCATAGTCCTGTGAGAGTCCTCCTTCCTGTTTTGCAATGATTAATTAATACGCCAAAGGCAGCATAATTTAGCAAGTTAATTAATCTACTACACATATCAAATGGCAAACATTTCCCCATCTTGACTACATGATAAAAATCTTTAACAAATTTCATGGTATAATCAAGACAACTAACTATATCACATACCATTTCATAAAATCTTAGAGGATTATGGCCTATATTACCTCATTCTAAAAAATTCCATCTTCCTCAGAAGTTGTCTCTTATTCTCATAGAGGGGAATAATATTGCTTATTTTTCTCAGAAAAAAATCTCCAATGTGACCAGTTATTTAATCTCCCCATCCTAATTATGGACGTTCCATTATCTTTTTCATTTTAGTTTGTTAATTCCAGGTTCAAAAGGACACATATGTAATATCTTAATCAACCAATAAAAAATTATAAAAAATGTTGTGGTTTTCTCTTGTTTAACAGGTGTGTGTATGTGTGTGTTTAATATCTTTGTATTGATTTTAGAGAGAAAAGAAGAGAGAGGGATAGAGAGATAGAAACATGGATTGGCTGCCTCCTACACACCCCCTACTGGGGATTGAGCCTACAACCCAGGCATGTACCCTGACCAGGAATCAAACTGGAGTTCTCTTGGTTCATGGGTGGACCTTCAACCACTGAGCAACACAGGTTGGGCTTTTTTAATTTTTTTACCAGTTTTTATTCTCCCTCCTCCTACCACCCAGTCTATATGCGTATCTCTGGGTGTGTGTGCACATGCTTCTACAATTTGTCTTTATTTGCTTTTTCATTCTTAAAAGATAGATGAGATGAGAATAATAGAAAGGAGCAGGCTTCTCAGTAAAAACATTTCAAAGAATATTTCTTAACTGATAGTGGCTCCCCCTGCTCATTTTTCTGTATGAAGAGCAATATACCTCAAGGGGGGCAATTCAATCACAGGTGGGAATTTTCAATAAAAAGTATTTCCATTAAAGGAGAAATAAGGGGCATTTTTGAATTAAAAGTAATGATGTTTAAAAAGATTTTTACCTAAAAGAGACAAGTAGTTGCTATTGTTGCTTTTACAGTATAAATTCCTTATTTAAAAAAATCTAGGTTTGTAGAGAATTGGGTAAAACTCACAGAGATGTATACAACTCAATAATTTCATATTAAAATATTTATCTGATTACAGTCCATTTCATTCTTCCCACACATTCTTTCTATTTTTATGCATTTTTTTTCTTTTCTTTTTTTCCCCCTGAATCTCTTTAGAAAACACAAAATTAAGCAACTGGGACTTGGAAACTTCATATGGTCTTATCACTTTGCATGCTAATTATGTTCCAGAGCCAGAAAGATCCACAAGTATGCCTAAGTCTTACAAATGCATTTATCAATAAGGGTACGCCTGCTTTTCAGGTGTGTTGCCCAAAGCCTTTAAGATTTCATTAATAATCAACAGCTGGTGCCACCTAGTGTCTGTCCTCTCCATTCATCAGTGGAATCAAACACAAAGCACTTCCTAGTCACAACTGAAACAGTCTGAACTACAAAGAAAAAGCCACGGTTTGGAACCTAGTGAACGAAATAAACTAACAAACAACATAGAAACAAACTCATAGATACAGAGAACAGGCTGACAGCTGCAGATGGAATGCAGGTTGTGGGCTGATTGGAAAAAGTGAAGGGATTAAGAAAAAAACCCAAAAACACCTCATAGACACAGACAGCAGTATAGTGATTACCAGAGTGACAGGGGAGGGCAGGTAGAACAGGGTAAGGGAAGGATAAATGGTGACAGAAGGAGACTACACTTTGGGTGGTGAACACACAGTACAATATATGGATGATGTATTATAGAATTGTATACCTGAAACCTATGTAATTTTATTAATCAATGTGACCCCAATCAATTCATTTAAAAAGTAAAATAAATCCCTTTCATTGTTAAAAACAAACAAAAAAACAAAACAGAAACCCATGGCTTGGGGAATCCAGTGGCTGATTTAAATTACACTATCTTCATTGAAAGGAAAAGCCTTCTTTTTAAAGTAACTATGGTAACAGGAGTGTAAGGCTAACAGGAAGCTGAACATTTTTCTCACAGGAGGCAATTCACAAAATGAAAGTCCTACTAAAGATGTAATATAAAAGAGTTTTTCCAGACTTGAATTGTCACTTAAAATGGTTATAAAGTTGAAAAATAAAATTGACACAAGAGAACTGTATTTAAACAATAGTACAGATAAAGACGATTTTTTTTCAACCAATCAAGAAATAACCCAATATCATCTGGATGCAAATTCTCTGTCAGTCTCTGAGCTTTCCAAAGATTAAAGAAATACTGTAAGAGACTGTACACAAGCACATACAGTACTCAAAAGTATTACTAGGAAATAATTAAGTTGCCTGAACTGCATTAGTTAAAATGTTTGCTGCTGAAACTATACATGTAGAAAACTTTTGTTTCCTGCTGTATGTATGAATTGTATATTCAACTACAGTTATGTATGCCTCAAGGTTAAAAAGTACTCATCAAAATCTGTGACTGTTTTTCAAAACATACATTAGTGATTAATTTGAATGAATCCAAGTAGTATAATCAGCCCATCAGTTTCTAATTAATTCACTGATATTTAAATACATGTTGTCTTCAGTCACTTTCTAAGAGGAATGCGTAATTGAAAAACGTAGACTAACATTCAGGGGGAAAAGTTACATAACAGCCAGTAGTGTTCCTTGAGATTGACTGGGATATTACAATTACTACAGAAAAGGTACAGCACATATGAGCAAAACTGTGTAAACCAAAAGGTCAAATTAGATGTTCATATATGATATTCTATTAACTTGGATGATTTATTTACTGGGGAAATGGGAAAGACAGCTGAAAAGATTCTGTCTTATATAGATAGTTAACAATCATGCTTTTTATCCTCAGAAAAATCTATTTCTACTTTGACATCTGTTTAAAGCAATCACTTGTTAAAAACAGCTTTGAGTGTTTTATTTTCTTGTTACCCTAGTGGTGATAAAGAATCATTTTAATATGTTTGGTCCAATATATACTCACTGACACATCCCCATGACAGCATATGAAGACAGTATATGGAAAACCAGGCATAGTTTCTATAAAAAGCTTAAATTGCTCTCCTTTCCCCTCCAAACTTTACTTTTGGAGCTAAACACAGTCCAGGCTCATGCTTCATTTATTTAAAAGTACTTATAAGTATAATCCATTGATTATGTGGGAAAGAAATATTTCAAAACAACAAAAGGGTTCTAAAATTGTACGCAGGCAAGAAAGAATGTAAGACAAAAACTCACAAAGGTTCCAAAGTAAGTAAGTAAGTAAGTAAATAAATAAATTTTCAATAATTTATCATTTTCTGTCATTTTCATTAACAGCTCTCAAAGCCCTCTCTGAAACAAGCTGATACAGAGAAATTAAGAGCAGTAATCAAGCGAGAAATGATAGACCAGCTGGGTCGACATCAACTTGGCAAAACGTGAATACAGTTCAATAGCTGAAGCAGATGCTAGAGTTGTTGAAAAACCCTATAGGAGATATTGATGTATTTGCTTCATATAATGCAGAATGACTGAATAAATGTCAAAAGCTAGAAACTGATGAGGAGAAAAGACTGACAGCCAAACTCCTTATAAAACAGAAACCAAGTGTAACAATTTTCAACCTATTCAAACATTCTATACATTTATTTCTCTCAATGTCTGAATATGTCAATATATCAATCAGCCCTTGTAACTAAACTGCATGTAGCTGAGCTGGGGTAGATTTCCCCATAGATTTTTCTCTCCCCCTGTCATCATCTACCTGAAAAATACTTTATTTTAAAATCTTCTAACACTGATTTCTATCCCAGAAGTGTTTCCCTGAGGTTGGAGGCAAGCACACCCCCCAAAAATCTAACGCAGAAGAAGGACATTTTCAAATCCATTCCGTAAAAGCAACACTGTTTGCAGAGTTTGAAAAGCTCGGCAACAAACCCAAGCTACCAACAGCTGCTTGTCCAAACATATGCTTTGTCATGGTCAGCTTCTAATTGTATTCATAATGATGTAATAGCTTTAATAATCCTACCTTCCATGCCAGCTGTTTTTCCTGTCACTCCATCATGCCAATAAGTTGGCTGCTGTAACAAATCAAGATAGTGCAAAACAGCATCTTTCTCCTGATTCTGTCATCTTCCTGAAAGCATTCTATTGCTGCCGACTGCTGGGAACCAGAAAGTCAATAGAATTCCAACAGCTCCCCTTTCGCATGATTCAAGTTAGGTTAGGTGGGCATGCCTAACATGATTCTCTCAGTCATTTATTATGCAGCTGCTACAACGTCGATGTGGTAACCACTCTGACTATCTGATACGTCAGTGGAACAAAACCTACACCTCGGAGCAAACACAGGAGCCAGAGCAGCGTTCTGCATTTAATGAGCATTCTTCCTGCCTAAAAAACAGGGGATCTGCAAATCTCTTTCAGTATCTGCTCAGTCCACTGTACAGAGGCAAAGGCTTTGGATTACATTCTTTTCCTAACTATATCAAAAGAGGAGTTCCTTTTTCACGCATATTATTCACACTGAATTTTTGGCTGCTTTTCACTTATCATCACAGCCTTTTAAGGTTAAAACTGTCTCTTCTGCTTGTACTTTTGAAATACGGATGCTGTGTGCTCAGCTCCACATCTCTGCTTTATGATGAAATATAGCATGCACTTTCTCCAATAGAATTTGCCTCTTGTGAATCTATGGAAAATTTTCTAATAAGAGGATTTTTTCAAGGAGATATTTATTGTGTACATTGGACATATTTAAAGTCAGAGACTCTGTTTCTCTCAAGAGTAGACTTTTTACTTGATAGTTTGACTTAGGGGTAGTGCTTTCTTTAGAAAGTAAGGAATTAAATTAGTTGACTCTCTTGCACACAACTTATTTACCAAGTAAATAAGTATCATTTTAAGAAAATTCATTTTGTATTTTAAAAATACCATGCACAAATCAGTATTTTTAAAATTATAATTGCCATCACCAATACAGTATTAATTTATCTTAAACTTCTAAGTATGCCTCTTTCTTGGAGGATTAATAGTTATAGTTTGAAGTGATAAAACAGGAAAATTTAAGGGTTTTGGTGAGGAAAATACTTTAAATGGGGGGATTGATGAAATCTTATATTTGCTTTCAACCATCTATTACATAGTCAGCTTGATATGGAATCTATCCCCCACCTCCACAGCAAATAAATAGCTTGTTGGGTAACTTCATTAAATAATTTATCTAGCATATGTGAGAAAAAACAATGTCACTGTTCTGAAATACTTTTTTTCCTAAGGGGTGTGTGTGTGTGTGTGTGTGTGTGTGTGTACACTGGCTATTCCACATCCATTTTAACTTTTTATGTAACAAACACCAATAAATACTAAATATACTAGAAAAAACATAATAATCAGTAAGTTATAGTTTATTACATTTAATTTACAAATGCTGAAAACACAAGACAAATTGAGTCCCTCTGAACCCACCAGGTTTTCAAAAATAATACATACATCATCCACATAACAATGCTGAAAATTCTGTTTTATCAACTATTATTAAAAAAAAACATTTTGTGGTTATCATATCTATCTTATGGGTTGGGAAAGGCATAAATATATACCATGCAGTTTTCTATCTACCTTAGCTTGTGCTTACCTCTCTGGCTGCAACTCTCTCCTCTCCTTCCCTTCACATTTTATCCCAGGCACAAGGAATTTTTTCTCTCTCAGTACTGTGCTCCTTATTGTCTCAGAGATATTGCATGTTCTCTTTCACCATTCCATAAGCCTCCCCTCACTTTTGATTGCCTACCTTCCATCAAATCTTTAGATATCAGCTTGAAACATAATTTGCTATGTGAGACATTTTTCATTCCCTAGATAAAATTATATTTCCCTGCTATGCAATTTCATAGCACCTTATCCCTCCTTTGCTTTCATCATAATGGCAAATACTTAAACAACAGAAGGTGGTTGGTACTGTTCTCACATATGCAACACAAACCTATATGTATACCTATATATGTAGGTATGTATGTATTGCTACTATATTGATACTTATTTTATCCTCATACCGAACGTGTAATGGTGACTATTGTTACATGCATTTTACATATGAGGAAACTGGGGATCTGAAAAGTTAAAAACTTGGCTAGGGTCACATTATTTAATTGTTTATATTTTCTGTCATACAATTAGTTCTTGAGACTGGAGATTATGTGTTGTTCATTGCTAGATTCTAAAATTCAGTGAAGTATTTGATAACTGTATTCCATTTCTCATTCATGTAGTAGAATCTGTTTTATGAAATACACTGTCATATGGCAATGAACAAAACAGACACAAATCCAGGTTCATGGAATTTATGGGCGAGGACAATAGCTCTGAACTCAGGTTGAATGGTCCATGGATAGAATTCAGATATCTGTTAAACTGAATGAAAAAAAAAAAGACATCTTTCTTTTTATTAACATCTAATGCCTAGACACAGACAACAGTGTGGTAATGGCCAGAGGGAAGGAGGTTGGGGGATGTGTGTGATGGTGGGCAAAGGGGGCAAAAATGGAGACATCTGTAATAGTGTCAACAATAAAAATAAAGTTAAAAAAAGAATGATAGATTGATTTTCAGGAAAAAAAAATCCAAGACAAAAAAACAACATGTAACAAAAGTTTTGCATCCCTGCTCTGGTTCACAGTGCCCTAGCCCCATACAGCCCAAGCCAGCTTCCATTGGAGCATTCCTCACTCTGCCTCCATCTCCACTCCCAGAACCTGTGGCCTCCAGTTGCCATTCCCTTTATTTTCCCACCAGCAGAGTGGAACTTCACGGCCATCAGTGATGTCCTACAGGAGCAGCTAAAGATGTAAGAGAAAAATCAATAATAAAAGAAGATAAGAATATAAACTTGGTCTTCCATCTGAAACTGTAAATATGGTATTCAGTCAAAAACTGTTCAAAAATTATAAGAAAATATCATGACTTAATAATACATCCAATTAGGGGTTAATATCCAAAATTTATAAAGGATTTATAAAACTCAATGACAAAAACTCAAACAATCCAATTAAAAAATGGGCTAAAGTCCTGAATAGATATTTCTCCAAAAAGGACACACAGATGGTCAATAGACATATGAAAAGATGCTTAATGTCACTAATCACCAGAGAAATGCAAATTAAAACCACAATAAAATATCACCAAAGACCTGTTAAAATGGCTTTCATAAATAAATCAATAAACAAGTGATGGAGAAGATGTGTAGAAAAGGGAACCCTTCCCTCATACACTGTTGGTGGGAATAAAGACTGGTGCAGCCACTGTGGAAAGCAATATGGAGTTACATCAAAAAATTAAAAGTGGAACTGTCTTATGACTCACTTCTGGAAATATATTTGATGAAACCTGAAACACTAACTTAAAAGAGTATATGCAGCACTATGTTAATTGCAGTGTTATTTACAATAGGCAAGATTTAGAAATAGCCCAAGTGCCCATCGATATGAGTGGATAAAAAAGCTGGTGTACATTTATACAGTGGAATACTACTCAGCCGTAAAAAAGGAAGGATTTTTTTTTTTTTTTTTTGTAATTTGCGACAGCATGGATGGAACTGCAGAATATTGACTTCTATTTCCTTTGCAGTCACCATAGCTCCTGGTACTCAGTGAACAGAAACTCCACACTTGTTCAATGAATTAAAGTGAAATAAACCAGTCAGAGAAAGACAAGAACCATATGATTTCACTTATATGTGGAACCTAATTTACAAAGTAAACTAACAAACAAAATAAAAACAGACTCATAGATACAGAGAACAGACTGAGAGATGTCAGAGGGGAGGCTGTTTAGGGTGCTGTGTGAAGACGGTGGAGGAATTAAGCAAAACAAACAAACAAACAACAACAACAACAACAACAACAACAAACCTCATAGACACAGACAATAGTATGGTGTTTACCAGAGGGAAAGGGGACTGAGGGGAGGCAGAAGAAGGTAAAGGGGGATCCATGGTGATGAAAGGAGAGTTGACTTGAGGTGGTGAACACACAATACAATATACAGACAATGTATTATAGAATTGTACACCTGAAACCTATATACTTTTCTTAAGCAATTATACCCCAATGAGTTCAGTTTTTTTTTTTTTTAAAGAAAAGCTTGCTCATCAAGATTTAGAAGGTATTTCACTCTATGGGACACTGTAATGTGCACAGATATTTCTCAGGAAATTCTAAAGAGTCACTTGCCGCTTCCCATTCTCCCCAAAATTCGTAAGTTTATAGTTAAAACCATGGGTGCATATTGAATGATGTGGCAGTAGCAAGGAATTGGTTAAACACTATACTCATATATGGAACATTCTGTGATTCACGTATAAAAGACAAGTAAATTGATGCCCAGTCAGCCTGCTCTGCTCCAGCAGCATTTTCACCTTGGGCATTCAATACAGTTTATGAAGGTGGTGTCTTTTCACTGATACTTTTTTTGATAGTTTTTACATAACAAAATCCTTACTTTGTAACTTAAGATAATAAGCTAAATAATAAATGAATTACCTAAAGTAATACATATGCCTATTATCTTTCACTATTTCTATATTAATTTTTGTTGTAGAATGTTTAAATTCTTACTATTATCTCTGTCCCTTTTTTAGTATTTTGTTTTTCAGATTTAAATGTCAGAGAATTTCCTTTATTAGGAACAATGTAGGACCTTGCAATATTGAAAAATAAACCAATGAAACTGGCATGCCATATATATATTTTGATTAACTTCCTATTTTCTTTAGTCCGAGGCTGTGTAAATACAAGTGCCTGATAGGCATTGAGTCTCCCATTATAACTTTGAGTGATCACAGCATTTCATCGTTTTAATTCTATACTATTTCAAGGACTTGTGACTGATGTTTAGTGGGGTATTTGGAAAGTTTTTAATCTGATAATGACCATGTTTATCAACTTAGTATTGCCATGTAAATGATTCAATTCACCAGTGTATTTTAATAATTAAAAATTTTATCTCTCTTTAAAAAAAGTGTTTCATTATTTTCATTTATGTTTGTAGGCTATAAACTGTAGCCTATGGCTCTGTTGCAAATACAAATCAAAAGTTTTTCAGCTTGTTTTATAGATGCTGCATATATCTCACAATATATTTTACATTTATTATTACTTTGAAATTATAGTTAATATTAGGTCCACCAGTATTACATGTTATTCATGTATTAATAAGGAAGTATGTATATATTATTATATCACAGCTTTAAATATTTAGAAAACAGTTTTTCAATATAAATAATTTCTGTTGTATTTCTAAATATGTTATTTTGTGCATTCACAAGCATCACCGGTTGTCAAAAGTCTTAAGCTGTTAGGACTTTAAGCTTCACCAGGAATCAAAGGGGTTCATAATAGAACCCCTGGCCTAGAGGATTGGAGAATATACATATTGGTTAATATCACTGTCTTCCACGTCTGACAATTTGGGTTCATATCACAAATCTATGGCTTAATATTGACATGTGTAGGGTAAGTTACTTATTCTCTATTTACTCTCCTGTAAGAGAGAAATAATAATTGCTCCTTTGTGTTCTTGCTGTGAGGATTAAATAAAAGAATGGTTATAAAATACTTAGTAGAATGCCTGACATCTGTTAAACTTTCAATGACTACTGGGTATTATTAGTGAAAGGAACAGAGATTAAATTATTATAACAAATAATAACTGAGATACACAGGGACTTAGGTTTTAGAAAAGGAACTGGAACTCACATACACTAGTGATGGAAATGTAAAATGGGAAAATCCATTTTGAAAAACAGTCTGGTAGTTTCTTAAAAGTAAACATATAGTAAGAGTCATCCATCCTATCTACTCAGAGGGAAATGAAAGCATATCTTTATCAAAGATCATTGTACATGAATCTTCATAGCAATTATAATAGCCCCAAACTGAAAACAATCATGTATTCATCATTAAATGAATGGATAAATGATCTGTTCTATCCTATCTAATAAAAGGGTAATATGCAAATTAGCCATCACTACACCACAAAGATGGCAGTGCTACCCACAAGATGGTGGCACCCAGTCCTCTCAGCCCCACTGGAGTCCCCTTGTCCTGGAGGGCAGCCACTGAGAGCTGGCAGTGTGAGTGGCCTGGTGGAATGCTTGCTTCCTTGCCCTGGCGACAAGGCAAGCATTCTGCGCCCAGCTGCAGGGGGCCTCTGGCCAGGCGGGGCACAGAACACTTGCGTCGTTGCAGGCCGGGCTGAGGGACCCTCTCCCCATGTACAAATTACATGCACCAGGCCTCTAGTATCTATATAATAGAATACTGCCTTGCCATGGAAAAGACTAGATTATTGATATATGCAATACTATGAATGAAGTGCAAAATAATTATGCTGATTGAAAGAAGACAAACTAAAAGACTATATACTGTCTGACTTCACCCATACAAAACTAGAAAATGCAAATTAATCTGTAGTGATGGTAAGCAGAATAGTGGTTGCCTGGGGTTATAAAAAATCATGAGGAAATATTTGAGATGATGGATATACCCAGTATGGTACTGGTTTCATGAAGGATGGCTGGCTAGATGGATGGATACAGAGATATCAAAACATACCAAGTTATACATTTTTTTAATATATTTTTTATTTTATTTTTTTACAGAGAGGAAAGGAGAGGGACAGAGAGCTAGAAACATCGATGAGAGAGAAACACTTATCAGCTGCCTCCTGCACAACCCCCACTGGGGATGTGCCCGCAACCAAGGTACATGCCCTTGACCAGAATCGAACCTGGGACCCCCCCAGTCCACAGGCAGACGCTCCATTCACTGAGCCAAACCGGCCAGGGCACCAAGTTATACATTTTTAATATGTACAGTTTATTACATATTAATTATACCTCAATAACACTTTTTAAAATTTCTTTTTTATCAGATTTTAGACATATTAATTAAATTAAAAGTTAAAGTAATACTCTATAACTTCCTTAAAAGAATAGTTAATCTACAAAACTTCATAATAAAAACTGTGTACTCTTCCCTAGCCAGTTTGGCTCAGTGGATAGTGTCAGCCTGTGGACTTAAGGGTCATGGATTGGATTCTAGTCAAGGGCATATACCTGGGTTGTAGGCTCCAACCCTGGCCCTGGTCAGGGCATGCGGGGGAGGCAACTAATTGATGTATCTCTCACATCGATGTTTCTCTGTCTCTCCCCCTCCCTTCCACTCTCTCTAAAAATCAATGGGAAAAAATACTCAAGTGAGGATTAACAACAAAAAAGTATGTTCTAAATAATTCTCTCAACTTCATATAATAACTGTGAACATCCCAAGAAAATAATTTTCCCACCATCTGCTACTGATATCTCTTCATGTTATCTCTGAACATGTTGGAAACTGATTTTTGGTTCAATTCCAGAGAAAAATTTTGTCCTGTCCAACATATACAATATTTAAATCTTCACCTGAGGATATGTTTTTATCGATTTTTAGAGAGAGAAGAAGGGGAAGAAAAGGAGAGAGAGATGTGAGAAACGTCTATCGGTTGCCTCTTGTATGCACCCCAAATGAGTTTCAAACCTGCAACCTAGCCCTGAACAGTTTGGCTCAGTGGCTAGAGCGTCGGCCTGTGGACTGAAGAGTGCCAGGGTCAGTTCAGGTCAAGGGCATGTACCTTGGTTGCGGGCACATCCCCAGAAGGGGGTGTGCAGGAGGCAGCTGATGGATGTTTCTCTCTCATGGATGTTTCTAACTCTTTATCCCTCTCCCTTCCTCTCTGTAAAAAATCAATAAAATATATTTTAAAAAAACCCTGCAACCTAGGTATGTGCTCTGACTGGGAATCAAACCCACAACCTTTTGATGTATAGAAAAATGCTCCAACCAACTGAGCCACCATCTAGGGCCAATATATCTAATTTTATTTATTTATTGTGAGCATATAAGCCAGTAAAATATAGAAACTATCAGACTGGTTACAAAATAATCATCTGTATAAAATATAAGGTTTTTATCAATATTAGCTGATCCTATCTAATAAAAGAGTAATATGCAAATTGACCATCACTCCAATATACAAGATGGCCACCCTCATGTGGTCAAAGATGGCCACCCCCATGTGGACACAAATGGCCACCACAAGATGGCCAGCAGGGGAGGGCAGTTATGGGCAATCAGGCTGGCAGGGGAGGGCACTTAGGGATGACCAGGCCAGCAGAGGAGGGCAGTTGGGGGCGACCAGGCCTGCAGAGGAGAACAGTTGGTGGGGACCCAGGCCTGAAGGGGAGTGCAGTTGGGGGGACCAGCCTTCAGGGGAGGGCAGTTGGGGGGAATCAGGCCTGTAGGGGAGTGCAGTTGGGGGCGACCAGGCCAGCAGAGGAGAGCAGTTAGCAGTGACTGGGCCAACAGGGTATGGCCAGGCAGGCAGGTGAGCAGTTTGGAGCCAGCAGTCCTGGATTGTGAGAGGGATGTTCACCTGCCCGTTTAGGCCTGATACTGGTGGGTAGTCAGACATCCCTCGAGGGGTCCCAGATTAGAGAGGGTGCAGGCTGAGCTGAGGGAAACACACACACCCCCGTGCACAAATTTCATGCGCCAGGCCCCTAGTTGTCATATTATTCCACATTGCATACACCTTAGAATAAGCTTATTTTCTTAAGTAATGATAAAAAAATAACAGGATTGATTTCATAAGTTACCCTCATTTCACAGCAAAGAACATCATATCAAACTTAGTGAACACTGTGAAGGGAAGATGACTAAGAGCCAATTGAATTAATGTGACAATAAAACTGAAAATATTAATACACATCCACACATAAAATTTTCTTATTGCTATCTTAAAACTTTTGAGGTGGTAAAAAATTTAGCCAGGTCACTAGACATTTAAAAATTACTACCTCATTAAAATTATGGTTGGATCAATGCAAAGTAGAAAATCTTGGCTTTATAATTTGAATCTAATATAGTCCTCTCCCCAGTCTAGATCTAAGGATATTAACATGTTTCTCACACATACCCACAAACACACACATCAGATCATGGCACTGTCTCAGATCTCGCTATTGGCTTCTCATTATCCTTAGAACAAAAGCCCTTGTTACAGCCTGTAAGACACTTAGTAATATGCCCCTGATACTGCTTTTTCCTCTCTTCTCCCATACTACCTCCTATACCAGTGGTTCTCAACCTGTGGGTCGCGACCCCTTTGGCGATCGAAAGACCCTTTCACAGGGGTCGCCTAAGACCATCCTGCATATCAGATATTTACATTATGATTCATAACAGTAGCAACATTACAGTTATGAAGGAGCAATGAAAATAATTTCATGGTTGGGTCACAACATGAGGAACTGTATTTAAAGGGCCAGAAGGTTGAGAACCACTGTCCTATACCTTTTCTTATTTTTTTTAATTAAACTGACTAGCCTTATTTCTCTTTACACATTCCAAGCTGATTCCCACCTTGGGACATTTTATTTTTATTTTCATTTTAAAATTTTTATTGAGTTTATTTGGTATTTTACAAAGTGGATATATCATGTTACATTTCCATCAGCAATGTATGAGAGATACTTTTTCTCTGCATTCTCTGCCAGCATTTGGTACTCTCATTAAAAAAATTACTTTGAGCTTTTCATAAGTGTGCAGTGATATCTCAGTGAGGTCTTATTCTGCATTCCTCTCATTTTTAGTGATGTTGAACATATTTTCATGTGAGTTTTGTCATCCATAAACCCTCTTCAGTGAAATGTCACTTTGTGCCTTTTGCCCATTATTAAATTGGATTTTTTTTCTGTGAAGATGTGAGAGTTCTTTATATATTCTAGCTAAGAGTTGTTGATTTTTTAATCAGATATGTGGTTTGCATATATTTTTCCAAGTCTAGAGTTTGTGTTTTCATCTTCATAACTGAAATTTCACAGAGCCAATCTGTTTTATATTTGATGAAGTCAAATGTATCAATATTTTAAATTTATGAATCATGCTTTTCATGACATAATTAAGAACTCTTGAACAAGCCCTATATTTAAAAGACTTTCTCCAATGTTTTATTCCACAAGTTTTATATTTTACATATAAATATGTGCTTCATTTTGAAATGATTGTTTAATAAAGTATCAGAATATGAGGTTTAGTTAGTTTCTCTTCTCTCCTTTCCTTCTCTCCCTTCTTTCCCCTGCTCCTCCCTTTCCTCCTTCTTTCCTCTTGTCTTATAGATATTTAATGGCTTTAGCATCATTTGTTGAAAAGACCATCCTATTCTATTGACTCACTGTGAATTTCATATAAATTGTCAACTTTATAAGTGTAGAGTTTTTCATAATATTCCCTCATCATCCTATTTGGCATCTTCAGTGATACTTCTGATGTTGGTGGTAATTTGTGTGTTTTATTATTTATCAATCTTGCAAAAGGTTTGTCTTTTTTATTGATTTATTCATCTTTGAATCACTTTTGTTTCATTGAGTTACTCTATTATTTTTA
>NW_006299617.1:123861-135814 GCF_000327345.1 Myotis davidii | reverse complement strand
GCAGCTGTGCTTTTGGATCTATTTTGTTCATTAGATTATTGTGTCCATTAGATTCCAGATCAATCAAAGAACTTGTATGCATACCTGCATAACCCATGGACACAGAAAATAGGGTGGTGAAAGCCTTGGGTGGGGGGCAGGAGTGGGTTGGGAGAAGTCAAGGGTGGGAAAAGAGGACAAAGGTAATAATTTCAACAATAAAGGTTAAAAACAAATTTTATTTTAATTTTCATTGTTTTCTGCTCTTATTTCTATATTTCTTTCCTTGTGCTTGCTTTGGATTTCTGTTGCTTTCCCCCCTAGTTTATTGGTATAAAAATTTAGGCTATTGATTTGAGACTTTATCTCTTTTCGGATGTATCCATTTAATGCTATAAATTTTCTCTCTAGCACAGCTTTAGGTGAATCCTAGAAAAAAATTTGTGTATTATCATTTATACTCAGCTCAAAGTGTTTTTAAAAAATCTCTCTTGAGACTTCCTTCTGATTTTGATATCTAGTTTGAATCTATCATTGTGAGAGAACACATTGTGTATGCTTTCAATTTTTTTAAACCAATTTGTTGAGGGTTTTGTGTGTTTGTGTTTGTGTGTGTGTGTGTGGGGGGTCAAGATAAAATGTAATCTTGGTATATGTTTTTAATGCACTTAAAACGATTGTGTAGCACTTTTGGTGCTAGATGGTCACTATAAAATTCAACCCTTTCCTGGCCTGGGACTGTAGCAAAAACTGCAAACGCCACTTCAATGCCCATCGAAGGTGTCTTCCCCTCTCTCCAAGCGACTTGGTAGGAATGGAATGGGTGGAGGTGGAGGGGGTCAATGGGGAAAAAACAAAGTGGATGTATGTAATACTTTCAACAACAAAGGTACAATTTTAAAAAGATTACGTAATCTACAGTTGTTTTGGGTTCTATAAACATTAAATAGATACTGTCAGTTAACAGTTGGTGATTTCCTGTCTAGTGGTTCTGTCAATTATTGAAAGAGGTGTTTGAAGTCTGCAATATAACAGTCGATGTGTCTATTACTCTTTCCAGTTCTATCAGTTTTTACTTCACATATCTTTCAGCTGTGTTGTTTGGTGCATACACATTTAGGATTAATATGCTTCTTGGTCTACTCACCCTTTTGTCAGTGGGGGTTGCCGGGGAGAGGTCAATGGTAGAAAAAGGAGACATATATAATACTATATGTAATACTTTAAACAACAAAGAATCTAAAAAAAGTATTATACCTATCTCTTGTCATTTTATTTGTTCTTAAATTTATTCTATGTTATTAACTTAGCTACTCCTTTCTTTTAATTAATATAGGCAAGTATATCTTTTAGTATTCCTCTATTTCAACCTACCAATATCATTAGAGTTTGAGTTAATCTAGATAGCATATTGGTGGATCATCTTCATTCTTTTTATCAATATCAGTATTGTAATTGTTTTATTTAGACTACTTACATTTAAGATGAATATTAATGTGTTATAGCTTAAGTTTACCAATTTATTACTTTTGTTTGTTTATGTTCTCTGAGTCTGTCCCTCTATTTCTCTTTCTTTGGGTTACCTGCGTAATTTTTAAGATTTTAACTTTGCTTATTTCAATATTTTTAACACATTTCTCTGTATAATGTACTTAGTAGCTGCTTTAGATAGTACAATAGATATACATAACTTTTCACAATCTAGTGGTTTTAATCTTTTACTACTTCAAATGAAGCATAAATATTTTACTTCCATTTAGGTTCCTTTACCTTCCACACTGTGAAAATTGTCTTAGCTATTTCTTCTACACCCATTAAGCATCACATCAGGTGGTTACAACTTTTGCTTCAACCATAAAATATGAGTTAAGAAACTAATGAGAAGGCTAGTCAATTATACTTATTTTTACCCATTCCAACACTCTTCTTTCCATTCCAAATTTCTAATCCTTTTTTTGTCATTTTCTTTTTGTTTAAACAACTTTCTTCAGTCATTCTTTAACATTAGGACTGATAACAAATTACATTAGGTTTTCTTCATCTGAGAATGTTTTCATGCCCCTTAACTTCTTAAGGAATTCCTTCCTTGTCATAGGAAATACAGTCCACAATCTCTTTTATTTGAATTCTCACATTTATAATTCTTTGTACCTGTCATATACTTAGTGCTAAATAACTGTTATTTGTATGACTTAATGTTCTTTCACTGTACCCATATAATCACTGCTTTAATCAAGGATCTGATAATCTTTCCTCTACATAAATTGTTTTTTCCTGTTTTGTGCAAATTACATACTAGAATATCCATTCTTCAATTCCCCGGTAAAAAAAAAAAAATGGTGTTTATGCATTAATCAAATAGGTATCTGTTGAAGACTCATGATATACTTTGGAACTTAGAGGATTAGTTTTGAAATAAATAAATAAAAACTTGTGTCTTTTATCATATTACACTGTAGCCAGAAGAATGTAAAGAAGTAATAACTTAATCAATAAAAACATTAAAAAAAGAAACACATGAAACAGTTTATCAATAATGAATAGCAAAAATCACAGGGACTCCATTCCTCACTTTAAGGCTCCTTATATAAGAAATCCATTTTAAATTTCTATCTGTATATCTTATCATAAATACTATGAGACTACTATTTTAATAAGGAAGCTATTTTATATAATTCAGAGTTGATTTCTTTTTAATAGTATCAAATTTTTCCAAAACCAGTGAGACAAAGAAGATACATGTTCTTTTGAGTCCTCAGATTCATTTAAGACATAAAATATGAAGCTTAAATACCACAGATTCTGGCATCTACTCTTTTGTTCCTTCTATCCAATCATCATTTTGTTATCCTATTTCTCTGCCAATCTCCCTCATTCCTCTGAAGTGAATTTTCTAATGGCCTTTCCTCCAATTATTGTAAAAATAAGATTAATAAAATAACTATTACTCTAGATTTATGTAGAATATTGTCAAATATTATAGAATTTGGTGATTGTCCTTATGATTCCCCCCAAATTGTGTCCAAAGCTAACTTTATCACTTTCTCCTATTATTTCTATATTTCTTACTAATTGGAAGAGAAAGCAACACTCCCTTTTCATCTGGAATTCCAACTCTGGCCATCCCAGTAATAGCTTTGACATTTGCTCTATCACATTCTGTCCCAATTAACTGGAGCACCAATGGTAACATCATCCTCATTTTATGTGGTCAATGTAATGTCAACTGCTATTCTACATGAGATGATATATCTGGGTCCTAGAGGCTAGACTTTTCCTCCTATGTATGCACCCTGTCTTCTGCTTATTATTTTTTAGAGGCTATCATGTAGTGCTTCCCCTTCCTTGCTCTACTACTAAGAACCAGCAATTTCTCTAGTTCCTAAAACTGGCCCAGTGATAGTTGAAGTTCTCTGAGAGTTCCAGGCTGAAGCCTCTTAAACCTCTTTAATTCCACATCTAACTAACATCATTCTTTCACTTAGTTCTTGTCTCTGTGCCCTCCAATGTAAAAGCTAACCTACCCAATTATTTTCACTAACATGGGGAGATTCTTGATCGACAGATAACATCACTCCCTGGTAACATCAGCCAATGTAGTTATAGCTGTTCTTTAAGAGACAAAATAATTACCTTTCTTTTCTAAAAACTATGACATGATTCCAATGTTGGAAACTCAAATTCTGTAATAATAAGTGATAATGTCATTATAGGCTAGCTATTAGTTACAAATGGGTCTTTTAAGTATCTCTCAAATCATGCAATGCATATAACACCAATTCTGTCAACATCTTGGGTTGTTCTGCCTAAAATAATGGCAATTCATTTTGACTAACAATCCTTTTCAAGCTTGAAATCTCTGAAGAAATTATCTAAAATTCCCTTGTAAACGTTCAATTGCTTTATGTCTCAAGTGTTGGCTTATTCATTAAATTTGAATAAAAATGCCATAATAATCACATTTATTCTTTGCAAATGCTTAACAGAATTTCACTGATCATCACACTTTTCATAATACACAATGGCAACATATTAATCTATCCTAGGTTCACAGTGAGCACTCTGATATTGCTTGAGTTGAACCTGTGTATTCAAATGTTATCTGGGAACAAGCAGCAGCTGGGAACCACAATCATATATGTCACATAGATGAAATCAATAGACTCTTTCCTAATTTTCCAATATTTCAAAGAAGCTCCAAATACTAACCTGAAAAGACATGTATATATGTTGGAGAAGCAAACTTCCATTTTTTTCAGATGTTCTTGTAATTGTAAAGAGCTCTTTTATGATAGATAATGGCAAATCTGGCCAAAGAAATAACCTCAAAGAAAGAAGCAAATCTGCCACTAGCCATGAGCACTGTGCACTTAACAGCTACCTTACCTTTCATTTAACAGATATAATTTATAAATGACAAAAATTGCCCTTATCTTCAGATCATGGATAAAAATTATAGTCATTATAAATGCATCATATAACTTTGACCAAGAGGGAATTCCTCTTGTGCATATTTTCAGGAGATGTAGCAATTTTAAACTCTATTATTTCTGGTTTTGGTGCTAAATAAAATGATCAGATACCCAAAACCATTTTTTTTGCAACCCACAGCCATTAGTTTATTGTAACAGGGTTTACAATTGTGCCCTGGGTCATTTAACTGCAGACAACTTACTTTTTGGATTCACTGCTGCTTCTCTTTGTCCCTTTCCTATTTCTTTTGAGCTGAGTTGCTAATGATTCATGAAAAGAAAAAGAGTAAAAATTCACAGGAAAATAAGTTAATGCAATAAAAATTTGTGTTTTGTTCCAAATGCTCAAATTGATATATTGCACATATATGATTTCTGAAATGTAAAGCAGCATCTCATAAATGAAAGATATTTTTAATCCCTTTCACAAATGATGGATTTTCCGTCCTCTTTTTGTTTTTAAACAATCAAAAGATGACATATTTTGCAGAATAAAAGACAGCAGCCAAACCTAAAATGAAATATAGAAAAAAATAGCACAGAAAGCAAAAATGAACAAATAAAACAAAAACTCATAGCACAGAAACAGTATGGTGGTTACATGAGGGAAGGAAGTGGGAGGTAGTAAAGAGTAAAGGGGCTCAAATATATGGTGACAGCTGTTTAAGGGAAGAGGCTTTGGGGGGCTGGCTGAAAAAGGTGAAGGGGATTAAGCAAAATGAAAAAACCTCATAGATACAGATAATATGGTGATTACCAAAGGGATAGTGGGATGGGGGAGGTAGATGAAGGTAAAGGGAGGGTTAAATGGTGATGGAAGGAGACTCAACTTGAGGTGGTGAACACACAATACAACATACAGATGATGTATTATAGAACTGTACACTTGCAACCTATATAATTTATTAACCAACATAACCCCAATAGATTTAATAAAAATTAAAGAAAATAATAAAGTAAAATAAATGTTTGTATGGACTATGTCACTTGGTTAAAATAAAACCTATTTCAAAGGATCACCTTTCATTTTGCTTTCTAATTATGCTACACATTTGACTTAATAAGATTTCTCACTAATGCAATATTATGGACATTATTCCCTAGCAAAAGTAAAAGTGTTACTTCTATGAAAAGCAGAGGATTTGTTTTTCATAACTCTGATGTGTATGACAAATCAGAATTTGTTTTTCATTTCAAAAATCAGGGTTTAGATACTCAGCTTCAATAGTTTTATTGTAGGAAACACAGAATATCCACTTCTTATTGTAGTTTTGCAAAGATGGGCACAGTGATGGTCCAATAACCACATGCATGGCTCAGCTATCCACACGCATAGATGGATCCATCTAGTCATTCAGTAATGGATCTCTATGCCAACAATTAACTCTCTGAACACAGAATCAAAGAATGTTACAAAAAATGAGGGACTGAGCCTTTAGATCATTTTGTTATATAAAGATAGAATCAGAGGATATTAAAAAATGAAGGAACTGACCTTTCAGATCATCTCTTTCAACCCTTTCTATTTATGGGGGAGAAAACTAAGGCCTCTAAAGAAAATGACAGCACAAGTAGAGTTAAGAACTACTTTGTTGAGACAAAAACTATGAATTCTTCTTATCATTTAGGAGCTCCTAAAGGTCCTGATTATTTAACAATCAAGGATGTTAACAACTCTAATGGCTCTGGGTTTCAGGACTGTCTTACTGTATACCTTTGCAAGTTTCCCCTGTGAAAATAAACTCTCCTCAAATTGTATTATTTTGAGTGTGCTGTTTGTTTTCTATTATGACCCTAACTTAGTCATAATACACACTTTCTTACCTTCAATTTTTCATCTTTCAAAGAGGTGATAACAATATAGACCTCATAGAAATGAAGTGCAAATTTAATGAGATAATATGTGGCAATCATTTAAACTGCCCAATATGGAGTAAATACTCAATTAATGTTAATCATCACTAAGTTTATGTGATGCTTTATTCTCCATAAGTAACAGTATATAGGGAATTTTTAATAAATAGCATGTTTAGGGGGTACAATATTGTGGAAATCTTTGTGGTTGTTTGAGAAAATTACATTATTGTGTATTCAGCAATTTGCGTTGATAATTAGATATAGAAGTTTTAATTTTAATGTATCCCCATCTCCTACACCCAAACCTTCCCCAAATGAAAGCTATTAATTAGTCATCTAAAAATCTCATTATATTATCATTTTCTATCCTGTATTATAAATGAGGTCCTAACTTAAGAAAAAGTCCATATCTCACATTCAATAAATATTTTCAGAAAGAATAAATACCTCAGCACAACAGGCACCATGGGATTCTGAAGCTAACCAGTAACTGGGTCACTTTTCACCATGTAATTGATATATTCATGGGGAACTGAAACATTTTCATTAGAATGTCAAAAAAACTACCTTTTGTGTCATTTAGAGGTTTAACATGTAATATATATATACACACACATATACTATATATATATATATATGTATATATATATATATATATATACACACATACACAATATGGTCCTTTCAAGAGATTCAGATATCTATTTAAGGAAGCTCTTTTCTTTCAATCAAAGGTTGACATAAATTTAGCAGACTTGATTTACATTTTATTCAACAAGAAACTTTGAATGGTGACTTAAAACATGTAAATTTTCTATCTATTTTTAAAGTGGGCCTTTAAAATCAGAAAGAAATTTAGGTCCAAAAGAGCATAGTGTTTCCCTTGGGATGAAGCATAGCTAAACTATGAATTTGAAATAACCCTCAGTCAGAGGAGACTGGAATGAAAATCATATGATTGTATTAATTTAGCTTATATCAGCATTTCTGGCAGGTTTTGCTTACTTGACATATGATATAGTGTCTTGGCAAACAGTGATGGCAGTGCTTATATAACTTTGAGAGTATGTAGTTTTTACTCATTTCCTCATTTTCTTAAGCATTAGTTGTTTTTACTCTCTGCCTAATTAGGAGATAATTGTTAATTCAGAGAAGTTCTTTTGAAAAGTTGTTCACAGATTATGCTCCTTGCCAAGGCTGCATGAAGTAGTTGTAAAAATTTAACAACTTAATTTTAATTCCTTTATCTTAAGGAAAAAACAGCAAGGGATTTTGAGCGAGTAACACTCTTATCTATATAAGAAAAGCCTAAGAGACCCTTATGGCAGAGCTACCAGAATAACCGTTTGCTATGATGTGCACTGACCACCAGGGGGCAGACCCTCAATGCAGGAGTTGCCCCCTGGTGGTCAGTGTGCTCCCATAGCCAACCATCCCTGGACAACCAACCTTCCACGGTCCCTCCCAACCAGCCAGCAGGCCCAGATAGCCCGATTGAGGCTGGGCCTTGGGCTGGGATGGGGAACCAGGGTTGGGTGGCAGCAGACGTGGCCCCTTTCCAGAGGGGCTGAGGGCTGGCTCCCTCCTCAGGGCCAGTGGCCAACTTCCCATGCTTGTTCCTCCCCTCAGCTGGCAGGACCCAATCAGCCCACTGCCTGCCCACCATAGTGGTGGCGTGGTGGTGAGGGAAGGAGTGGCAGGGGAGGGGGGGTGGAAACCACATGGTGGTGGCATCAGGCTTCCGTTCGTTCCGCACCTGGCCCAGGGACTCTCACCTCCTCTCCCGACCCTGCCAGGTCCTTTGGGCTCCAATTGGTCCAGACTTGATCATCGGCCAGGCCTAGGGACCCCACCCATACACAATTTTCATGCACTAGGCCTCTAGTATAGAAGAAGTGAATAGGAAGTTGTCTGGTAAATACATCAAAATGGTTAAGAAGCAACAACATTAGCAAAGGCATATATGTTTTTGAATCTATAAAAGTTTAAGCAGGTTTTGGGATAAGATTAGATTGGAAAAGTAACTGGGGAAATATCATTAATGATATAAACGCCAGGCTAATGACTTTGGACTTTAATCTACATGTCCTGTTTATGGTATGCCAAGGTGAACATAAAATCACAATGCAGAGAACATGGCATGTATTCCTCAAGCTTTCATTATACTACAAGTTTTATGAAAATCAGCAGCAGACCCACTGTGAAATGTAACATAATATTCATATGACTTATAAGGGAAAAAATGAGACATAAACTTTTGACTGCTGGTAACAACTTCAGCAACCAAATGTAGTCACCTTCATAATTACGGCATTTAAGGAATGGTTCTTTGCTCATTTAAATATATTTTATTGATTTTTTACAGAGAGGAAGGGAGAGGGATAGAGAGTCAGAAACATCGATGAGAGAGAAACATCAACCAGCTGCCTCCTGCACACCCCCTACTGGGGATGTGCCCGCAACCAAGGTACATGCCCTTGTCTGGAATCGAACCTGGGACCCTTCAGTCCGCAGGCCGACGCTCTATCCACTGAGCCAAACCGGTCTGGGCTGCTCATTTATTGACAGGGATTCATTGAAAATTTTAGCCAAGCAATGCCATGTTCATGGTGCCTAGCATGACTGCAGTTGATGAACATAAACAGGTCAGCTTCTTAGCAATTATTCTTAGGACAAATTTAGATTTTGAAATATTTATTTTCCACATTAGAAATTACTTGCTTATAGTTGCATTCCAGATATATATGACTCTGTCAGGAAAATAACACACAAAAATAGATACATCTATATTTTAGAAGTGGTACCTGGTCGCATTTTTGGCACTCAGATGTCTGCCAGGGAATAATGGGCCAGGTCAACAGCTCATGATTACATTTCTGGATAGGAAATCTGTACTCTGGACTTTGAATGAGAAGATACTCTTCTACCTAATAAGGGATGTTTAAGCTAACTCAAAGGCAGTGATAGATAGGTAGATAATAAAACAACCAAATAAATTAAAATTTTAATAAAATAAAGGGTTTTCAGTGAATCAGTTCTTTAAAGTTGTCATAAATTAAAGCATCACTTGTCTGATAATGATAGGGAATTTTTAGCATGGTGAATCTAATGTATGCAGGTGCCTTTTGAATGGTTTGATTTCTTCAGGCATCCAGGAGGTGACAAGGAGAAGGTACAAGATCAACCTGTAACAGCCAACCTCTCCAGATATCTAAGTAATGTCAAGAAATCCGGGCATGTATCTTTCATCCTGCTTTACTGTAATTGAAAATGCCATGTAAACATTCAAGGGCTAGATAAGCTTGTCTTCAGAAGACACTGGGACGTACCCCTGAAAGGGTTTTCATATATATTCAGATACAGATTTGTTTTAATCACCATTATATTGATTTATCTTTCATTATTTTGCTATTAAGTTAAAATAAATAAGTACTGATTGAAAAAATGGGATTTTCCAATCAAAATCAGTATTTGTCACATTAGTAGAACTAATAAATATAATGAATACTTAAATAACACCACCGTTTTGACTTTTGAAGATAATATAATTACTTTACTGGTATTTCATAGGAAAATTGTTTGCATAAAATAAATGTATGTTTGTAGTTATAAAGAAGTGATCTAGCTGGGCTGTATAGAGCATCAGCCTGAGGACTTAAGGGTCCTGCATTTGATTCCGGTCAAGGGCACAAGCCCGGGTTGTAGGCTCAGTCCCCAGTAGGGGGTGTGCAGGAGGCAGTCGATCAATGATTCTGTCTCATCATTGATGTTTCTATCTCTCTCTACTTCTCCCTTTCTCTCTGAAATCAATAAAAATATATTTAAAAAAAAGAAATGATCTATGTTTGTAGCAAAATCAAGTTTGCTATAAACTTTAATAGTGTATATGCACATAGATAGGATAGAATACATTTTGCAAATAGCCCATTGTGGGTGTTTTTTTCCCTGATTTCTTTTTTTTTTTAAATATATTTTATTGATTTTTTACAGAGAGGAAGGGAGAGAGATAGTTAGAAACATCGATGAGAGAGAAATATCGATCAGCTGCCTCCTGCACATCCCCCACTGGGGATGTGCCTGCAACCAAGGTACATGCCCTTGACCGGAATCGAACCTGGGACCCTTCAGTCCGCAGGCCGCCGCTCTATCCACTGAGCCAAACCGGTTTTGGCTCCCTGATTTCTTTGCTCTAAACATATTCTTCCTTTACTCAATGAACTAGTGTAATTCATCAAATCAAAGTTGGCTTCTGAGCTTAAAAAAAAAGTATTTTTAAATGCAGAGCAGAGAAAAATCTTGTGAACCAAATCATTTTATTTTCAAGATAAATCTTACAGAAACTGGGAAGAAAATGTGTACACTAAATGATAGATTTGAAATAGATAAAAGAAGATTCAAATTACCTTATCCTTATAGATTAGATCAAGGTTGTTGGAGCTGAGCAAAGTGTTCCTGAGTGTGTGTGGGGGGTGGGGGGGGGGACGCGAGCTGGTGTCATTTCAACCTAGAAAGATGAAAATATCAGACAAGTTTGGAGTGATCCAAGAACAGAATTGTGATTCATTCTCTGAGTGAAGTCCAAGGAAGAAGAAGGTTTACAGGGAAATTTTTCATTCTTATGTGGCATGATATTTGTGAGGCATAATGATGTTAGGGCACATATAAAGAAATAGTGCTTGAGAGCAAAGAACATCTCTGTCCATAGAGAGCATCCCTAAATTTCTTGTGCCATCTCAGAGGGGTGAAGAAATAGCTAAGAAGTGAAGATACATTTTTCCCATCAACAAAGTGTTATTATAGTAAGGTCCCTAGCACTCCCCATTCTGCCCCCACCAATCCATAATGCATTGCCAACCCTGGGGAGAAGGGAGGAGGGAGAAATCACTAAACTAGTTGAGTAGAAACCTGAAATGCCTGAGGGGGAATAAAACCCAAAATAAAGAAAAAGAATTTTTGCACATCACATGGAAGTAACTAGATAAAATTTTCTGTCAGGTAGAAGGAAAGGACCTTGAGGAAGATTATTGTATGATAGAAATAATTTTTAGCATATCTGAGTTTGTTGCTTTAGCAAATTTTGCTACACAAACACAGTCCCTGAATTATGATTTGACTTACAATTTTTTTACTTTATGATGGTGCAAAACAATAGGCATAATTAATTACAATATTTTATTCAACATTTTATTATAAAATAGGCTTAGTGTTACATAATTTTGCCCAACTGTAGGTTAATGTAAGTTCTGAGCACATTTTTTTCAATAATATTTTCTTTATTATTAATAATATATTGTTATCATCATGAATTGACTCCCATTTTGCACCAATTATTCTATGCACATAGTTTTATTTAATCCTTCCAACAACCATGCAAATGCTTGTTGTGTACCAGGCTAAGCACTTTTCATGGTGTGTACGCTAGGAAGCGCATAGTGTGCATGCAGGAAAGAGGGGGCACATTCACATTAGAGGAACATTAATAAAAACGTTATTCACCAAGCTGAAGGTAAGTCTGAAGTAACCAGGAGAAGGAATGGGTCCCCAGAACCTAGTGAGAACTGTCTAAGAGAGTCAGCTGGGAGGAGCTGTGACCTTCCCTAGAGGCCACCCAGAAGGGCGGAGCTGGAGAAAGAATCATCCTGACA
>NW_006299617.1:116089-123825 GCF_000327345.1 Myotis davidii | reverse complement strand
AGCACCTCACAGCGATTCACAGGAGGCAAACACTAGGGATTTTTCCTCATAATAACGAAGTGGAGAAGTGAGGACACCAATAGTACTAACTGAAGTGCTCCACTGGCTGTCACCTGAAGGGAGGAAGCAGTCATCCTTAGAAATGGAGTCTTCACAGTGACATGGAAAATGCTCAGAGGAGGCCAGTGCTTGAAGACCAGCATTTTGCAAACTCCCAGAGATCACTAGATATGTCCTGAGGGTTTGCGCGGTTTGGAGATTTTGGGGGTATCTGCACTCATTGATTTTTAAAGGTCATAATATAATTAGGTAAAGTTAATAAAAAAAAAGAATAGCCTGAGTCTTGGGGTCCAACCCTAGCAGGTCCAGGGGTCCCCAAAGGTGTGGACGGAGTCGGCGAAGAAGGAATGAACGGAGGCAGCGTTCAGTTGATCAGCAGCCTAGCCAGGATCTCTAGCCAGGATCTCCAGTTGACCAGCAGCCTTGCCAGGATCTCTAGCCACAATCTCCAGCCAAGTTCTGTGTCCATGTTCTCTTGCTAGGTTCTCCAGCCCGGTTCTCCAGGTTCTCCAGCCAGGTTCTGTAGCCATGTTCCCTCTCTAGGTTCTCCAGCCAGGTTCTGTCCAGGTTCTCCAGCCAGGTTCTGTCTCTAGGTTCTAGCCATGTTCTGTCCAGGTTCTCCTGCCATGTTCTGTCTAGGTTCTCCAGCCAAGTTCTGTAGCCAGGTACTGTCCAGGAGCTTTTGCCATGTTCTCTCGCTAGGTTCTGTCTCTAGGTTCTCTCTGAGCACATTTAAGGTAAGCTAGACTAAGCTATGATTTTTGGTAGGTTAGGTGTATTAAATGTATTTTTGATTTATGATATATTCAGATTACAATGGATTTATAGAACATAACCCCATTGTAAGTCAAGGAGAATCTTTATACAGATAGAGACTTAAAGATACATAATGGGTATTCCAATATTCCCTTTGCTCTTGCAATTGCCTAAGCTATGCCTCTTTATAAAAATTTTCTTGCTTGACTCTATCAACACTCTCATCCACCTCTGCTCAGGAGCATCTACTTCAAACTGACCATAATAACATGGTGAAATTAATTTATACCAATTCATGATAAGGCTAAATCTGAAGTCAAAGATAAAGAGAATGGTGGCATTCAAAACAGTGGGTCTATGTACTCTGGATGTCCAAATGGAAATGTATATAACTCATGCTGTGATTTATAGTATTGTTATTTGCCATGCCCATCCGCTCACTGAAAGTAGATAAAGGAAGAATCATGCTGCCTTCAATATTGCTAATGGCCTTCACCCAATACAAAACAAGGAGTTATTACTTGGTAAATTTGAATTAGAATCATGTATATTGAATATGTATAACATTATATGAGGACTTGTCAAATACATGGTTATTTTCCTTGATTAAAAAAATACACCCACTATCTTAAAATCATTCCCCAGATACAGCTGAGTGATTAGAATATATGCATATCTGAGGTGTGATCTTCTTATCCTATATAATAAAAGCCCAGCGACCTAATGGTGGAATGACCAGAATGACCAGTCGACCAGTCGCTATGATGCACACTGACCACCAGTGGGCATATGCTCAACGTAGGGGCTGACCCATGGTGGTCAGTGTGCTCCCACAGTGGGAGCACTGCTTGGGTGACCAGGATGAGTGGCTGCTCCCACTGCAAACCCTGGGCCGAAGGCAGGAACCTGGGCTGCGGTTGTTGCCTCCTCCCCCCAGGCTCCTTCTACTCACTCGCTGCTGCCTCCTCCAGATGCCTGCAGGCTGCACAGTGGCACTGCCAGGCTTGCAGAGCTGACCCCGGAGGCTGGGAGGCGGGTTTGGGCTGCCGCGGGACTGAAGCCTACTCCACCATCGCTCAGTGCTATTGTCCCTGGGCCTGACACACACCAGGTCCCCTGGAGAGGCTAGTGCTCTGGCTCCACAGAAGATTCTGGAGCTGCTCAGAGGGCAGGACTATAGCCGCTCAGCTGACCGGGATGAGCAGTGCTCCCTTAGCGGGCCAATTCCCGCAGGCCATGCCCCACAACAGTGCAAGAATCCTGTGCACCCGGCCGCAAGTCTTTACAAAAATATTAATAAGGATAATAACAATACCTTCTTAAATATATATTTTTTGAGGATTAAAGGAAATAAAAGTAGACAAATCAGCTCAAAACCTTAGCTCTCTATCCATGGACATATCTCTTTCATGTTCAGAAATGTCTAATCTATTTATATTTTTAATGAAATTGGATATATAAATAGGATGAAATAGGAGAATTAAAGGCCTGTATAGTCTCAATACCTTGTGAGAAACTAGCTATGGGATATGACAGTAGTGATTAAAACAAATTATTGATTTCAGAGAGAGAAAGGGAGAGGGAGAGATAGAAACATCAGTGATGAGAGAGAATCATGGATCAGCTGCCTCCTGCACACCCCCTACTGGGGACTGAGCCTGCAACCCAGGCATGTGCCCTGATGGGGAATAGAATCATGACCTCCTGGTTTATGGGCCAATGCTCAACTATTGAGCCACACACACTGGGCTATGACACCAGTGATTTTAATAATGTAAATTATTATGTGAGAATAGGTAGACTGTTAAAATATATTCAAGAAGAAAAAAATTAAGAAAATATCATGATTATTCAGAGGATCTGCAAAAGGATAAGAAGAAATAGATATAAAAAAAAGCTTTGAGCCTTTCAAGGCATGTATTTATATTGATTTTTCTCTCAAATAAATAAAATACCATCATATTACTGGATTTATTATGATTAGAGATCAGTCCTTGTTTTGATTTTGTGAAACACTGTGGAATTGTCCTGGTTTCTTTCTGTACATCCCAGGCACAGAGTTCTGGGAGTGATGGGCCATTGCTTTGGGATATCATTTCAAAATTTCTACAGAACTTAGGGAATTGTTGAATGAATTATTAGTAAAAGCTGTGAACACAAACGTATTTCGTGAAGAAACATAATCCTGCATTCATGAGTTGTTTGTGTGGGGTATGTGTGTGTTCGTGTGTGTATCTGTACACTTTGTTAGTCAAGAAGCATTCAGTTGATAATTATTGTGGCAATTAGCTTTTTTGCTATGCACCTTTGAATATATACTACTTAAATTGAAAATTGTATCCAGTGACTCAAGTTAATGTATGAAGCCATGTAGTACAATTCTTTCAGATAGAGTTGGGCTATGTAAGAATACTATTACAAGACTCATCTCCTGGTCATACAATGACCTAGTTTTGTAATTTAGAAAACAATCTTATATATTGGGAAAATAAAATGACATGGTCATTAAAGCACAGACATAAATGACAAGAATCTCGTTAGGCATGCTGCATCACAAAGCATATATAAATTAAGTTTTCATTATTTTAAAGAACAGCTTGATCAAAGTTGAAAGCTGCATTATGTTAACTCTCACATTCACAGCATTTATTTTTAAAAATAATATATTTTATTGATTTAAGAGAGGAAGGGAGAGGGGTAGAGAGAAATAGAAACATCAGTGATGAGAATCATTGATTGGCTGCCTCCTGCACACCCCCTACTAGGGATCAAGCCCTCAACATGAGTATGTGCCCTTGATGGAATCAAACCAGGGACCCTTCAGTCCACAGGCTGATGCTCTACCCACTGAGCAAAACCTTCTAGGGTACATTTATAGCATTTAGATCCCTAATATCTGCTACATCCTCTTTTCCTGTGCCCATTCATCCAGTTGTCATAGGGGCATAGCAATTGTTCTCTTATTTTCTAAAATTCAAGGGAATAATTCAAGATTCAATAACTCAAAATTTCTTGACACAACTTCCTTTTTTTCTAAAGCTTATCAAAAATAAGAACAACACTTTCAAGTTGATATTTAGAAATCATAATTATTTAAAAACTATTTAATAATTCAAATATCATAAGGTTGTGATGAATAAACTTGATACATGCTAGAGCTAGAAAAACACAATAACTCTTAGATACCTTCAGAAATAAGACTCTCTAACTCCATATAGCCGAAAACACCCAGTTATTGAAGTTATATAATTAGAAAGTATTTTATTCATTTGATGCAATCTGTAGATATTAAATTTAAGATTTATAAAGCTATAATATATAATATATTTGGTAGTAACAGCTATGAGGAATAATGCATATTTGTCACTAACAGATACCAGAATGGACATTGAGAAAGTAGAGAATCTTGTGGTTCAAAGTAGGGGAGCATATTGATCAGTGGGTCTTTATTTTCCTCCCGAAGGAATAGTGTTCTTCTCTCCTAAATGGATGTAAGTCATATATCCCCTCCCAATTTGCATGGTTTTATATCAATTAACTGACTGAAGGAAGGGAAAATATAGGAGAATGTGGAAAGAGAAACAGCCATGTCAACTAATTAATTATCATATTCAGTTATCATATAGAGGTCACAGCAGCTAAAACAAAAAGTACTTTACCTTTCCAATTTTCTGCATCAAATTGGGTTCTGCTCAGTGGTCGGCAAACTCATTAGTCAACAGAGCCAAATATCAACAGTACAACAATCGAAACTTCTTTTGAGAGCCAAATTTTGTAAACTTAAACTATATAGGTAGGTACATGGTTATTAACTTAATTAGGGTACTCCTAAGGCTTAGGAAGAGCCACACTCAAGGGGCCAAAGAGCCGCATGTGGCTCGCAAGCCGCAGTGCCGACTACAGTGCTATATCCATGAAACTTTTAAAAGAGGAATCATCTGAGAAATATGAGATACACATATTATATGCAAAATAAGACAAAAAGTTGTGAAAATGAAAGGAAATATATTTTATTGATTTTTTACAGAGAGGAAGGGAGAGGGATAGAGAGCCAGAAACATTGATGAGAGAGAAACATCGATCAGCTGCCTCCTGCACATACCCTACGGGGGATGTGCCCGCAACCAAGGTACATGCCCTTGACCAGAATAGAACCCGGGACCCGTCAGTCCGCAGGCCAATGCTCTATCCACTGAGCCAAACTGGTTAGGGCCAGTTTGTTGATGTTTTGAGTGGATTTGAAGGTATCTCCCAATATAGGTTTGGTAAATCCCAAAGTATTCTCCCAATGTGTCCTCCATCCTCATTCCCCACACCATCCAGATAATCTGCAATGCATATACCAAATTAGTACTGTCTACACTAGAGAGCAACTATATTATGGCTACACAGCGACTTGTGAGATGACCCAGGAACTTAACTGCCTTAAGTTCCAAACAACTGATTTAGAGTTGGAAACTACATGTATGCTGGCTCAAGAAGGAATCCCACATGTAACTGTGAGGGAAGGAAACATGACTGCCAGGCACGCTGACAGCCAAGTTGGCCTAGCAATCACCAGGGTGGCACATGTTGCATCCAATGTTTTTTTAACTGTATTTTTTTCCTTTAAATATGAGAATACAAAATTCAGGTACTGGGATCATGAGAAAAGGAACACAGGAAAATAAGGACCTACAAGTCATCCCTGCCCTAAGTTATAGAGTTATTTGCATTAAAATGATTTCACAAATAGGGGTAGCACCATCACCAAGTTATGTAACATAGCTAAATGGCACAAAATTATTTTAAGCACATATCTATTGGAAAGTATTAAAATATGATATCATGTGGCCAAAACCGGTTTGGCTTAGTGGATAGAGCGTCGGCCTGCGGACTGAAGGGTCCCAGGTTCGATTCCGGGCAAGGGCATGTACCTGGGTTGCGGGCACATCTCCAGTAGGAGATGTGCAGGAGGCAGCTGATCGATGTTTCTCTCTCATCGATGTTTCTAACTCTCTATCTCTCTCTCTTCCTCTCTGTAAAAAATCAATAAAATATATTTAAAAAAATATGATATCATGTGTGATAGAGCTCTACACTAGGTATAACAAAGTTATCTTGCCAAGACAGTGAAAGCAATCAAGGATAAATATGCCCAAACATAAGTATTCTTTAAAGAGATAACCTCTTACTTTAGCCTCTGTACTTGAATAATTTATGACAGATCTTAAAATGGCTCTTGTCCAAAGTATACATTTTTACACAATTATAACTTAATCACAGGAAAATAACATACTAGCTTTTATTATAACCCAGAATTTATGAGTGAAAGTTATTCTTTTCATATTTATGATATTCGGTTAAACCTTTGAATTTGAGGGTTTTCTCACCATGTACAGAGTAATGGGACTGTAATGAGCTTTAGTTCTAATTTGGGAAATCCTGTTTTTTGTTTCTTTTTTTGTCCTGGGCATCTCCTGCAAAAAGTTGTGCCAAGATCGAAGTCATTTTGGATGAAACATTTACAATTGGAGAAAGATCAAAGTCAACACCTTGAATGGAGCCCAAAATCTGATTGGTAACTGATCTGGATATAATTCACAGGTGTTACATGCTCCATGCTTTTGGACCTTCCATCTGTTCTGCATCATTCTGATTTCGAATAGTTAGCACTTCTGTCAGTTTATGCTAATCCAATATTCCAAACTGGACCCTGGGATCAGAAGAACAAACTATCTGGCTTAAATGTAAAAGACCAACATATCTTAGTAATATATGAGTAAGTGGCTATATGTGCATGGCAATGGCAGAAGTGGTCTTAGCCTTTTGATTTCTTTTACAATGAAAAATTCAGGTTATCATATATGCAACATTAATTTTCAATCATGGTCTCACAGCGCCCTGCACTTGGATATACTCTGTGTCTACCAGAAGGTAATTTATACTAATTGTGTTTAAACCCAGGCTTATTCCAAACATCATGGTACAGAAAATAAAGGTAAAAATATAGTATCATTGTTTCTAAAGGGTTGGAGACTAGTACAGTACTAGAATGTAGAAAAAGGTACCATATATGTTCATATCTTGTATATACAAGATAAAAGGTAAATGCTAATGTAGAGTATCAAAGTCATGGTGATTCAAAGGAAAGGAATACTATGCTCATCACATCAGAGCAAAGTGAGATGAAGATAGATTTTGTGTAAGAGGTTGCATGTAGCAGAGTCTTGAATGAGCATGGATAATTTTAAAGAGGTGGTAATTCTGTAGTGATAACTTTGAAAATGACAAGCTACTCTGAAGGAAGAACATATATACACATGAAATGATAAAAAAGTGTCTGCACAGCAAAAGAAACCATCTACAAAACAAGAGAGCCCACGGCATGGGAGAACATATTTGCCAAGGTTATCTCCGATAAGGGTTTAATCTCCAACATTTACAGGGAACTCATACAACTTAACAAAAGGAATATAAACAAACCAATCAAAAAATGGGCAAATGACCTAAATAGATACTTTTTGAAAGAAGACATAAGGAAGGCCAAGAGACATATGAAAACATGCTCAACGTCACTAATTATCTGAGAGATGCAAATCAAAACAACAATGAGGTATCATCTCACATCTGTCAAAATGGCCATCATCAATAAATCAACAAACAACAAGTGCTGGTGAAGATGTGGAAAAAAAGGAACCCTCGTGCACTGCCGGTGGGAATACAGACTGGTATAGCCACTGTGGAAAAAAGTACAGAGTCAACTCAAAAAATTAATGAAACTACCTTTTGACCTAGCAATCCCACTACTGGGAATAGATTTGAAGAAACCCGAAACACTAATTTAAAAATATATATATATGCACCACTATGTTTACTTCAGTGTTATTTATAATAGTCAAGATCTGGAAGCAGTCCAAGTGCCCTTTAGTAGAGTGGAT
>NW_006299617.1:108395-116030 GCF_000327345.1 Myotis davidii | reverse complement strand
CCGAAGGACTGGTATGCATGCATAGAAGCATAACCAATGGCCACAAGACACTGGGGGATAGGGGAAGCCGGGGGAATGTCAAGGGGGAAAAAAAAGGAGACATATATAATACTCTTTGTAATACTTTAAGCGATAAAACAAAATTTAAAAAAAAGAAAAATATTACATGATCTCACTCATTTATGGATAATAAAAAACATTATAAATTTATGAACAAAAATAGATACAGAGGCAGAGAAGCATTGAACATACTTCAAACTATACTGGGAAGGCTGGGGAGGGTTGAGAGGGAGGTAAGAGATCAACTGAAGGACATATATTCATGCATATAAGCATAACTAATGGATGCAAGACACTGGGAGGGAGGTGAGGGCATGTGCCATGGGGGTGGGGGTGTTGGGGGAAGGTTAATTGGGAAAAAAAGGAGACATATGTACTACTATTTGTAATATTTTAAACAATAAAAAATACTGAAATGTTATCTTATTATTGTGACCTGAGGGTTGTGGGTGTAGTTCATTTGAAGTAGAACCGAGAAAAAGTGTCCAGAAGAGTCCAGAAGCATAAGATGGAAGCTCATTTTGATGTCAAGTCAGTAAATACCAAAGGAAAATTTATTTAATTATTTAATACTATGGACTAGTGATTCTCAACCTTCCTAATGCCACGACCCTTTAATGTTGTAGTGACCCCCAATTTCATTGTTACAAATTGAACATAATTAAAGCATAGTGATTAATCACAAAAACAGTATGTGTTTTCTGATGGTCTTAGGCGACCCCTGTGAAATGGTCGTTAGACCCCCAAAGGGGTCACGACCCACAGGTTGAGAACCGCTGCTATAGGCAATATGGAGTCTTTAAAGGTTGTAGAGCAGAATGCTAACATATTAGATATACTTTTTGGAAAGACAGCTTTAATTCCACTGAATATAATGAACAGAAATGGTAGATAATACAGGAAATTATCTATGTGACAGTGTAAGAGGCTTTGAAAGATTTTGTGAACACAATACTGGTTGATGACATTGGTTATCTTAAGGGAGGAGGAAGACAGGACAATACTGAGGCAGATTCTATGGACCTGTGCAATTGAATCGGAGACTGAAAGCAGAGGAAGCAGAAAAGGTAAGCTTTACCAGCCAAGGTTATAATTTGAATTTTGTTTTAAGACTGACAAGAGGCCAATAGATAGATATAATTCCACATACATTTTAAAAGATATGAAGGGACATAGGCCACCATCTAAAGTCCTGATACATGACTGAGTACTAAATGTTACTTCTTCTGACTATAGTAATGATTAATTTTGTCATATATCTTCCAGAAATTCGGACCTAGATGAGATCCTTGTGAGAAAGAAAGGAGGGAGGAAAGAGGTACCACCCATCCCTTGCTCCCAAACATACACTGCTTTGTAGGCTGTTGGAGAGACAGAGATACTGAGGAATTGGCAGGGAACAAATAATGAAAGACATATTGATATGATAGTCTTCATGTACTTAAAGTGGATATAATATATATATATATATACTGGAAATATAAAAAGAGATTGATATTTATATTCCTAGTAATACAATGTGCGCATGTCAATGTGAAGAAAAATGTTAGATGAAGATGACTTTACTGAATTGTCATAACCATCTGAGTTATTCCAAAATATTCAGGTTTTCTTTTTGGTGTTTATGAAAATGGTAAATTATATGACTCTGATGATGCTACAAGAACTACTAAATATTATATGTCACAAATATGCTTTAGTGTGTTCTAGCACATGGTTCTCTATAAATCTCTAATGCTATGTTTATGGGTGAAAAAATAATTGTGCCCTTACCAGAAACAGGGTCATGAATATGAACTTATTTTTGTTGAAAGATGATACATTCAGTTTTGGCTAAAGTTTGATGAACCATGTGGGTATTTCAGGGAAAACAACCAGTAGGAAATGCGAGGTTTGGGTTGTGAAAGACACCAAAATCAGCTATTTAAATCAATTTATAGAGAAATGTGGATTAACTCACTATATGAAATTACTGAGTAAAGGAAGAAGAATTCACAGGCCAGAATATTTGGTTGAGATTAAAAACTTTCGGAAATCAAAAGGAAATAATTTTTCATCTTGATTCTATAATTCTTGTCATCAAATGTGCCCGATTCTGCCTTACGGAATTTGTTGTGAAAACATGATTCCAAGTATCTTCTGTTGGACATGCCCTAATATAGTGTGTCTCTTTAGAATTCATTCCTTGATCAAGAGGAAATCATACAAAAGATGCCTTGCCCTGACCAAACAGTTGCAGGATAACATTTAGTGGCATCTTTCTAGCTCTGGAAGAGAATTATTGTCACACAAAAAGGAAACAGTGAAAAGACATTTCTCCATCCATCCATTCATTTACTCATTCAATATATACTAATTGAATACTTCTTAAGTGCCAGAGACTGTTTTGGCACTGTGGTCATAGAAGTGAACAAATAATTTCACACTCTGAAGATGCTTGCATTTTGGGGTAGGGAGCCATATTATAAATAAAAGTATAAGAAACAAACAGAGAGTGCTTTGTTAGATAGGGTGTTCAGGGGAAAGCCTGTATAATCTCAATGAAACGAAATAGGAAACCATAAAATCATCTGTGCAGGGAGAAAGATGATCATCCTCAACAAAAGAAAAGTGCAGTGTAAAAGTCCTGAGGTAGGAATATGCTTGGCATAGATGGTTATAAAAATCAAGAAGGCTAGTGAACTGGCAGGAGAGTGAGGTGAGCTTCACTAGCCAAGGTTAAGAATTTGGATTTTAATCCACTCATCCGCTGATGGGCACTTAGGCAGTTTCCAACTCTCTCTGGCTACTATGCAGATAACAGGCTGAAGAATTAGAAGCAAGATAACAAGTTAGGTGGTTATTGCAGTTACCCATGAGAGTGTGGTGAGGATGAGAGTAGGATGAAACAATAGTGAGATGTCTTAGAAGAATGGGTTTCAAAGTGTGGTCCCAGAACTAGCATCTGGAGACTAGTTACAAATGCAAATTCTCAAGTCCTACACCATCTACTCACTCAGAGACTCTGGGAGTGAATGGCAGCCAATGTGTGTGTTAACAAGCCCTGCAGGCAATCCAATGTGTGCTGCAACATCAAGATTACTGCTTTAGAAGGAAAGGCTCACTTAGTTGTTATGGGTTCTGAATAATTCTAGCACTTTTGCATCACTTAGTCAATTAAATCATGTATACAATATATTTGTGATTGTCGAAATTTCTACCTTAGAAATCAGGGATTTGTTTATCCAAGGAGAACATTTAGAACAATGGGAAATGGGAAAAAATTTTAAACATGGGCGGTGTCAACTCAAATACACCTGGTTGCAGTACCTAAAGATGAATTTCTTGTTCTTAAATTCAGGCCACAATGTAATTCATTTCTTTTTTATTTTTTGATTTATGAAAGAGAGAGAGAGAGAGAGAGAGAGGGGAGGGGATGATGGAGTGAGAAAGAGACAGAGAAAGAGAGACAGAAAGAGAGCTTTGTTGTTCCATTTATTTATGCAGTCATTGGTTAATTCTTGTATGTGCCCTGACTGCGGATGGAAGTAGCAACCTTGCTGTATCAGGACAATGCTCTAACCCACTGAGCTATCTGCCAGGACTCTAATTCATTTCTAATACAGTATCAGGCTACTTAGTACAACCTTTAATTTAAATTTCCAAGAGACTTTCATGAAATAAAAATATAACTGAATTTAATGATTTCATTATCAATGGTAAACAATTACTTGGGAGATTTTCAGAGAAGCCATAACTTCAAATTTTAACTGTGATGGGCATCTAAATTAACAAAAACTAAAACTCCCAAATCAACATGAATTGTACCTAATGAATGAGTCTCACAGTCAACAATGTTAAATTGAGAAGTGCCTAAAACCTGAATATTTTGAGTTGCTATTTTGGACTGAAAGCATTATCAGTCACAACAGAGACTTGAAAGGGCAAAAAAAAATTATTTTTGAGAAAGCTAACTACCAAAAATAAATCCATTGGGGAAAGCCTCTCAGATTTGATGGTATGAATTTCCACTTGTTATTACATATAAAATGTTACAGAGACTCACTTTTCTGGAAGCAAAAATTTGAAGAGACATAATTAAAAATGACGAAGCTTAATACAAACTTATTTTAAAACATACACACATATGTATGTGTGTATCTCTGTAGCCTCTCTATATACTTTTTATTTTTAAATCTTTATTATTGAAAGGATTATATATGTCCCATTTTACCCCACTGACTTCTTCTAACTCACCTTCATCTCCCATCCCGCCCCAGGCCTTCACCACCATATTGTTTGTGTCCATGGGTTATACATATATGCCGCCTTCCCTCTGAGGTTTGAAAGTCTGGTCATTGCTTATACGTCTCTGGATCTATTTTGTTCATCATTTAATTTTGTTCATTACATTCCACATACAAGTGAGGACACATGATACTTATCTTTCTCCAACTGGCTTATTTTGCTTAGCATAATACTCTCCAGGTCCATCCATGATGTTGCAAATGGTAAGAGTTCTTTCTGTATAGACTCCCTCTTCCTTCCTCTAAGAAAGCCAACAGGCTTTAGAACAGCTAATGGAGATAGAATCAGTAAGCCCTGAAGCTCCAGATGTTACTCCAGACCAGATCTCTGGACTGCCATCATAATCTCTTGGGTAATGAAGATGAAAAAGACTCGAGCTGCTGAACATCCTACTCCCTATCTTTGAGTCTTCTATTTACTCTCCAAGGCTGAAAGTCAGCTTGAGGATCTCGAGGGGGGGGGGGGTGTGAAGGCAGCCTGAGCCCCTCCAACCTGCATTCCGATGCATATGCTTGCTAGCCCCAACCCCTTTTCCACTTGTGCCTAGCTAGCCTTGCAGAACCTGTTTATCAGGGGCAATAAAAAGCCCCCATAGAAGATTAACTTCTTGCACCAGCTAGTCTGAGCAGTTGGTCGTAATCTCACTTCCCCCATTCCAACCCATAGGGGCTGCAAAGCCCATGAAAAGTCGAGAAGCCTGGTCCATATCTGGGAGACAAAGAAACTAAGGGGATAAAAAGGGAAAGCCCTCCCCCGGCCCCACATTCAGTGCTCAGGCTTTGGAGCCTGACTCCCCTGAGTCACTGCATTAGGGCATCTGCAAATAAAGGTTTTTTGTTTTTTTTCCTGAATCTTCCAAGTGCCTGTTGTGTGTTTTCCAGTTGCCTGGTAATTTCTGCAACAAAGATTCTGAGTAACAAATAGCAGTCAAGTAAATCAAATATGACTAGTTTTTCATTATCCTGTACTATAACAGAAATGGCCTTATTATTTGCAAAGTCTATAAAAATTGGTCAGTAAATTAGATGATGAATTCTGAGAAAAAAATTCATCTGACTTTAGATGGCAAGTTAACTCAATGCTGAAGTGACTTCTTATGGGTATTATAAATACTCTTCCTAAATTATGTCACCAGCAAACTATATTCTACTATGTTTCTCTCACATAGAAAATAGTTCTTCATAGTTATGTTGGTAATCACTATTACAAAAAACATGTGGCAGTTTAAAATGACGCAATATATTTAATATATTTTCTATTTTTCTCTTTTCTTGATTACTTTTCTGCCCTGATATATTATTTACATGCTAGGAAATTTAAATATAATCTCTAAAATTTTAAGAGGACACATTTTAGCAACAAGTGTATCCATCTCTATTACAAGGCATATAATGAATCTGAAACCATTAGAAGTTTTGTTCTTGTGAAGAAGTTCAATGAAATATAGTGTTGATAATTGATCCTAAAGGCCCTTAGCATTTTCATTTCATATGCTTTCATGTTAAAATACAGATGAAAAATTATTTTAGACACACCACAGATGCCTTGTTCATGAAGTCTTCTCTGGAAGAGACAACTCTTGTGATAAAATATTCCATGTGCTCAAATACATTTCCTAGCTAGCTCTAGTTACATTGGGGTCATGTGACTAGTTCTGTCCAAGAGTCTGTGATGATTTTGGGACTAAGTGTAACAAATTGCGGAGCTAGAAGATGGAGGAGAGCCACCTAAACTATAATCAGAAAAATGATACTTGATTATAGTAACTCAATGAGCTTCTAGGTTTTATCTGTTTTTGGCAATTGGCATTATTTATCTCAAATAATACCATTCCCTATTGTTTCTTTTTTAAATTTATCTTTATTGTTGAAAGTATTACAGATGTCCCCTTTTTCCCTCATTGACCCCCTCCACCTTGCCCCTGCCCCACTCCAGGCATACAACATTGTTGTCTGTGTCCAGTGGTTATGCATATATGCATACAAGTTCTTTGGTAAATCTCTTTTCATCCCCCACCCCCTTAGCTCTGAAATTCATCAGTCTGTTCTATGCTTCCATGTCTGTTTCTGTTTTGTTGGCCAATTTATTTTGTTCATTAGATTCCACATATAAGTGAGATCATGTGACATTTGTCTTTCTCTGACTGGCTTATTTCACTTAGCATAATACTCTCCAGATCCTTCCATGCTGTCTCAAAGGGTAACAGACCCTTCTTCTTTTTTTACTGCTGCATGGTATTCCATGTGTAAATGTACCACATCTTTTTTTATCCACTCATGTGCTGATGGGCACTTTGGCTGTTACCTCCTCACTTTTCAGGCCATCTATCCTTCTTTCTTGCTTGATTGTCTATACCAGGGGTCCTCAAACTACAGCCCGCGGACCACATGCAAATACAAATATTCTATTTGTTTCCATTTTGTTTTTACTTCAAAATAAGATATGTGCAGTGTGCATAGAAATTTGTTCATAGTTTTTTTTTAAACTATAGTCTGGCCCTCCAACGGTCTGAGGGACAGTGAACTGGCCCCCTGTTTAAAAAGTTTGAGGACCCCTGGTCTATACAGCACTTATCACCATCTAACATACTATAAATATCACTTAATTTATTTTAAACTAGAGGCCCAGTGCACAAAATCCATGCATTACAGGGGGGTGTCCCTCAGCCCAGCCTGCATCTTTTCCAAACTGGGACACCTTGGGGGATGTCCAACTGCTAGATTAGGCCAAATCCCTGTGGGACATTCCTCTCACAATCCAGGATTGCTGGCTCCTAACCACTTGCCTGCCTGCCTGATTGTCCCTAACCACTTCTGCTTGTCAGCCTGATCGCCCCCTAACCACTCCCCTGCCAGCCTGATCGATGCCTAACTGCTCCTCTGAAGGCCAAATTGCCCCGAACTGCCCTCCCCTGCCAGCCTGGTCCCCCACAACTGCCGTGCCCTGCCGGCCATCTTATGGCAGCCATCTTGTAATGACATGGGGGTTGGCCATCTTGTGACCACATTGGGGTGGCCATCTTGTGATGACATGTGGGAGGCCATCTTGTGACCATATGGGGGCGGCAATCTTGTGTGAGGGCATGGCAGTCAACTTGCATATTACCTCTTTATTATATAGGACTAGAGGCCCAGTGAACAAAAATTTGTGCACTCAGGGGGAAGGGGGGTCCCTCAGCCCGACCTGTGCCCTCTCGCAGTCTGGGATCCCTTGGGAGATAATGACCTGCTGGCTTAGGCCTGCTCCCGGGTGGCAGAGGGCAGGCCCAATCCCTAGGTGCAGCCCCTG
>NW_006299617.1:105231-107391 GCF_000327345.1 Myotis davidii | reverse complement strand
GCCTCCAGCTCTGAGGCCTCCGCTGCTGAAAGTAGGTATCTGTTTTATTTCGATTCTATAATCGAAACTCTGTATCAACTCCAGCTCTGAGATCCCAGCTCGCAGCTTCTATATTTGTTACAATGTTCAAACTGCAGGCTCAGAGGCCGGCAAGGCAGGCGGGGAACGCTGGAGTCCTCTGTCACTGAAGCAAGCCAGCCTCATGTTCAGTTTAAGCTGCCTGGCTGCCGGTTGCCATCTTGGCTGTCAGTTAATTTGTATATTTCGCTGATTAGCCAATGGGAAGGGTAGCGGTCATACGCCAATTACCATGTTTCTCTTTTATTAGTGTAGATAACTTTAAATTGGATTCAAAGCTCCACAGAACAGGAATGCATTTTTATTTCAGTTTAGTTTACTAATATATCCCTAGTGACTTGAACTTTACTTGGAATATAGTAGACATTCCACACTTTTGCTACTTAAAACGTTACATAATTTCTCAACCCTCAATTATACTTCCTGTTCTGCAGTTATGAAGATAAAATGAGAACATGCATAAAATGCCTAGTCTCACAAATTGTATAAATTCAATAGGGTTAAAAAATTCCACTTCATATGAAAATTACAATGGCATTTTTCATAGAAACAGAAAAACAATCTTAAATTTCATATGAAATAAAAAAATACCTCAAATTTCCAAAGCAATCCTGAGACTGAGGAGCAAAGCCAGAGGAATCATACTTCCTGATTTCAAATCATACTACAACACTAAAGTTATCAATGAAGCCTGGTACTAACAGAAAAATAAACACATGGACTAGTGGAACCGCATTGAGAGCCCAGAAATAAATCCATGAATTTACGGTAAATAGTATTTGATATGTGAACCAAGAATAATCTATGGGGAAAGGATATTGTCTTTAATAAACTGGATATTTATCTGGGAGAATGAAGCTATAGCCCTATTTCATACCCCTCACAAAAAAATAAACTCATAATCAATTAAAGACTTAAATGTAAGAGAAGTAACATTAGAATTCCTAGATGAAAACATAGAGGGAAAAACTTCTTGGCAGTGATCTTGACTTTTAGACACCATAAACACAACTACAAAAGCAAAAATCAACAAGTGGGAACACATCAGGCTTAAAAGCTTTTGCACAGCAAAAACAGATCAACAGAATTAAAAGGCAGTCTACATAACAGGTGAAAATAGACACAAACCACATATGAGATAAGACGCTAATATCCAAAACATATAAGGAAACCATACAACACTACAGCCAAAACAAACAAACAAACAAAAAAGTGATTTCATTAAAAATGGGCAAAGGACTGAAGAGACATTTCCCCAAAGAAAATATTGCAATGGCCAATGGCACATGTAAAGGTGCTCTGATAGCCCTAATCATCAGGAAACTGTAAATTAAAACTATAATGAGATATCACCTTGCACCTACTAGAATAACTATCAAAAATACAAGAGAAAAGTGTTGGTCAGATAATGTGGAGAAAGAAAACCCTTGTTTGTGGGAATGGATATTGGTATAGCCACTATGTAAAACAGTATGGTGGTTCAACCAAATAATAAAAAAAAACTACCATATGATCCAGTAAAATTCTCACTTCTGCATATATATCTGAAGGAAATGAAATCACTCTCTTGAAGAGATATCTGCGCCCTCATGTTCATTGAAGAATTATAGCATTATTCACCATAGCCAAAACATGGAAGTAATCTAAATGTCTGTAAACAGATGAATGGATAAAGAAAAAGATATATTTTTCCAGCCATAGAATAAAGGAAACCTTGCCATTTGTGACAAGATGGATTAAACTTGGGGGCATTATGTTAAGCGAAATAAGTCAGACAGAGAAATACAAGTACTGTATGATCTCACTTATATATAAAATCTAAAAACATCAAACACATAGAAACTAAGAATAGACCACGGGTTGCTAGAGGTGAGTTTGGGGAGGAGGGTAAAGGGTGAAGGGTTTCCCAGTGTACAAATTTCCACTTATAGGATGAAGAACTTCCGGAGGGTGGGGGGGGCTAGTATACAGCATGTTGACTATAGTTAACAATACTGTATCATATATTTGAAAGTTGCTAAGAGAGTAATCTTAAGTTTCATCACACACACACACAAATGTAACTGTGAGGTTATGGATATG
>NW_006299617.1:104726-105167 GCF_000327345.1 Myotis davidii | reverse complement strand
TAAAAATAATATTTTATTGTTTAAAGTATTACAAATAGTAGTACATGTGTCTCCTTTTTGTCCCCATTGACCTTCCCCGGCCTCCTCTACCCACCCCCTCACCCCCTCACCCCCTGCACATTCCCTCACCTGCCCCCCAAGGAACTCTTTTTTTTTAAGGAAACCTTAGCACCTAGCTATGAAATAAGTTCTATCATGAATTTTCTTGATTATCTGAGAAGAAATTTTGATCTATATATTACAGGAACCTAAGTTTGTCCAATAAATAGCACTACCACTTTATATTTGTAGCACTGTCTTTTACATTTATTAAGATAAATACACTCATGTGCACACACACATATGTATGCACATATAAACACAAACATACATACATGTATAAGTGATGTATATATGTATATATAATATATACATACATAAGACATTAGAATGTAAATATAT
>NW_006299617.1:99256-104681 GCF_000327345.1 Myotis davidii | reverse complement strand
TATAATAAATATATATGAGAGAGAAAAAATATCTCATTTTTCTAGACTTCATCTAATAAGCCTGGGGTTTCAATTCCCAATGATATGGAAGAACAAAGAACTGTAAATGGATGTAGAATAATCATTTGCCTCTTTTAGTTTGGGATCAAACTGTGGGGAATAAGGGAATAAATAGAGAAAATTTTGATATTTTGACAAGTACTTCTCTGAGTGCAACTCATGTACTCTATCTAGAGTTATCTTTGTTCATTTGGTGTATCAAATGCAAGCAGCATTTTGCCACTTTTCTAGCAGATGTCACTGCCTATCAAAAGATTATTCTTGAAGAGTGACTCAACTTAAAAAGAATATCAAAGTAATTCAACATTATCTGCAGTGACATCTAAAACCCATTCCATTATGTTAAAATACTCCCTGAAAATATTTTCCACCCCAGGAAGTTTCTTCCAGACTAAACACTAATATCAATAATACATTTTAACAAAATTAGTTCACAATAAAGGGGAACACACAACAAAGTAAAATAAAATTTTTAAGCAGTATAATGCTTTAAGAGGCTCTGAACTTACAGAACAGAAACAAACTTTCTAAATGTACGCAAAGAGCAAACAGATATACAGATATACAAATGCTTTATTTTTTGACTTTTTACAAATTTGAAGACAGAAAACTCACTAGAAAACAAAAATAAGCCAAACATTATGAGTCATGAATTTTAATTTGTGAACTGCCTTCAACTTCACATTGTTATTTACAGTTTATTTCAGGAGATAAAATGCCAATGCATCTTCACTTTCATTTAACCATGGATAAAGGAGGTGGGAATACAAAACAGTAGGAATAAAGGAAAAGTGTACAAGTGAAGAGACTGGTGGACATTCAGTAAATATGTATAGGCAGAGAGGAAAACATCTTAACCAATAAACAATCTCTTGCCTAAAAGATGAAAGTAGCTGAAGATGAGATCAGACACATATGTAAGTAGTATCTGCCCCCCCCTTTTTATTGTTTAAGGTATTACAAATAGTAGTACATATGTCACCCTTTTTTTTTTATCCCCATTGACCTCACCCAGGACTCCTCTACCCCCGGCACCTGCCCTTATCCCCCCTCCCCAGTGTCTTGTGTCCACTGGTTGTGCTTATATGCATGCATACAAGTTCTTCAGTTGATCTCTTATCCCCCGCAACCTTCCCCTTCCTTCCCACTGTAGTTTGACAGTCTGTTTGATGCTTCTTTGCCTCTGTATCTATTTTTATTCAATAGTTTATAATATTCTTTATATTACACAAATCTTAGCTATGGTGAATTGTGCTGCTATGAACATAGGGGTGCATATATCCTTTCTGATTGGTGTTTCTGGTTTCTTGGGATATATTCCTAGAAGTGGTATTACTGGGTCAAATGGTAGGTCCATTTTTAATTTTTTGAAGAAATACCATACTGCTCTCCACAGTGGCTGCAATAATCTGCATTACCACCAGCAGTGAAGGAGCGTTCCTTTTTATCTGCATCCTCTCCAGCACTTGCCTTTTGTTGATTTGTTGATGATAGCCATTTTGGCAGATATGAGATGGTACCTCATTGTCATTTTGATTTGCATCTCTAGGATGATTAGTGACTTGAGTATGTTTTCATATGTCTCCTGGCTATCTGTATGTCCTCTTTCAAAAAGTGTCTATTTAGGTCCTTTGCCCATGTTATTGGATTTTTTATCTTCCTTTTGTTAAGTTGTATGAGTTCACTATAAATTTTGGAGATTAAACCCTTATCAGAGATTAACATTGGCAAATATGTTCCCCCGTGCAGTGGGCTTTCTTGTTGTTTTGTTGATGATTTCTTTTGCTGTGCAGAGCTTTTTATTTTGATGTAGTCTCATTTGTTTATTTTCTCCTTAGTTTCTATTGCCCTAGGAGCTGTATTGGTAAAGATATTGCTATGACAAATGTCTGCTATTTTGCTGCCTATGGCTTCTTCTAAGATTTTTATGGTTTCCCATCTTACATTTAAGTCCTTTATCCATTTTGAGTTTATTTTTGTGTAGGGTGTAAGTTGGCGCTCCAGTTTCATTTTTTTTGCATGTATCTGTCCACTTTTCCCAACACCATTTATTGAAGAGATTGTCTTAACTCCATTGTATGCTCTTGCCTCCGTTGTCAAATATTAATTGAGCATAATGGCTTGTGTCAATTTCTGGATTCTATGTTTTGTTCCACTGGTCTATAGGTCTGTTCTTGTGCCAGTACCAGGCAGTTTTGAGAACAGTGGCTTTGTAGTATAGCTTGATATATGGTATTGTGATTCCTCCAACATTGTTCTCCTTTTTCAAGATTACTGCAGCTATTTGGAGTCTTTTTTTAATTCCAGATGAATTTTTAGAGAATTTGTTCTACGTCTTTGAAGTAGCCGTTGGTATTTTAATGCAGATTGTGTTGAGTTTATAGATTGCTTTGGGTAGTATGGACATTTTTTTATTATTTATTTATTTTCTCTCTCTCTCTCTCTCTCTCTCTCTCTCTCTCTCTCTCTTTCATTTTTATTGCTTAAAGTATTACAAAGGGTACCAATCCATGAACACGTTTTAATGATGTTGATTCTACCAATCCATGAACATGGTATATTCTTCCATTTGTTCATGTTTTCCTCTATATCTTTTTTTAGAGTCCTGAAATGTTCTGAGTACAGGTCCTTTGTCTCCTTGCTTAAATTTATTCCTAGATATCTTAATTTTTTTGTTGCAATGGTAAATGGGATTGCTTTTTTTGTATCTCTTTCTGTGAGTTCATTATTGGTGTATAAGAAAGTCATAGATTTCTGGGTTTTAATTTTGTATCCTGCTACATTGCCAAATTCATTTATTAAGTCTAATAATTTTTTGATGGAGTCTTTGGGGTTTCCTATGTACAATATCATGTCATCTGCGAATAAGGACAGTTTTACTTCTTCTTTTTCAATTTGGATGCCTTTTATTTCTTCTTCTTTTTCCCTTTTTTTAAGGTAAGGCATAGTTTTTAGTATCACATGCAAGGCAGAATATTACCGTAGTTTTTCATTTATATGACACTATTTTTTCTAAAATCGTTAGACTGAAAATCGAGGGGCATCTTATATAAGCAAGTCATCCAAGGAGGGAACTTTGTGGGTGCAGGTTCTTAGCTGGCCATAACTTGTGAAACAGGCTTCCTCCAATCATGAGCCTTATTGTTACTGATGTCAGCTGATGCCAAAATTGGAGGTGGAGGTGGAGAGTGTGCAGATACAACAGGGATCAGAGAGTTCTGGGCCCATAAAGATGTCAAAAAATAGAAAGATAAATACCAGTAAGTGATTGTCTTATGCTGCAAAATACAAACTTAATTTAATCATCTATGCAAAAGAGCATGTAAATAGAGCTGCAGAGATACAATTTGGACCTCCTCCCATTGAGTGTATGATCAGGCAGTGGAGAAAACAGGAAGAACAACTCCTTAAGGTGCCAAAAAAGAAGAAGGCCTTAAGAGGAAAACCAGAAAAATGGGCAAACTTGGAGCAGAGGCTTAAGACTTGGATTATGGAGCAGTGCTAGAGTGGCTTATGTGTGTCAACCAAGCTTATTCAATGTCAGGCAAGAATGCAAGCGAAATGAACATTGTTGATGTTACAGGAAAGGCAAAATGGTGCTTCAATTTCATGAGGAGGGAAGGGTTGGCCATGAGAACATGAACAAAGTTAGCTCAGAAAATGCCACCAGTTCATGAGATGATCTCACATATATAGACAGTGACTCAGAAGACATCAGTGGTACAATAGAAGTTGAAGAAATTGGTATGTGTGGAACTAATAGTGATGAAGAAGAGAGCAGTGATGCAACAGAGGCTGAATAAAGTGATGTGCTGCATGATGACATAGTACTGGTATGTAAACATTACCTGCATTAGTTACTAAATAAAAATGTGTTCTGTTTTATGTTTAAAATATTGATTTCTTAATTTGGGGTTGGAAAATTGGGGGGTCTCTTATACACGGAAAAATACAGTAATACTCTTATACAAGAAATATAAGCACAATAAAAGGGGATTAAGAGAAGAGGGAAATCACATCCTATTGGGAGAACATATTCATTCTTCCCTTTTTCTCAGTTCCTCAATTTTTTCTTTAAAAAAATTTAAAATTTACTTTATTTTTTCAATTACAGTTTACAATCAATATTATTTTGTATTAGTTTCAGGTATATAGCATAGTGGTTAGACAATCATATACTATATAAAGTGATCTCCCCGATAAGTCTAGAATTTTTAAAAATTTCCTTCCTGTTGGCTAGGGAAACTCTAGCCTGTCTTCTCTTTGCTAATGGAAAGCAGGTTCTCGTATGTTTCACTTGTAGTAATAATCAGCATTTACTGGACAAATAGCCCCCTGCAGAGGTATTCATGTATAATGTCACAGCTCCGAGAATCGAGTTCACTGTCTTCCCTCTGGGTTATACAGGATTAAACAGTGAATTGCCCAAGGTCACTTGAGAGTAAGGGAAGAAGTATGATCTCTCTCCAGATCTGCTTGATTTCATAACTCCAGTGCTTAATTACTGAGAAGTACTACCTATGTCACCTCCTCAATAAACATTGGCCATCTATGGAAATCAAGAATGAGTCAATGAGAGAAAAGACTTTCATTTGAGTCAGATCATTAGTTAAGGAGGAAAAGTGTCCTCCTGGGCGAGATAGCAGGGTGTCAAGTGGCAAATAATGAAAAGGAAAAAAAAAACAAGGTGAGAATACCTTTGACTGACAATGTGTTGCCCACCTGGGAGGCTTCGTTCTAGAGCTTTTTCTTAGTCACACCTTGCAATCTGCACTTTGGATGAAGTAGCAAGGCTGTTTCATTAGGAGCAGCATCTTGAAGAATCAGGGTAGATGGAAGGAGAATATCTTCGAGGCTCAGATGCCACCATTTCAGTGGGGAGTACCTTTTTCTTTCCATTTTCTCCTGCCAACCAAGACAGAGTTGCTAGTTCCTCCTTTGAGAATCCAGAACACTGCACTCTCACCCAGAGCAGGTGGTCCTTGTCATGGCTGTCTCAGATCACTGTTGTCATGTTTGATTTCTCTGCCTTGCCCATTACTCTGTAATCTTATTATGAACAGAGGCAAAACTGTATTAACCTATGTTATCACTAGTCTCTCCTCAGCCTAGCACAGGGCCAGCCACAGGATAGGTCAGTGATGGCGAACCTATGACACGCGTGTCAGAAGTGACACGCGAACTCATTTTTTTGGTTGATTTTTCTTTGTTAAATGGCATTTAAATATATAAAATAAATATCAAAAATATGTCTTTGTTTTACTTTGGTTGCAAATATCAAAAAATTTCTATATGTGACACGGCACCAGAGTTAAGTTAGGGTTTTTCAAAATGCTGACACACCGAGCTCAAAAGGTTCGCCATA
>NW_006299617.1:93529-96894 GCF_000327345.1 Myotis davidii | reverse complement strand
AAAAATGGTCGTAAATCATCTAACTCGACAACTCAAAGATTTAGAAAGAGAGCAACAAGAAAACCCCAGAGTGAGCAGAAGGAAGGAGATAATAAAGATTAGAGCAGAAATAAATGACATAGAGACCAAAAAAACAATACAGAAAATCAATGAAACCAAGAGCTGGTTCTTTGAAAGGATAAACAAGATTGATAAACCCCTAGCCAGACTCACCAAGAAGCAAAGAGAGAGGACCCAAATAAACAAAATCAGAAATGATAGAGGCGAAATAACAACAGACCCCACAGAAATCATATACTATATATTTTGCTAAGTGTTCGCCCTGATATTTCCAGTACCCATTTGATAACATACAAAATTATTACAATATTATTGACTACTAGAGGCCCAATGCATGAAATTCGTGCAAGGGGCTCAGCCCTTGCAGCTGCGGAGGCTTGCCTCGGAGACCTGGCTTTGTCTAGAAGGTTGTCTGGAAGGATGTCTGATTTAATTAGCATATTATGCTTTTATTATTATAGGTATTTTCTCTGCTGTACTTTATATCTGCATGCCTATTTTGTAACAACCAATATGTATTTCTCATTCCCTTCACCTTTTCCATTCAGTCCCCCAACCCTCCACTCTTCTGACAACCATCAATCTGTCCTCCATATCTATGAGTCTGTTTCTGTTTTGTTTGTTTACATTGTTCTTTAGACTCCACATATAAATGAAGTCATATGGTATTTGTCTTCATCTGACTGACTTATTACACAGCATAATATGCTAAAACTCCATTCATGCTGTCACAAATGGTAAGGTTTCCATTTTTTTATGGATATTCCATTATATATATATATATATGCACCACCACTTGTTTATCCACTCATCTATTAATGGACACTTGAGTTGCTTTCATAGTTTGGCAACTGTAAATGATGCTGCAATGAACACAGGGGGTGCATATGTTCTTTCGAATCAGTGTTTTGTATTTCTTTTGGATATCTACCTAGAAGTGGAATTACTGGGTCATAAGGCAGCTCCATTTTTTTATTTTTTGAGGAAACTCTATACTCTTTTTTATAGTGGCTACAACAATTGCATTCTCATCAACAGTGCACCAGTGGTCCCATTTCTCCACATCCTCACCAACAATTGTTGTTTGCTGATTTATTGATGTAGCCATTCTGGCAGGTTTGAATGAGGCAGGTTAAAACTACCTCATTATAGTTTTAATTTGCATCTCTCAGATGATTAGTGACATTGAGCATCATTTCATATGTCTATTGGCCATCCATATGTCCTCTTTGGAGAAGTATCTATGCAGGTCCTTCGACCATTTTTAAATTGGATTTTGTAGGTTTTTTTTGGGTTTGAATTGTATGAGTTCTTTATTAATTTTGGATATTAACTCTTATCAGATGTGTCATTGTCAAATATGTTCTCCCATTCAGTGGGTTGTCTTTTCATTTTGCTGACGTTTCTTTTGCTGTGGGTAATCCTCACTACTGCCCACAAAAAAGGTCAAAGAGATAGAGATTTTGCTATTATTTTAATTATGGAATTCCAAATAACAACCTTTCCCAAACCATTTCGTTACTATGAAGATGAAGGAAGTTAAGAACAAAAATGCCTCATATGATGATATTTTAATTGAGATGTAATTGACATATAGCATATTAGTTTCAGGTATACGACATAATGATTCAATATTTGTATAATATATGGCTGATTTTGATAAGGTCATTGCCTTTTTTTGTTTTGCCTGACAAAGGTAATGTAACACCAGAAATTAAGCCAGCCTAAAGCATTCACGTGCCATAGATTTTCTGTGGAATTGTGGTGTCTCATTCCTGGTTTAGACATAATTCCCATTCTTTTCATAAATGCTAAAATTCCGAACACAAAATATCAAAATTCACAGAAAAATCTCAGTCCTCATCAGAAAAAAATAGAGATGGGGAACAAATATTGGCATTAAACTTATTTAAACACTTACCTTTTGAATGTGCTTTTAAAACTAAAACACATAAAGTAGGTCTGCTGAATAAAGAAAATAAAAATGACATCTGTTGTTCCCTTTTCAACACTTATTTCAATGACGATTTTCTTCTTGGGATTTAACAGGTATTTACCCAGGAAGACCAAAGTAGGCCATGCCATGTAAAAAACAAAACAAACAACTATGTTAATGGTTATTGTGTCCACTTCAAAGAGCCTACGTGAATTTGGTTTTTCTATATTATCACTTCAACAAAAACTGGCCAAAGAGCATCAAAGGAATGACCATGAATGTTATGTTGTACCTTCATCAAGTAGTACATGTATTAAAATGATCATACAGTTAATATCCATTTTTTCTGGAAGTTACTGTGTGTTCCATTGAAACAAAAGATGTTTGATGTGAGATACAGTAGTGATTCCCTCATTATGCCCAGCTTTCCTGTCCCTAGAACCATAGCAGATTTAACCTCCCCTCTCAATTAAAGTTAGGTAAGATTGAATAATATGCTTTCACCAGCAAAATGTAAGCAGCATTCAGGTATTACATTCTGGATCTTGCCCTTCCTCTGCATTGTTACTCATAGAAACATATGTCAACTCAGAGATGTAGTCAAAAGCCTTCGCTTATAACAGCGGCATTCTAGTGCTACCAATAGCCACACAGAGTTGCTGTGAGGGAGAAACAATGTCTTGAGGAACTAACATTTATTTGTAATTTTCACATAGCTAACTGATACACTTGACATCACAAGATACCACATCAGTACTAAGAAATGTGGTATCTTGTTATGTTTCTTATAGGAAATATATTTTTTAAAAAAATTGTATTTATTAAGCTGAGAGAGAGAGGAAGGGAGGGAGGATAGGAGAGAGGTGGAGAAAGGGAAGAAGAGAAGGAGGGAGGGAGGAGAGGGAAAAGAGAGAGAAAAAAACATCAATTTGTTGTCCCACTTATTTTTACCTTCATTGGTTGATTCTTGTATGTGCCCTGATTAGGGATCAAAAACAAAACCTTGGTGTTTCAGAACAATGCTCTAACCAACTGAGCTACCCAGCCAGGGTAGAAATGAAAATTCTCAAGAAAATATTTAGGAATGTTGAAAACTGGGATGTATAATATGTATAATCATAAGTTTCCATATAGACATTTGCTGAATAGAGTTTTTTCACAAGTTGTACTCCAAATCATGGTAAAAATATTGGGAATATTTTAAATATTGTAACTATGTGAATCATATGTTTTCCTAGTTCCTCCCACATCCTTAAAATATTATTTTTTTCAATTTTAAATTTGTTACAGCAAATTCTCTAAGGTGTGTTATAAAGATTTAAAATCAAGATAGACAGGACTCTGATAAATATAAACACACACACTATAT
>NW_006299617.1:72399-92348 GCF_000327345.1 Myotis davidii | reverse complement strand
GCTATTCATTGTCTTTTATTCCATATGAATTTTTGGAGAGTTCGTTCTAGGTCTGTGAAATATGCCGTTGGTATTTTAATGGGAAGTGCGTTGAATTTATAGATTGCTTTGGATAGTATGGACATTTTAATGATGTTGATTCTGCCAATCCATGAACACGGTATGTTCTTCCATCTGTTTATGTCTTCCTCTATATCTTTTTTCAACGTCCTGTAGTTTTCTGAGTAGGATAATTATTTTCATAATAGTTTACTACAGTGAAAAATAACACTAACAAATTAAACAAGTATTTGGCCAAGATAAATTGTTAACCTCCAGCTACTTCTGCATAAACTTCCTCACCTTAAATGACAAAACTTAAATCAAAACAGGCTATAGTAAAACAAAGCACAGTTTATTTTGGATTCTGAATACTCACAATCGTGAATACTGAAGTAATTCTTTGGTAGCAAATAACTTACTGATGCTTTCATTTATAAGGATCATAATATATGAACTCTGAAAACTTTTAGGGTCCACACTCAAACCACAAATAGATTCACATCCTAAGTCATCCCCATATGGAGGGGAAAATAATAATTTCATGTTGAAATACAGCTAGTGCTTGCTAGGTAAGCCTAAAATGGCTTCTTGATGATTATTTTCCTCACACTAATGATGTTATGACCTTTCCTAATACATTCTACAAAAAATCATTTGCTATAAAAAAGGAATCATTGACTTGATTCAACTGCCTCCTCATAAGAATTAACTACTTTATAATGGCCCTATCATGCACACCGAAGGAAGCAACCCATTTTTTGCCACCTGGTTGATTTCAGTGCTTGATAAAACTTCAATCAAATAATTATCTCAGCCTTCAGAAATCCTTCATGACTGCATTACCAAATTAAAGTATTTCATTTCAAATGTCAAAATACATTTTAACATGCAACATTTAGTTAGTAAAATTTCTTTTTTTCTACATTAAAATCTTCCCACCAATTTGGAAGTTTAAGTTAATTAATAAAAAATGGAAGGGATGGAGGAGAGACAGAAAAATAGAGATCAAATGGGAAATATTTTACATAACATTATTGGGAAATATTTGTTTTCCTGCTTCATAAAAATGAAGTTTGGAAGACTTCTTTTACATTTCAGACTAAAAAAAAAGCATGAGATCTCTTAAAATAATTAAAATAAAGCTTACAAAAAGAAATGTTAGGAGTCTCAGGTAAAACACCTGAGAGCATGACAGAGCACACAGGGTGCTTTCCTTTTAAGGACAAATTTTCAATTATTAAATTATATTTGAAAACCCCTGGCTTCTTCATTTTTCTCACAATAGTAATAAAAAAATTAACAAACAAAGCAGTCTAAAAATCATTGACTAAAGCTAAGAGACTTTACCATATCTTTCTTAAATGATATATGAGATTGAGTTGATGTTTTTATTTGATGGCAAGAATAATGATTTTTATTCAACTCTTATGATCACTCCTTTTTTGAACACTGTTTATTTGGCAAATAGATGAAATGATGAATATCATAAAGTATTATGAAACCCTAAGACAAGCTCACTTTTTCTACATGAGTGATTCTTTAATAAGTTGACCCAGGAATAGCTACTAAGAATTACTGTGAGACTGAAGAATCATTTCCCTATTTTCCCCTTTCTACTCCTAGCAAATAGGCTTTTAACATGGCAAGAATCCCTTGGGCCACTAACCTTCTCTCACCTCCAATTTGGTTTATTTTCTAAATGAGAAGCACTTAGTTACCAAGGCAACAGGCTTTATATAAATAGGTCTGTAGGGCACCTAGTTTAGTCTAGCATTTGCTACTAATCATTGAATGACTAACGAAAGCAATATTAAGGCAGTCATATTTAAAAGAGGAAAACATAGTCTATAAAGCCACACAAATGCAGGATATTATTTAAGAGCAAATCAACACGAAGCATTCACTTGAACATTAATTCTAAGTAAATCAGAGCCTTGTTATCTTTACATCTTTGGAGGACACATCAAGGATCAACATAAAATCATGGATGTTAATATCTGTTTATATTATTAAATCAATAAAGATATTAAAAGAAAATAAAGCAGTACTTTATAATAAAACACAGATCTACCTCTAAACTAAGGAATACTTTGTTTTTAATTGCAAAATCAAAGACAATAGTTTTCAAAATATCTTTGAAAACAAATAACCCAGAGATACTTTAATTTAGCCTATATTTTGGTGTGTCAAATTTTCAAAGTATTGCTTATGCGATTATTGCAATGAACCACCAAGATCTTCTTCAAGGAAGGACAAAATTTTGTCCCAGCTTTCATTTATCATCCACTTCAGGGAACGCCTATACTCTGAAGAGACACATTTCAAGGTTATGCCCTTACCAGGTAATCCCCAATCCAATGACTGATGAAGCAGTTGTGTAAAGTACTGGCCTTTTAGGCCCAGTGTGCATTGATCCTGGCTCTCCAGAACTCCCCCATGGTGACAGCTAAGGCCCAATATCAAAAACAACTATGCTTCTACTTTGCTCTCTTCCGAAACAGGGCCTGATACCAGCCCATCCCTTAATAACTATTCTGCAAATTAAAATCCACATTAGAGTTATCTTCTGGAAGAACTAAGAAAGTTAGGAGAAGTATAATAAGGCAGATGCAGAAATAGTTCCATTTTTGGCAATGACTATTTAAAAGGCCATATACAGTATTTGAATCCTTTAATGGCTCACTTTGCCAAATATTAAGATACTAGAGGCCCTGCACCCTCTTGCAATCCGGGACCCCTCGGGGGATGTCGGACTGCTGTTTTTGGCCTGATCCTCGCAGGCCAGGCCAAGGGACCCTACCGGTGCACACCTCTAGTATGCATATAAGATATTTGGTTAATCTCTCCCAACCTTTCCCCCACCCCCCTTCCTTCTGAGATTCATCAGTCTGTTCCAGGTTTCCATGCTTGTGCATTGAGTGTTTGCCCCCTGGTGGTCAGTGTGTGGCTTAGTTACCGGTTGAACAGTCACTTAGGTTTTTACTAGTAGATAGATGGTCATAACGGAAGACCTGACCCATTCAGTCACATTGAAGTAGGAGGCTTATCTAAGTGTGAAAGCTTAAAAATAACCAAAACAGCAGGGAGCTGACATGATCATGGTCATGGGATAGGCAAAGCTGTCTGTGCCACCCAGGTCTATTTCTTCGTCTGCAGGGCCCATGCTACTGAGGCCAAAGAGGCAGGCTGCATATCGATTGTGCTGGCATGTTTCCTTCCTTGCGAAGTTCTAACCCTGGACAACTGGTCTTTTTGCCTATTCCCTAACTTCCAAATGTAGGCAGATATATCAAAGATGTTGGCAGATGGTAGAGGTACAAGCAAAACCTATCTGGGCCTCCTGCCCCACAACTCATGTCACTGGCATCCCCAGATGATATTTGGAGGATGCAACTGCTCCTGCTGCTGCTTGCAATACTGGTGCACAGTACATATGCAGCGTTTATGGTGAAAACTGGATACTGATCAGCTTGCACAATGGATGACTTCTCAAACTGCCTTCTTGAGGAACTACCACACAAAAGTGGTGATAAAAATGTGATCTTAAATTCACCATCTAATTCAGAAGAACTGAATAGCATTTGTTGTAGTAAAGATAATGCTTCTGATGTCAGTACAGTGATTGCTTTTGAGGAGGGATATATATCGGCCCCCAATTGCATCAGTAGTGTAACACGTTAGTGTCCAAATGTTAAGTTTTATTCATAACTTGTCAGACACAGCTATTCTCCCATCATAAGCGCAAAAGGAATCAATATGTTGGAATCCATATCTGATATCAAGGAAGACAGAGATGAAAAATACAGATGTGTCAGAGGCAACTAGATGAATACAAGCATAATGCAAGTATTTAACTCGGTGAAATTACTATCCAGAAATACCTTTCAAATAACTTCAACAAGGAAAAAACACTCTGTGAACAAGAACCAACTTTCCCAACAAAACCTCCAAGGCCAAAGCCTACCAGTTCCCCAGAAAGTACAACTGCTTAAAAATACAATACAGGTGGGGCAAAAGTAAGTTTGCAGTTGTGAGTATGTGAAACACAGAATTTATTCTTATATTATTAGTTATTAATTATTGTGTTATTTTCCGTACACACAACTGCAAGCCTACTTTTGCCCCACACTGTACATGTGTTACAAATGGAACTGGTCTCCTTGTAGCATGGAGTACCGACTAATCATCACCTATGTGAAAGCTATAAGGCAACTGTGACAAGAGCATCAATTCAACCCTAAAAAGACCACTGAGCTATAATTCTCATTTAGCCACACTGCAACTCTGCAGCAAAAAAATGTCACTCTTCTTTGGAATGGATGCGAGTTCTAGCCTGTTTTTCCTATAAGAAATTCATGTAAATACAATTAATTCTATCTGACACCAGAGATCCCACTTTTTATTTTTATTTAATTTAATTTATTTTTTAAATTTTATTTTATTGTTTAAAGTATTACAAATAGTAGTACATATGTCTCTTTTTCCCCCATTGAGCTCCCCCCAGCCTTCCCTACCCCCTAGAGCATGCCCTCACCACCCACCCACCCCCAGTATCTTGCATCCATTGGTTATGCTTATATGCATGCATACAAGTCCTTCGGTTAATCTCTTACCCCCCCCCAAACCCTCCCAGCTGTAGTTTGACAGTCTATTCAATGCTTCTCTACTTCTATATCTATTTTTGTTCATCAGTTTATAATGTTCTTTATTATTCATACATGAATGATATCGTGTAGTATTTTTCTTTTACTGGCTGTCTTATGAGATCCCACTTTTAAAGCTTCCACTGAGAGCCTTTCAAGCCACCAATGGAAATTCCCATAAGTATTATCTTAAGAAAAAAATTCACATCACAAGTGCCTCTCCAGTCAACATATTCAAAGTTTGGATGGGTCCAGGTTTTCAAGTTTGAAATTTGCATCTGTGGAAGGATTACAATTGGATCACAATAACATACTGAGTAGTGTTGCCATTGGGGGTGCCCTTTCATGATTATCCTTGTTGTCTTAATTGCTTATCTTATTGGCAGGAACAGAAGTCATGCTGGGCATCAGATAATTTAGCATTTGAAATTACTCTCTATCACTGTATATCAACAGCAATTGCAAGAGGTTATGTTCATTTTCTCTAAATTTAAATTAGTATTGAAATGGAAGCATGATTTTTTATAAACCTTTCTTCAAGCCTGCTTTATCAAATGTGAAGTTCATCTTGCAATATTTACTATACACAAAAGGGTAACTATTAAAATAGTGTCATTACTGTTACTAAGAGTTTAAATATTAATATCTACCAAAGTAGAACTCTAAAGTAAGGTAATAGTGTTTTACTAATCTGGCACTAACTCCTCTATCATTTAAATATTTTTTAAGATGCTGATGGGCATTGATGCATGGAACAGACTAACAGTTGTCAGAGGGGAGGATGGAGAGGTGACTGGATGAAAGAAGGTAAAGAGATTAGCACACACACACACACACACACACACACACACATCATATCACATCACATAGACATGGAAAACAGCGTGGTGATAACCAGAGAAGAAGAAGGATTTGGGTAGATGGAGGTCAGCAAAGGGAGGGAAAATGGGGATAGAAAGAGACTTTGGTTTGGATGACGAGCACACAATGGAGTGTGCAGATGACGTTTTATTGAATTGTACACTTGAAAACTGTATAGTTTTGCAAACTAATGCCACCCCAATAAATTCAATTTTTAAACAAGATGTTGATGTTTGGTTTCTTTATTCTTTATTCAGATTAAGTCTTAGAAAGGGAAAGTCTTGGGTTCTGATACTCCTAATTGATGGAAACCAATTGCTATAGTGACATGTTTAAGTGCTTCAAAATAATATAGAAAAAAATCAAAAATTGATATAAGGGAGTAAATGATGATGGAAAGAGACTTGACTTGGGGTGCTGAACACTTGATACAGTGTACAGATAATGTAGATAATGTGCTGTAGAATTGTGCACCTGAAACTTGTATAATTTTGTTATCCAGTGTCACCCCAATAAATTCAATAAAAAGTAAAAAAAAAAAATCCAAAAGATGAAAATTTGAAATGCTTAAATTAAGCTTCAAAAACCAGGGCAGGCATAGTCTATATAAGGATGAACAGAGCAAAATTTAAAAATTACATAGTCAATTGGACTTAACCTTTGGCATTTTTATGTTCTGCCACTTTAAAAAATATCAGAATGGATGCTGTTTTTAGTTACTATTTTAGGTTAATTTTCAGTCTGCTGTTTGAAGTTCAGGGTGATCCTGTTTCTATACTTGTGTACAATATAAATCTCATTGTATTGATTTATCCACTTCAAACTTGGTTGTGACTGTTTACCTAAATGATCAGTTCATATGCAATGCACTGTTTGTAACAATGCTGACAAAATACTCTTGTTTGTCTTGGAACCACAAAAACAATGAATGTCAATTATCTTTAGTTTATGGGGGAGGCATTATACAGTAAAATTTACATCTCTTATCTTGGGTTATTACTATGTACACTAAATATGCTTCTTGCCATTTTCTAGATAAAGAAAAAGATATATATGCATAGTTATATGGCCTGGGAATAGGATGAGCAGAGTTTGAATCCCTATCTTATTGACCTTTATGTTCAATATCTAGGTTTTTGTCACTTTGCACACAGCTTCTTTTGTCATAAGGAAATTATTTAAAATAAATATATTTCTATTATTTCAAAACAGATACCTAACTGTTCCTATGTTAATATATTTCCTATTTGTTGGCTCTCCACAGAAATGTTTTTTTCAGAGCATGCAAAGCCCCTGCTAAGACAAAGACTATGATAGCCACCTACAATTTTTTTCATTTTTAAAAAATTATTTTATTTTATTTTATTTTATTGATTAAAGTATTACAGATGTATCCTTATTTCCCCATTGCCCTCCTACTTCTCTTTCATCATCCACTGATCATTTCAACTTACCCACAGAATCTTTCCTCTTTGCCATATGCCTTAAGACCAATGTTGATTGTGCTCCATTTCAGTAGCACTTTCCCAGGCATTCTGAGCTTTGCGTTCCATGACGTCCTGCTGCCTGAACTCTGGCTTGCTGCCTGTTTCACCTCCTTATCCTCCCCCATATATGCTGTTTCTAATGGAAGCAGAGGTGATATGAGAGCAAAGCAAAGAGGCCGTGCCCATATGCATGCTCCCCAAAACTACAATATCTTCTGTGTGACACTCTGCAAGTAATGCAAAGAAATAATTATTTTGGCTCAAACAGAGGTGTTTTAAAAATAAAATGTCAATTTTATTTTATTTTTTTAAAATACATTTTATTATTTTTTTTTTACAGAGAATAAGGGAGAAGGATAGAAAGTTAGAAACATCAATGAGAGAGAAACATTGATCAGCTGCCTCCTACACACCCCCTACAGGGGATGTGCCAGCAACCAAGGTCCATGCCCTTGACCGGATTTGAACCTGGGACCCTTCAGTCTGCAGGCCGATGCTCTATCCACTGACCAAACTGGTTAGGGCATCAATTTTATTTTTATTTATCTTTTTTTTTCTTACCCAGGTCCATTCTTTAGACTGTGTAGGCTGAAGAGCTATGTGGTTTAGGATTCTTTTTTTTTTCCCCTTCAAATTTTTTAGGATTTCTTTTTATTATTTTTTTAGAGAGAGGAAGGGAGATGGAGAGAAAAACATTGATGTGAGAAAGAAATATTGATTGGTTTCCTCCCGCACACACCCCAACTGGAGATTGAACCCACATCCTGAGTATGTGCTCTGGCCAGGAATCAAACTGGCGACCTTTTGGTGCATGGGACAATGCTCAACCAACTGAGCCATACTGACAAGGGCCTGGTTTAGATTCTTAACTAATGTATTGTGAAGGTAATGCTAATCAATAATGAAAGTGCCTCTTTCAGTCTGCCTGCCTGCAAACTTCAACCTATATATCATTTCTTTCTCTCATTTCTTCTATTAATAGTGGACAACTTTGAGAGATCAGAGTAGCATTTGTGACAATAATTAGTATTGTCATTGAACGATGACTTATTCCATTTCTAAAATTTACTACTATGCAATCAGAGTTTTTATCTCTAAAGTTGATTCAAAAGTTTTGAAAAAAACAAAAAAATCATTGCATGAGGTGATGAATTTTTCATCTACAGTGCTTTAAAAAATAGAACTTGGAAACATACATGAAGATAAGCATAAGCCTTTTCAACAAATTGTGTTGGTAAAACAATATTCATATGAAAAAGAATGAAGCTGGATCCTTGCCATTCATCATATACAAAACATAACGCAGGCTCTAGCTGATTTGGCCCAGTGGATAGAGCATCGGCCTGCAGACTGAAGAGTCCCAGGTTCAATTCCAGTCAAGGGCATGTACCTTGGTTGCAGGCACATCGCCAGTAGGGGGTGTGCAAGAGATAGCTAATTGAGGTTTCTCTCTCATGGATGTTTCTAACTCTCTATTCCTCTCCCTTCCTCTCTGTAAAAAATCAATAAAAAACAAACAAAACATAACACAGAATGGTTCAAAAAACATAAATGTGAGAGCTAAAACTCCAGAAACTCTTAGAAAACATACGAGAGAGCTTCATGACATTGGATTTCCCATTGATTTTTGGAAATGACACCAAAAGCATAAGCAACAACAACAAAAATAGATAAATTGGACTATGTCAAAATTAAAAATTTTATACATCAAAGGACACTATCAAAAGAGTGAAAGGTAACCCACACAATGGTAGGAAATATTTTAAAAGTCATATGCTGAATATGGGGTTAATTTTAGAATATATAAAGAATTCCAATGACTTAAAAACAACAAAAAACAACCAACCAAAAAATTATTTAAAAATGTACAAAAGGCTTGAACAGATAGTTCTCTAATATACTATGGCAATAAGCACATGAAAATATATTCAACATCCCTAATTATTAGGAAAGTGAAAATCAAAACAATGAGATGCCATTTCACACCCTTTAGGATAGTTATAAGGCTATTATGTAGTCTCACTTATCATTTAATCTAATGAACAAAATAAGCTGGTAAACAAAATAGGTCCAGAGGCATGTAGGCATGGAACAGGCTGATATATCTCACAGAGGAGGGGGTAGATGGGAAGAGGTTAACCAAAACCTTATATACATATATGCATAACCAATGGACACAGACAATAGTGTGGTGAAGACCTGGGGTGGGGCAGGGGCTGGGATGAAAGGGGTAAAAGGGGTGAAAATTGGGAGACATCTGTAATATTGTCAACAATAATTTTAAAAAATTAAAGAAAAAAGAAATTCCTGCCATCCTCTAGACCAGCCTTGGGCAAACTACGGCCCGCGGGCTGGATCCGGCCTGTTTGAAATGAATAAAACTATTGAAAAAAAAGACCGTACCCTTTTATGTAATGATGTTTACTTTGAATTTATATTAGTTCACACAAACACTCCATCCATGCTTTTGTTCCGGCCCTCCGGTCCAATTTAAGAACCCATTGTGGCCCTCGAGTCAAAAAGTTTGCCCACCCCTGCTTTAGACTCAGCATCACCCCCCTATAGAATGGGGCACACAAAGGTACCTACGCCATGAGGACAAGCCATTAAGATACTTAAATTTTCATCTGGGCCCTAACTGGTTTGGCTCAGTGGATAGAGCGTCGGCCTGTGGACCAAAGGGTCCCAGGTTCGATTTTGGTCAAGGGCATGTACCTTAGTTGCGGGCACATCCCCAGTAGGGAGTGTGCAGGAGGCAGCTGATTGATGTTTCTCTCTCATGAATGCTTCTAACTCTCTATCCCTTGCCCTTCCTCTTTGTAAAAAAATCAATAAAATATATTAATTTTTTTTCACCTGGATTTAGACTTAAGTTTAAACCTGGGCTCTGCCTGTTCCCATTGAGAGATGTCTCAGCTTTCCCCTCTGGCAAGAGATTTAGTTCATTTTCTGACACCCATGGGGACTGTTCTGAGACTCAGCTGCTTCCTATAATGACCCCTATTTTTAAGCACTTGCTGTGTGCCAGCTCTGGCTGTGCCTGCTCTGTGTGCCTGTTTGCTCATTTGAGAGACAGAGCTAATAGGCAGAAAGATTCCAACCAGAAAACATAGGTGGAGCTCCCTGCACGGTGCCCAACTCCAGAAGCCTGGGAGCTATGGTGAGCCCAGCCCTTCCTAGTTCTGTCATCACAGTGATTGCTATTTAACGCATCCACCACTGGTCTTGCACACAGCAGGGGCTTAATAAATGCTCTCTTTGGAATTAAATAAACCTGGGATCTAATCCTGGCTCTAAGGCCTTGGACACTTCCCTTTTCCTCCTGAGCCTTGGTTTGCCCATCTGAGAAACAGGCTCACCATGGGCACTGGGCAGGGGCAGCACCTGACATCCAGCAGAGCCTAAGGCTGAATGGCCAGGATGGCAAGTATTAGGTGGAGCATTCTTACCTCGGTGGGGTAGCAATGACCTCGCTCCCTGGGAGGCAGTGGGCCAACCTGCCCTTCAGATTGTGACACCCCTCCCCCACCCCCCCTCCCCCAACCATGACCTCACCCCCAGAGTGGCCAGTGGAACCCTGAGGGGTCTGTGAGGTCACCCCATTCCACTCCACAAACACTATCTTGGGGCAGCAGCCACTGACTGTCTCTGTCCCGGGGAAACTTCAGAGACCCTGGGACTCGGGAGCCGTGGTCAGGAAGAAGCTCCTGACAGGGACACGGAGCGTTGGGAACCAAGGACACTCCAAGTGCTAACCCTGGGAGGCCAGAACCAGGGGCAGAAGTCTCCTGGGCGTGTGGAGTGTCATTCAGCAGTTCCAGGAGGCCCACCGCCACCAGGCCACCATGGTCCTTGGCTGCCTACTGCTCTTGGTGATGGCTCTGCCCACGGTCATGACAGGCGCCATGGACTGCATCCTTCTGTGAGATGACTGACTCCTCCAACTACCCTGGCATCCCCATGACCTGTGGCGATGAGAAGGAGTGCTTCATGGGCAAAGGGATGGCCCCAGGCTTCGGCCCCATCATCAACAAAGGATATCAGTTTAGACGGTAGCCTTGAAGAACCTGTTACCTACCAGGGCATCACCTACAATGTCACCTTTACCTGCCATTATGGCGAACTGTGTAACAGGGCCTCCACCCCCGCAGGCAGCCTGAAGGCGGGGGCCACCTGCCTGGCGCTGGGCGTGCTGCTGCTGCTTCAATGACTGTGACCAGCATGGAGGGCAGGGCCTGGGACTGGTCTCAGGACTCTGCTGCTCCTTGTGACCCCTCCCCTTCTCCCCACCCCCTGAAATGACCAGAGGCCCTAGACAAAAGCAATAAAATAATAATGATGATAAAGCTATACAGTACTTTTTCATGGGACTGATAGTGTAATACACTTTAGATATAAGTAATAGATATCATGCTGTTATAGCTAAGAGGAGTGACTAGTTGAGGCAATTATCTGGATAGTCTAGGACCAGAGGCCAGATTTCTTGAAACTGTGAATGGTGAGGGCTTAAAAAAATACAGGGCATAGTTGGCTGAACTGCATGTAGATTAAAAAAGTTGTCTTTATTGTTGAAAGTATTACAGATGTCCCTCTTTTTCCCCCAATGACTCCCTCTCCCCACACCTCCCCTTTAGGCGAACCGCACTATTATCTGTGTCCACAGGTTATGCATATATGTTCTTTGGTTAATCTCCTCCCACCCTCCTTCCCCTCTTCCTTCTGGAATTAGCTCCAAAAATTAAAAATATAACTGCCATATGATCCAGCATTTCCATTCCTGGAAATATATCCAAAGAAACCCAAAATACTAATTTGAATTTATATATGTACCCCTATGTTTATAGCAGCAATATTTACAGTAGCCAAGATTTGGAAGCAGCTTGACTGTCCATCAGTAGATGAGTGGATAAAACAGCTATGGTACATTTACCCAATGGAATACTACTCAGCCATAAAAAAGAAGGAAATTTTACCTTTTGTGACAGCATGGACAGACCTGGAGAACATTATGCTAAGTGAAATAATCCAGTCAGAGAAAGACAAGTGCCATGTGATATCATTCATATGTGGACTTTAATGAACAAATTGAACTAACAGGCAAAATAGAGACAGACTCATAGATAGAGAGCAGGCTGACAGCTGTGGGGGTTGGAGGATCTGAGATGTGTACAGGAGTTGAGCAAAAAAAAAAGGAGAGAGATAACTCATTGGACACAGACACAGTATTGTCATTGTGGGGGGAGGGATGTTGGTGGGAGCTGGAAGAGGGTATGGGGGATAAATGGCAGGAAGAGATAAAAGTCATTCACAGGACACTATGGGGACATAGATGAGTAGCAACTAAATCAGACTGTTTTAAGTCAAATACGGTTTCCAGCAAAAAGAGATGGAAACTTGAGCTGACTTTTGAAGTTCGAGTATGGATTGGATGAAGAAAGAAGAAAGAAATTCAAGGAAGAGAGAGTGGCATGTTCAATTTCATTGGGAGAAGCAGTATAATACAATGACTAATCCAGCATCCTCACGCTTCAGGTCATACTTAAGCTGTACCACTTACTAACTGTAGGGCCTCAGGCAAGTTACTTAACTTCTCTGTATGTTTCTTCCTCTATGAAATGGGGATAATACTATTGCCTACTTCCTAAGGTTATTATGAGAAATGAATGAGCTAATATACTGGCCAGAACTGTGTCCAATGCCACATCAGTGTTTGTTGCTATCATTGTGAATTAGAAAAAGCAATAATTCCACTATGGTTGGAGTCAAGGATTTATGCAAGGGAGTCGTAGGAGATGGGGCTACAGAGGAGACCAGGCATTAAGCATTCACCTAAGAAGTTTGAACTTTGATCTTTGGAGCAGTGGAGGATAAGTCACATCAGGCTGAAGGGTAGCAGAACTTAGGGGAACTGAAGCTCTAGGTAAGAGATGAGAGGCCAAATCAACAAAACTATTGAGAAGCCACTTTTCGAAAGAGGACATACAGAAGGCGCAGAGACATATGAAAACATGCTCAAAGTCAGTAATCATCTGAGAGATGCAAATCAAAATGACAATGAGGTACCATCTCACACCTGTCAGAATGGCTATCATCAACAAAGGACAAGTGCTGGAGAGGATGTGGAGAAAAAGGAACACTTGTGCACTGCTGGTGGGAATGCAGACTGGTGCAGCCAGAAAGGATATATGCACCCCTATGTTCATAGCAGCACAATTTACCATAGCTAAGATTTGGAAACAGCCTAAGTGCCCATCAGCAGATGAGTGGATTAAAAAACTGGCACAGACTACTTGGAGAGAGAAAAGATGGCGACCGGCAGGAAGGTAGGGAGGGAGAGAATGTGAGAGTGCGAGGGAGTGATAGAGGAGTGTGTGGTGTGTGTGTATATGAACTAGGGACAGTTAGATTCTGCAGGTCTTCTAAGGGGCTGCTAAACCGGGCAGTCTTAGACAGCGGAGCCCCGCTCCCAGTGCGGGAACTCCTGGGCATCCAGCATGGGCACAGAGACCAGGACACCTTGAGAAACAGAGCTGCTTGAGACTAGGATCCTGGCCTCAGCATCACCTAGTCTGGTCTCAGACGCAAACCAGGACCCTGCAGCTACTGGGGACAGAGACCTGGGACAACAGCTACAGACCCACGGACACCAAGAATCCAGGCATCCCTGCGGCAGATCTCTGTGAGTAACAGAACCCATCCCCCTCCCCGCAGGCAGTGCCATAGTAACTGATAGACCCACCCCTTGCCTGGGCCTCAGTGCTGCTACAGGAACCTTAGCCTGGAAGCTCGCGAACACCTGGAACTTGTCCCGCACAGCACAGGCTACAGGAACCTTAGACTGGGAACTAATGCGTGAACACTGGGAACTTGTCCCCCACAGCACGGGCTACAGGAACCTTAGCTTGGGAGCTAACGCGTGAACACTGGGAACTGGTTTCTTGCAGCATGGGCTACACAGGAACCTTAGCTTGGGAGCTAACACGCGAACACTGGGAACTTGTTCCTCGCAGCACAGGCCCCAGGACCCCAATTCTCCGGGCAAGAGGCAGCACCAAGCACCAGTGACTTGACTATGTTTCTTATCACCTGCACCTGGGATCCCTGATTCCCTGGGCATTCACACTAAGAGCCAGTGACTCCAATTCCTGGTGCATGTGCACACAGGGACCCTGATTCTCAATGCGAGGCTGCGCGAAGCAACAGAGACTCTGATACTGGATTCTCTGGGAACTCTGACTCCTGGCACACGCTAGGGGGCTCTTATTTTCAACACACTCTGGGGGGGGGGTCTCTGTTTTAGCACAGTGCAGGCAGGGTCCCTACCTTTGCGAACCTGGTGAGGGTGAACAACCCCACAGAAAGACATAAAGCAACAACTGTTGACAAGAACATGGAGAAGTTGGAACCTTTGTACACTGATAGTGGAAATGTAAAATTGTGCAGCCACTATGAAAAACAGGATGACAGTTCCTGAAAAAATTAAACATAGAATTAGCATATGATTCAGTAATGTCACTTTTAGATATATACCCTACAGAATTAAAGCAAAAACTTGAACACATATTTGTACACCCTTGTTCATAGCAGCATTATCTACTGCCAAAAGGTGGAAGCAAACTAAGTGCATATCAATGAATGGATAAATAATATGTGATAATACACAATTGATTATTATTGAACCTTAAAAGAATGAAAATTCTGACATATGCTATAACATGGATGAATTGCAAAGCATTATGCTTAATGAAATAAGTCACAAAAATACAAATAGTGTGTGATTGCACATATACAAAGCACATAGAGTACTCAAATTCACAGAAACAGAAAGTGGAATGATGGTTGCCAGGCTATAAGAGGAGGCATTGGAAAATTATTGCTTAATGCATATCAAGTTTCAGTTTGGGAAGATGAAAAAGTTCTGGAGATGGAAGATGATGATGATTGCACAATAATGTAAAATATTTAATGTTACAGACTCTACAATTAGAATTTATTAAAACGGTAAATTTTATATTATGTACATTTTAGCACACTAAAAATAAGTGTAAGATTGACATTTAAATATTAAAAATTATGTTTTAAAATACTTGACCCATAAGTGAAGAAGTGAAACATTGGGATATATAACACTTTGGTTGACTTCAAAGCCAAGATTAGCATAAATTAACTGACATTAAAAATAAGTTACAATTTGAAGGAATTAAGCAAAAAAACATATATATGTATTTATACATATATCACATAGACACAGACAGCAGTGTGGTGATAGTCAGAGGAAAAAGGGATTGGGGCTTAGGTGGCAGTGGGCAAAAGGAGGAGGAATGGGGGGAAAAAGACTTTGCTTGGGTGATGGGCACACGATGCAGTACGCAGATGATGCTTTATTGAGTTGTACATTTGAAACTCATATGGTTTTACAAACTGTCACCCCAATACATTCAACAAAAAATAATTAATTAATTAAAAATGGTATTTCAAAAAAGAAAGTATTTTATAAATTAACCACTTTCATACTTGTATCAAGATATAATTTTTATATATCACTAATAGCTAATAGCAAACATAATCTTTAATAAATGAGTCAAAGTTGTTCTTTTGAGTGGTAATGAGATTTGTGATAAGGACCACTCTCACCTTCCTGCTCAGACACACAAATAGAAAATTAAAGTGCTTAATTTCTGCAATCAGAATAATCGGTGTATGACAGTAGAAGTTGGAAATAAGCACAAAATCTAAGAGTAAAAGGGGAAGAGATTGGAAATAAGATAGGGAAAAATAAAAGAGAGAGAGAAGAGGGGAGAAATGACACAGAGAGAGGAATAGAGGGAGAGAGGGAGGAAGAGAGAAAGGAGGTACAATGTTATTATACATATATTTTTGTATCACAACTTCAGTCCTTTGATTCTTAACTGAAGAGAAAAGTTATTGTATGTCTTGCTGTAGCTTCATCAGTTTAAAATTGCAATGGTGCTTACAAATCAATTCTGATGATACCAATGTTTCATGACACTTTAATTTAATAAGATCACCATAATTAAATTTTCCAAGTGATTAAATCACCTTTTATAAAGTATATTACTTTTATTTCAATTATGTGTTTCCTTACACCCCACCAGTTCTTTTTAATTTCCAAAGAGCAATAGATTGTGGACATAAATGCAGTAAACAAAAAAGTGGAATTCAGTATATCTTGAAACTTGTCCATGAAGAATGATCATACCAATGGAATAAATCTTAGAGAAAATATTTAAGACTAACATTTGGATATATAATGAGAAAATATAAAATATAAGTATTATTTCTGGTGTCATACATTTTGACTGATAATGAAACTAATAATTTAATGTTTTAAATTTCAATTGTCAAAGGAAGAAGAATAAGACAGGGAAGAAGAGGTAGAAATAGCAGGAACTGCTGCCACCACTCCTATAATATTTCTTAGAAGAAATGATAGAAGTTTTTCAAAAGATAATCAAAGAATGAAAAAGATATTTTTAAAGGTGACATTAAATCCAGAAACTATCAAAAATGATAAATTCAGATATAGCAATAAACTATCATTTTGCAAGTTACAATCCACAATAAGCAAAAGCAAAAGGATGAACTAGAAAAATTATACATTTTGGAAAACTGATAATTGTCCATAATAGCAAGTATGCCTTTATTCGTTTTTTTTTTCTTCACATTGCAGTCAACTTCTTTAAAGTTTTCTGCGAGTTTCAATAGGAATTTTATGTGCAAAACCAACAGCTGTGTGAAGTCTGTCCTATAGGATATCCTGATACAGCTGTGTGCAGGTGGCTTGGGGTAGCCTCTGCCCCACACCAGGGTCTCTTTCACAATAGAGGGCCATATTTTCTGGGGTTGGGGGGGGGTTACGAGGGTCAGGGGCCTGGTCCAGCTCCAGCTCCACATTGTGAGGGCAGACTCATGGGGGCTTTGGCAGTGTCAGGTCAAGTCCTGGTCCATCCTGGAGACCAGCACCTTGATGTCATTGCTGATGTCTGCAATCATGTGGTCCCATTAGTTCACACTGAAGGTCACAGATTGGCTGTTGGAGCTGCCTGCTTCCCTGTTCCCATTGGAGGTGGAAGTAAAGGTGGAGCTCGTGGCCTGCCTATATTGGCTGAAGCTGTCAGTGATGATGTTGTGGCTGTCCTTCACCCTGATGGTCTTGAGGGAGTTCTCAAAGTGCTGGCTGTCCTTCTCAGGGATGAAGGGCTTCAGATTGAGCAGCAGGAACTTACAGCTGTCCCCACAAAACTGCAGCAGGTTCACACGGAACTTGAGCAGCGAGCACTGTTGAGGTACTCATGAAGCAGAGCTGACACCTGCTGAATCTCCTGAGAGGACAGCTTGGTGTGCAGCATGGCATGTAGTCCTATAGTAGTTCCATAGCCACGGTGCTCAGCTTGCTCTTGTGAAGTGTCTTGGCATGGGGCACTGTGGGCATGCAAGACAAGATGTCACCTGTGAGCAGCACTTAGGAAAGGAGAAAGTGCTGGCATTTGTCTTGTATGAGTACTTCATGTCCACCTTGGTACAGGTGGGAGGACAGGTGGTTGATGTCGAGGACCCATCAAATATGACTTTGTCCAGAAAGTTGATGGTGGGCTCCGTATATATGATCTGAAGACCTGCCTTGACTCCTCTGCTGCCACCTTGCTCTCCATGGCCAGTATCACCAGGCAACAGACCTCCACAGGCTCCACTCCACTCTCCAACATGGAGCTTGTGGTGAGGCCTCTGGAACTTTTTACCCACAGACTCTGACTGAGGGAGACACTGGGGTCTTTTGGTGTCTTCAGGACCACCAAGTGCAAGGCATCATGCCACATATGGGACATGGCCTAATGACATGAATGGGGACCCTGAAGATGCTTTCTTCTCTGTCCCTCCAGGCCAGCTTGACATTTCAGGCAGACAGGCTGATGAGCTCATCTTGCTCCTGGATCAACTATCCGAGGAGCTGGTGGGCTCTCTTTTTGTTGTCTATGAGGTGCAGGATCTCTGTCCTACTGGATGGTTTTAGGTTTATGAATATTAACTTACCTAAACACTTCATCTCCTTCTCAATGTAGTTGCTCAACATTCTGTCAGGCTCCACTCACTCAGGCAGGGACAGCACCACAATGTGCATAGGGCACTGTTCTGTCACCTTCTCGTAGGCTTTTGTATCTCCGATCTTTTCACCTTTGAGGATGACTTGCTTAATAGCCAATATAATTCCAGGTTTCTTGACCTTCTTGACCTCCTCCTCCATGTCACTGTGAGTGGTTCCCACATCCCTGACCGCTATGGGAGCCCCATGACCACTACATGCTTGCCCAAGCCCTGTGATTGCTGCAGCTGTATTCCTTCACTGCCCGCCATTTGCCCTGCTGCCATCTCTGCCCACAGATGTCAGGGCTTATTCCTATAATATTAGTTTCACCACCACAGGGCTGCCAACCTAAAGGCTATATTTACCAGTCCCATGAGCATCTAGATACGGCCTTAATCAAAGTTCTGGCCAACAGGGTTTGAGTGAGTATGAGGCATAAAATCTTTGACTCTTGCCCTTAAAAAAAATTGCTGGCAGACTTACCTGGATCTCTCCATTCTTCTTGATCTCTGGGGGTTAGTAAGAATCAGAGGTGTCACCTCGGGCCTATAATTAGAAGCTATTTGTTGATACATGGACTTTGTATCTAGTAGAATAGTGAAAGAAAAAAATATTTCTACATTTAACCATTTGGGGATATTTTTGATACAATAATATATGATATTCCCTAATAATACATTATTTCACAAAGTCCTTATTTTATAAAGATCTCCTACAATAGAAAAACTGTAAGATTAACTATATAATAAAAAAGTAGAAAAAAACCAGTTCCAAGGAAAGGTAATAAAAATAGATCTTAAGCATATGAAGAGTTGCTAAATTAACTCAAAAAAAGAAAAGATGAAAATTGAGATTCTACTGAAAAGGCATTTTCAACTATTAAATTGACAAAGACCTGAAAAGGTTGGTGAAATGCCATGTTCATGAATATAATAGTAAAAATGAACTTTTATGTATTAATGACTGGAGTACAAAAGTATAACATTTATATGCATACATACTCTTTGACCTAGCAAATTCAATTCTAGGCATTCATCATATAAACATACATGCACCAAATGACCAATAAATAAAAGGTCATTTATTTCAGCATTGTTTATATTAAGAAAAAGTCAGAAGTGACCTACAAATCCATTGGTAATAAATTGGCTAAGTAAATTGTGGTATGTCTAGAAAATGAAACACTATACTATCCTAAGAAATATTGAAGAAATTCCTAATGAAAGATCAAGATATATTTTATTTGTTTTTATATGAAATTATTGGAGTGACAATGGTTAATAAAATTAGATTATTTTCAAGTGTAAGAATTCTAGAATACATCATTTGTATATTGTACTGTGTGTTCACCATCCAAAGTAAAGTATACTTCCGACAACATTTATCCCCGCTTTACCCTTTTCTACCTCCCCCCACCACACTGTATTGACTTTTTTTTTTAATCCCTAAACCTTTTTCACCCAACTCCCACCCTCTCACCTCTGACAGCTGTCAGTCTGTTCTATGTATCTGTGGGTCTGTTTCTATTTTGTTTGTCAGTTTATTTTGTTAATTAGATTTCATATATAAGTGAAGTCATATGGTATTTGTCTTCCTCTTACTGGTTTATTTCGCTTAGTATAATATTCCCCAGATCCACCCATGCTGTTCCCAAAAGGTAAGATTTCTTTTTTTATGGCTGACGTATTTACCATAGCTTTTTTATCCACTCATCTACTCAGAGGCACTTGGGCTGCTTCCAAATCCTGGCTGTAAGAAGTAATCAAATGGCCAAAAAAAAGCACAGTGAAATCCATTTGAAGTTTCAAAGAC
>NW_006299617.1:67410-72319 GCF_000327345.1 Myotis davidii | reverse complement strand
GAACAGTAATCTTGGAAAGTGCATGTATTTTCAATTTATTTCTCAGAATGTGCTTAACCTCATTTGCGGAGAGAGTGTGATATACAGAAAGAATGAACACTGCAGAATCTTGCTATTTGCTAGCTGTGAGGTCTTAGACAATTCAAATAATCTTTACATCTGCTGTTTCTGTAGCCACAAAATAGGAATATCATCAGCTAAGTTATCAGTTTGCTATAAGGATTAGAGTTTGTGTATTGCCACACATGGGGATATGCATTTGTGTGGGATATACAGAATTGCAAATGTATAATTTTTAACATAATAATAGCTAATAATATGGTCATAATCACTATTCTTTCTTGTCTACACTCTCCACAGTGCTCCTGAACCCCTTCAAAAGACACTGGTTTTTTTTGAGAAGCTAAAAGCTGCCCACATAACCCTAAGTCTTGATCAGTAGCCATGCATAGCATATTTAAGTGATCCTGTCTGATTCTAATACTCTCCAACCTGTCTTTCTTCCTTGACTTCCGGGGTTAGCTAAAAATCGTGTTGTGCCTGAAGTTTATGCAATGTTTGTGGACTTGTTTAAAAAGGAGCATACAGGGAGGGGGGAGAGCATTATGCTAAGAGAAATAAGCCAACAAGAGAAAGATAAATATCACATGATGTTACTCATTTATGGAATATAATGAACAACATAAATTGATGAACAAAAACAGATCCAGAGACAGAGAAGCATCAATCAGACCATCAAACCTCAGAGGGAAGGTAGGGGAGGGTGGAGGTAAGGGGGAGAGATCAACCGCAGTACTTTTATGCATGCATATAAGCATAACCAATGGACATAGACACTGGGGGGTAGGGGAGGCCAGGGGATTGTCAAGGGTGGAGAAATAAAGGACACATATGTAATACCCTTTGTAATACTTTAAGCAATAAAACAATTATAAAAAAAGGAGCAGACAGAACTTTGAATACAGCTAGTAAAGAAAACGATATGGAGATTCTTCAAAAATTCAAAATACATCTGCTATATGGCCCAGAAATAGCACTTCTGGATACTGATCTGAAGAAAACAAAAACACTAATTCAAAAATTATTTTAAAAATATATCCTATGTTCATTGCAGAAGTATTTACAATAGCCAAGATATAGAAGAAATCTAGATGTTCATTGATAGATAAACACAAAAATAAGATGTGGTATACATATACAATGAAATATGCTTAGCAATAAAAAATGAAATATTTTCGGAACAACATGGATGGAACCAAAGAGCGTTATGCTAAGTGAGACAAGTCAGACAGAAAGAGATAAATACTGCATGATTTCACTTACATGTTGAATCTAAAACAAAACAAATAAATGCACAAAATGAAACAGAAACAGATCCATAGATACAAAGAACAAGCTGATTATTGCCAAAGGGGTGGTGGGTGGGAGATGGGTGAACATTAAAAAAATAAATAAATAAGTTCTCTCTTTGTATAGAGTGTGAAGCAAAATTACAGAAGTAGTTGATTAATTACTGAACAACTGGAAACCGCACAAAAACAATGAGAACAATAAAAATAAGTTATCTCAGCTTCTACCAGCAGAAGACATTTTATCTATACAATGTAAGGCAGTAATGAACAAAAATAAAACAAGAAATACACTATGTAAAACAAATGAAGGGGAGAAATAAATCACATTTAACAAAAAGAAAGCTGACAATTTTATATGGTAGTATACATCCTTGGCTCCAGAAGACTTTAAGAATATTGAAAGAAAATAAAATTATATGCTTACTTCACCCATAAACATAGAAATCACATCTGAGTTAAGTAAATTCAATGATTATATTTTATAAACATATTTTCAGATAGATTTTTTCCCTCAGGAATGTATCATAAAATGCATAGTTTCAGCATTAGGGAATTTATACTCCATATTAAACTTTAAAGGAGAAATATGGCCCTAAGCGGTTTGGCTCAGTGGATGGAGTGTCGGCCTGCGGACTGAAGGGTCCCGGGTTCGGTTCCAGTCAAGGGCATGTACCTTGGTTGCCGGCACATCCCCAGTAGGGAATGTGCAGGGGGCAGCTGATCGATGTTTCTCTCTTATCGATGTTTCTGACTCTCTGTCCCTCTCCCCTCCTCTTTGTGGAAAATCAATAAAGTATATTTTTTAAAAAGGGAGAAATATGAAACTATCTCAATAGTAGAATTCTCATAATAATTTGAATTAAAGAGAACTTACTGAATTTGATAAGTAGTTATATTCAAAAGTTTACAGCAAAAATCATGCTTAATGGAAAACTTGGGATACATTCCCCTTAAAATTAGGAACTAGTCAAAGATGATACTTATTATTTTTTAACACAAACACAAATTATTCTTTAACTTGTGTTTCTGACCATTAATATAAGACAATAAGATGGTAAGAAACTGTGAGTACATGCTATGTTAATCTTAAGTGGTCAGACTCCAGAGACTTTACTATTAAAAAAAAAAAAAAAGAAGAATGGTCACTGCCCTTGAGAAGCTCAATCCAGTAAGAGACACTGAATCTATCTGTAGGCAAAGGGTGGAGACTGGTGGAACAAGTACTCAGAGGATGATGGGTTCATTTCCAATCTTGGCCACACATTAGCATCACCTGGGCCCCTGGGGGAACTTCTAAACATCCCAATACCCAGTGCACACTCTCAAAGTGGAATCCAGGCAAAAGTGATTGCTTAAACTCTCCAGGTAATGCCCACATGCAGCCAAGATTAAAAGAGCAGTGTCTTGCTGGACTCAGAAGAAAACACCTGGAACACCTCTTCCTTAGAAACATTTGGCAATAATGTGGAGAACAGTGTGGAGAAGGACGAGAGGTGGAAATAAAGGAGTTTGGTTAAAGGAGAAAAAAAGAGATAGTATGCTGAGATAAAAAAAAATAATTTATAAGATACATCTGAAGAGTAGCTGAAATCAGGAGATAGGTGGGGCAATAGCTGGAGTGGGGAATAAGAAAATGTTTGTTGTTGTTTTTTGTCCTAGAGCAGTGGTTCTCAACCTTGGCTGCACATTAGAATCACCTGGGAATCTTTTTAAAAATCCTTATTTCTGGGACTCATCCTCCGGAAATTCTGTTTCTTTGTTACTAATGTTGTGGCCCCACCCCATAACAAAGAAACAGAATTTCCAGAGGATGAGGCCCAGAAATCAGGATTTTACTGTGTTAATGTGCAGTCAAGGTTGAGAACCACTGTCCTCGAGTTTCTTTGCATGGCAAGGGAAATTATTTGGGATTGGAAGTTGGCATGATAGCAAAAGGAGAGAGAGAGAGAGAGAGAGAGAGAGAGAGAGAGAGAGAGAGAGAGAGATTTGTATATATTCCCCCATGTTATGAAATGCCCATGATAAATACAGAGGCCATGTGTAGTTTAGTTTTATGGTTGACAGCTACAGCTGTGTTTTCAGCTGTCAGCCATGTGAGTTGACCATCTTGGACATCGAGTGTAGTCTAGCTTTCGTAAGTCTGTAAGGCTAGTAACTGTTTTTGTTTGTTTAGCTCCTCTTGTATTATTTTGAAACTGCTACATGGATTGCCACTGCTTTCATCAAGTATGGAAACAAATTATACATGGAAGGAGGGTGGTGAAGTCTAATGGTAAAATACAGGTTTCAGATTTTAATCCACTTTTACAAGTCACTTATAAAACTGGAGGCTGGTCTAATTGTGGAAAGGCCAATTTTATCAATTGCTAAATGGTTCAATTAGAGGGTATTCAGCCATCCTTTCTGATGACTGTCTAACTCTTCTTGGCACCTAAAAGCTCAGGTCTTTCCTGAAAACAATATAGACATTTCATTACTTTCTAGAGTCAGCACACAGATCTGCTGAACTAGGTTTCTAGAATTACTGAGTCATTAAAGAAAAGCAATTGGGCCAAAAGCAGTCAATTGGAACAGTTCAATACCAGCAGCCAGGGAATGAGAGCCATACAGAATCCAATATTCAAACTAAAAGATCCAGTTATACCATCTTATATAGTGTTTCCTCTTCTGGTATTACATTTAAAAGCATATTTAATAAGATATAATTCACAAACCATAAAACACAATTTAAACTGTAAAATTCAATGGTTTTTAGTATAGTCACAGAGTTGTACAACAATCACCACAATCTAACTTTAGACTATTTTCATCACCCTGAAAAGAAACCTCATACCAAATAGCTGTTATTCCACATTCCTCCCTCCACTCTCAACTTTAGGAAATCACAAGTCTACTTTATGGCTTTGTATATTTAGCTATTGTGGACATTCCATATAAAAGGAATCAAATATGTGGTATTTATTAATTAGCTTGTTTCACATAATGTTTACAGTGTTCACCCATGTTGTAGCATATATAAATGTTTCATTACTTCTTATGACTGAATGATATTTCATTGTATTGACGTACCACATTTCGTTCATCCATTTATCAGATATTGGACATTCCAGTTGTTTCATACCTTCTGGCTAGTGTGAATATGCTGCTATGAACATATGTGTACAAGTTTTAGGTTGAACTCCTGTTGTTTATTTTTTGATATATCCCTAGGTGTAGAATAATAAATATATGTTTAATATTTTGAGGAATTGGCAAAATGTTTTCCAAAGCAGCTGGACTATTTTACATTTCCACAAGCAATGTCTCCTCATCTTCACTAAGGCTTATTATTATCTGTCTTTTTTTATTATAGACTAGAGGCCCGGTGCACAAAAATTTGTGCACTTGGGGGGGTCCTTCAGCCTGGCCTGTGCCCTCTTGTAGTCTGGGACCCCTCCGGGGATGTCCTCCTGCTGGCTTAGGCCTGCTCCCTGGGGGATTGGGCCTAAGCTGGCAGTCAGACATCCCTCTGGCGGCCCGGGAACCCTCGGGGGATGTCCACTTGCCAGTGGGGAGGA
>NW_006299617.1:56286-66988 GCF_000327345.1 Myotis davidii | reverse complement strand
TGGGGCCAGCCGGGGTGAGGGGCTGATGGCTGTTTGCAGGCTGGCCACAATCCCCAGCCACCCAAGCTCCCAATGGAGGCTGGCTGGAAGCAGGTATCTGGGATTTGTCTTCTATAATTAAAACTTTGTTGCCATGAGCAGAGGCCACAGCCGGCTCAGGGCAGGTGGGAAGCTTGGCTTCCTCCATCGCCCGGGCAACCAAGCCTCCTGCTTGCTCCAGCTCAGGGGCTGCCAGCCGCCATCTTGGTCAGGTTAATTTGCATACAGTCTCTCTGATTGGCTGGTGGGTGTGGCTTGGGCATAGCAGAGGTGCTGTCAATTTCCATGTTTCTCTTTTATTAGATTAGAAAAATCTAGAAAATATTAAATAACACTTGTCAATTCCTGATGAAAATGAGGCTTTCATTTTAATAAAACTTGCCATTGTAATCAAAACATTCTGGTACTACTGGCACAAGAATAAGCATACAGATCAATTGAACAGATCAGAGAGCCCAGAAATGAACCCACACCATTATGGTCAATTAATATTTAACAAAGTAGCAAGAGCATACAATGGATAAAAGACAGTCTCTTCAACAAATGGTGTTGGGAGGTTTTAAGTCATTATTTGAATACATTTTTCTACAATTTTTGTCTCTTTTCTTTCTGGTAGTCACATTAATAATACATTGGTGTGCTTTGTAGTGTTCACATTTATCTGAGCTCTCTGAATTTGTTTCCTATTTTTCCTGTCTGTTGTACAGATTTCATAGTATCTATAAATCTCTCTTCAATTTCACTGACTCCTTCTGTCAACTCAAATCTGTTGATCCCCAATAAAAATTTTTCATTTCAATTATTGTACTTTTCTTTTTTTATATGTTATGTATTTTTATTTAGTAATTCATTATCTTTTGGATTAAGACATAGAAACCTGACAGTTTTGGGTCTTGGGGTGTGTTTTTGTGTTCCCCCCAGGTGTTGTTTTTAAAGAATTTTCAAGGGTGATAAAACATTTCCTCTTGCTATTATCATTTGTCTTTAAATATTGATTTGATATGGTTTTGAACATAGCCAGTGCCTTCCTGGGACGCTACCTCAAGCTTGAAGCACCAGGTTGCATGCAATATGCCACTGATAATCAATCCCGATCCCCAACACCAAACCATTCTCTCTCTTTTTTTATTGATTACAGTATTACATATGTCTCCTTTTGCCTCCATTTACCTCTCCCTGACCACTCCTACCCCCTAGCACATGCCCCCACCCCCCTAGTATCTGTGTCCATTGGTTATGCTTATATGCATGCATACAAGTCCTTTAGTTGATCTCTTACCCTGCCCCTCCCTCCCCTGCCTTCCTTCTAAAGTTCTATGCTTCTCTGTCTCTGGATCTATTTTTGTTTCATCAGTTTTTGTTGTTCATTATATTCCACAAATGAGTGAGATCATGTGATATCTTTCTCCAACTGGCTTATTTCGCTTAGCATAATGCTCTCCATGTCCATCCATGCTGGTGCAAATGATAAGAGTTCTTTCTTTTTTTATAGCAATGTAGTATTCCATTGTGGAGATGTACCACTCTTTTTTAATCCACTAATTTTCTGATGGGCACGTAGGCTGTTTCCAAATCTTAGCTATTGTAATTTGTGCTGCTATGAACATAGGGGTGCATATGACCTTTTTGATTGGTGTTTCTGTTTTTGGGGGATATATTCCTAGAAGTGGGATTACTGGGTTAAATGGGAGTTCCATTTTTAAATTTTTGAGGAAACTCTATACTGTTTTCCACAGTGGCTTCACCAGTCTGCATTCCCACTAGCATTACATGAGGGTTCCTTTTTAATTCAAGAATTTCCTTTTGAGTTTTATAATTTCTCTTTATTGACATTCTTTATCTTATGAAACATTGCCATCCTACCTTCCTTTAATTTTTAATATGATTTTTTGTTATTTGAACATATTTGTAACTTTTTATGTCATTATCTGGTAAGTCCAACATCTGGGGACCTTCAAAGGTAACTTCTATTGCCCTTTTTTCATTCTCTGTATGGGTTACATTTTCATGTTTCTGTGAATATCTCATAATTATTATTGAGTGGACATTTTGGATAATACTATGTAGCAACTATCAATATTGGTCCTCACAAGCTTCTTGTAGTTGATATCTGCATTTATATTTCTGTAATTACTTGTCTGAACTTTTTTATCAAAATCTATTTCTCCTATAGTGTACAACCTTGGTATTTTTCCTAAGGATGGATATTGCCTTCCTGTCAATGAATTTGTTTTTTGTTGTTTTAATCCTCACTGGAGTTATTTTTCCATTTATTTTAAAGAGAGTGGAAGGGAGGGGGAGAGGCAGAGATAAAATAGATGTGAAAAAGACACATTGACTGGTCACCTCCCATATGTGTCCCGACTGGGGATCGAGCCTGCAACCAAGGTACATGCCCTTAGCCAGAATCAAACCTGGGACCCTTCAGTCTATTGGCCAATACTCTATCCACTGAGTGAAACCAGCTAGGGCTATTTTTAATTTTTAATGTACTCTCTTTTATTATTTATTTATTTTTAATTAAAATGTTTATTGTTGATAGTATTACAGATGTCCTCATTCCACCGTTTACCCTCCTCCATCCAGACCTCATCTCACCCCAAGCCTTCACCACATTATTGTGTATGTCCATAGGCTATTCATATATGTGTTTTTTTTTTAATATTCCCAGTGCTCTCCACCCCTATCCCCTCTGAGATCGGTCCATCTGTTCCATGTATCCATGACTCTGATCTTATTTTTCTCATCAGTTTATTTTGTTCATTAGATTCCATATGTGAGATCAAGGGATATTTGTCTTTCTCTAATCGGCTTATTTCACTTAGCATAATAGTCTCCTCGTCCATCCATGTTGTTACAAAAGATGAATTCCTCCTTTCTATAGCCCTATAGCATTCCATTGTGTAATTGTACCACAGCTTTTTTATCCACTCATCTACTGATGAAGTCTTGGGCTGTTTCCAGATTTTAGCTACTGTAAATAGTTCTGCTATGAACACAGGCATGCATATATTCTTTCTGATTGGTGTTTCAGATTTCTTAGGATATATTCCCAGAAGTGGGATAAATGGGTCAAGTGGCAGTTCCATGTTTTATTGTTTGAGGAAACCCCATACTCTTTTCTATAGTGGTTGCACCAGTCTACATTACCACCAGCAGTGTGTTAGGTTTCCTTTTTCTCCACATCCTGGCCAACACTTTTCATTTGTTGATGGCAGCCATTATAACAGGTGTGAGGTGTTAAATCACTGTCATTTTGATTTACATCTCTGGGATGATTTGTGACTTTGAGCATGTTTTCATATGTCTCTTGGTCAACTGTATGTGCACATTGGAGAAGTGTCTTTTTAGGTCTTTTGCTCATTTTTAATTGGATTGTCTTCCTTTTGTCAAGTTGTCTGAGTTCCTTATATGTTTTGGAAATTAATCCTTTATCAGATGTATCATTGGCAAATATGTTCTCCCATGCAGTGGGCTCTCTTTTCATTGTATCGATGGTTTCTTTTCCTGTGCAGAAGTTTTAAATTTGATGTAGTCCCATTTATTTATTTTCTCCTTAGTTTCCTTTTCGTTATAGATGTATCAGTAAACATATTGCTACATGAGAATTCTGAGATTTTACTGTCTATGTTTCCTTCTAGGATTTTTTTTAATGGTTTCACATGTTATATTTAAGTCTTTTATCCCTTTTGAGTTTATTCTTGTGTATGTTGTAAGAAGGTGGTTTAGTTTCATTTTATTGCATGTATCTAATTTTCCCCAACACCATTTTTTGAACAGACTATCTTTTCTCCATTGTCAAATATTGAGTTTAATGGCTTGGGTCAATTTCTGGGGTCTTTTTTCTGTTCCATTGATCTATATGCCCTGTTCATGTGCCAGTACCAGGCTATTTTGATTACAGTGGCTTTGTAGTATAGTTTGACATCTGGTATTGTGATTCCTACAACTTTGTTCCTCTTTCTGAAGATTGCTGAGGCCATTTGAGGTCTTTTGGGGGTCCATATATATCATTGGAATATTTGTTCTAGATCTATAAAATATGCCATTGGCATTTTAGTAGGAATTGCATTGAATGTATAGATTGCTTTGGGTAGTATGGTCATTTTAATCATGTTAATTCTGCCTACCCTTGAACATGGTATATGCTTCCACTTGTTTGTATCTTCCTCTGTTTCTTTTTTCAATGTCCTACAGTTTTCTGAGTACAGGTGTTTTACCTCCTTGGTTAAGTTTAGTTGTTGCAATGTAAATGAGTTTTTTTTTTCATTTCTCTTTCTGAGAGTTCACTATCAATGTATAAAAATGCCATCAATTTCTGAATATTAACTTTGTGTCCTGCTAATTTGCTGTATTTATTATGTCTAGTAGCTTTTTGGTGGAGTCTATGGGGTGTCTATGTACAATATTATGTCATCTGCTAATAATGAAAGTTTTACTGTCTCTTTTCCAATTTGGATGTCTTCCATTTTTTCTTCATGTCTGATTGCTGTGCAAGGATCTCCAGTACTATGTTGATAAAAGTGGTGAAAGTGGGCATCCCTGTCTTGTTCATGATCTCAAGGGACAAGATCTCAATTTTAGTTTTTGCTCATTGAGTCTGATGTTGGCTGTAGGTTTTTCATATGTGGCCTTTATTATGTTGATATATGATCCCTCTAGTCCCACTTTGCTGAGAGTTTTTATCATAAATGTGTACTGGATTTTGTCAAATGTTCTTTCTTTGTCTATATCATGTGGCTGGCAGTGGCTGTGTGGTTTTTTATCTTTCATTTTGTTTATGTGATGTATCACATTTATTGATTTGTGAATACTGCAACAATCTTGCATCCCTGGAATAATTCCCACTTGGTCATGATGTATACTCTTTGTAATGTATTGCTGGATCTGATTTCCTAATATTTTGTTGAGTATTTTAGCATATGTGTTCATCATGGGTATTGGCCTGTAATTCTCTTATAGTGTCCTTATCTGGTTTTGGAATTAGGACAACATTGGGCTCATGAAAACTTGGAAGCATTCTTACCTGTTGAATTTTTTGGAATAGTTTGAGGAGGATAGGTATTAGTGCTTATTTGAATGTTTGGTAGAATTTGCCTGTGAAGCCATTCGGTCCAGGACTTTTTCATTAGTTCTTATTGGTCTCTCTGCTCTCTTTGAGTCTCTGTTTTCTTGACCTGAATATTATGCTCCTTTCTGGTTATCCCACTAAGATATTAGCCCCCACTAACCTCTAGCTCATTGCTCTATTGTTTTAAAGAATATTCTCAGACATAAATTTTTTCACATTGAATCCCTGCCTGCCAGGTATTGCCTGTCTTTGAGGCTTGTTCCAACCATCACCTATGTGCATAGCTCTGTGCTATGGAGCAGGGGCTGGATGAGACAAAACCTGATTTTTACTAACTTCCCCACCAGGATTCATTCTCTCTCTCTCTCTCTCTCTCTCTCTTCTCATCCTCTCTCTGTCTCTCTTATCACTGTTTTTATACCTGAATGCACATTGAAAGGGGGAACTGGTATTGCTTTTTGATTGCTTCTACCACCCACTATTAATATTCTATAGTCCAGGGTTGGAAAAAAATGAGAATTTTCCATTTTGACCTGCTGGAACAGTTTCTAGGAAGCTGGAGATGATGGAACTACCACTTGTCTGCCAAGCCCTCTGTAGAAGATCTCCTGAACTTATAAAACAGTGTGAGAAATGTTTTTTTTTTTTTATTTCACCTACTTCCTGCCCCAGATCCATTCCACCTAGCAAGAGTTTCAGGTGGGGAACTGGATCCAATACAACCACTGCCAGCCACATGATATAACTTTCCATAGCTCAGAGAAATGAAAATGACATCTGCTAGTGTTCGTTGGCTACCAACATCACTCTAAATAGCTCTTACTCCCCAGGAGTCTAAGGGAAATTAGAGCTGCTACTTGGCCACTGAAGTTACTGGAAGAGTAATTCTGCAAGGCAGAGATATAGGGATATAATTGCAGTCACTAACTCAAATGCCAGGGACTCACATTGTTTTTACCCCATCTCCATGGATTTTATTTAATAATTTTTTCTCAATTTGCTATCAGCCCTTTAATGAATCTCCAGAAAGTTTGAGTGACTGACTTTGTTACTTTTTATGAGCCCAATAGATGTCTGTCCAGAGAAGGGTGCTTGATGAACTCCTCTCACCACCATTAGTGAAGATCTACCCAGCCATTATTGAATGCAACTGAATAAGCTACAACAGTTAGAAACAACTAGGTGAGCCTAGTTAACCCAGATAACTGTTAGAGATATAATATATTGTTGTTTTAAGCAACTAATTTTTGGGTGGTTTCTCATGCAGTGGTAAATAACCAGAATACATTGTTGAATTTGCTTCTATTTTTCTATTGTCTACTGTCACTATTGATTGAGTGAAAGTTGTAAATATGTATGAAGAAAATCAAGTAAAAATAATCATTATTAGCATGCATAAATATATTTTAAAAAGCCATGTTCACATATTTTTGGAAATTACATATAATGACTAGAATTTTTATTATGTTTTCTAGGATAAAAAAAAATCAAGCCAAAATATTTTTATAATCTTTTTTTAAACAGCACACTCCAGGTGGACAATGGGATCAATCACATGAAGTGCCAGGATTCCTCAGAATAGTTATCACCCCTTATTCTCTATCCATTTTATCTCATCCATTATAAAAAAGACACAGTGACAGTCCTTCTATTTCAAAGTAAAGGAAGTCCCTTTTGACATGAGTCTCATATATTTCCTTTTCCCTTATTACAATCTACTAGAGGCCCAGTGCATGAATTTGTGCACGGGTGGGGTCCGGCTGGCCCGGCCCCAATTGGGGCAGATCTCGGCTGGGCCTGTCGGGAAGAGGATATGGTGGGAGGTTGGCTTAAGAACAGAAACAAGACAGGGATGCCCACTCTCACCATGCTGTTCAACATAGTACTGGATGTACAAGCCATAGCAATCAGACAAGGAGAAGAAATAAAAGGCATCCAAATTGGAAAAGAAGAAGTAAAACTGTCATTATTCACAGATGACATGATATTGTACATAGAAAACCCTAAAGACTCCATCAAAAAATTACTAGATTCAATAAATTAATTTGGAAATGTAGCAGGATACAAAATTAACACCTAGAAATCTATGGCTTGGCTTTTTTATACACCAATAATGAACTCGCAGAAAGAGAAACAAAAACAAAACAAAAAAAATCCTATTTACCATTTCACCAAAAAAATTAAGATACCGATACCTATGAATACACTTAACTAAGGAGGTAAAAGACCTGTACTTGGAAAACTACAGAACATTGAAAAAAGAGATAGAGGAAGACATAAACAAATGGAAGAATATACCGTGTTCATGGATTGGTAGAATCAACATCATTAAAATGTCCATACTACCCAAAGCAATCTATAGATTTAATGCAATCACAATTGAAATACCAATGGCATATTTCACAGCCCTAGAATAAACTCTCCAAAAATTCATATGGAATAAAAAAGACCCCAAATAGCTGCAGCAATCTTGAGAAAGAAGAAAAAAGTTAGAGGGATCACAATACCAGATATCAAGCTATATTATAAAGCCACTGTTCCAAAATTGCCTGGTACTGGCACAAGAACACAAATATAGACCAATGGAACAGAACAGAAGTCCATAAATCAACCCAAGCCATTATGCTTAATTTATATTTGACAAAGGAGGCAAGAACATACAATAGAGTCAAGAAAATCTCTTCAATAAATGGTGTGTGGAAAATTGAATAGATACATATGTGAAACCATAAAAATCTTAGAAGAATATATAAGTAGCCAAATATCAGACATATGTCATAACAATATCTTTATCCATACAGCTTCTAGGGTAATGGAGACTAAGGAGAAAATAAACAAATGGGACTACATCAAAATAAAAACCTTTTGTAGAGCAAAAGAAACCATCAATAAAACAACAAGTAAATCCACTGCATGGAAGAACATATTTGCCAATGTTATCTCTGATAAGGGCCTAATCATCAAAATTTATAGGGAACTCATACAACTTAACAAAAGGAAGATAAACAATCCAATCAAAAAATGGGCATAGGACCTAAATAGACAGTTTTCAAAAGTGTACATACAGAAGGCCAAGAGACATATGAAAACATACTCAAAGTCACTAATCATCTGAGAGATGCAAATCAAAACAACAATGAGGTACCATCTCACACCTATCAGAATGGCTATCGCAAACAAATCAACAAATGACAAATACTGGTGAGGACATGGAGAAAAAGGAACCCTTTTGCACTGCTATTGGGAATGCAGACTGGTACAGCAACTGTGGAAAACAGTATGGAGTTTCCTCAAAAAATTACAAATGGAACTCTCATTTGACTCAGTTATACCACTTCTAGGAATATATCCCAAGAAAACAGAAACACCAGTCAAAAAGGACATATGTACCCCTAAGTTCATAGCACCACAATTTACCATAGCTAAGATTTGGAAACAGCCTAAGTGTCCACCAGCAGATGAGTGGATTAAAAAGAGTAGTACGTCTACACAATGGAATACTACACTGCTGTAAAAAAAGTATTCTTACCATTTGCAACAGCATGAATAGAAATGGAGAGCATTATGGTAAGCAAAATAAGCCAGTTGGAGAAATATAAATATCATATGATCTCACTCATTTGTGGAATATAAAGAACAACATAAACTGATGAACAAAAATAGATACAGAGACAGACAAGCATTGAACACACCATCAAACCTTAGAGGAAAGTGTGTGTGTGGGGGGGGTGTAAGAGATCAACCAAAGGACTTGTATGCATGCATATAAGCATAACCAATGGACACAGACACTAGGGGGATAGGGGCATGTGCTTTGGGTTGGGGGTGGCCAGAGAGACTTCAACGGGGGAAAAGGGAGACATATGTAATACTTTAAACAATAAAGAATTAAGAATAAATAAATAAAATGCTATGATTATATTTTCTACAGGAAATATATCATATGTATACTGTATTTTTTGTGTTTTTTTCTGAGATTACATTTCTCTTTTGAAGTAAATCAAGAGCTGGCAGCTATTCCGTTAGTGGGTTTGCTAGAAAATCAGGCAATGAGGTATTTTTAAGGGTGGAGAATTTAGATCATTTATGGATTTTAGTTTCTAGTTTACTATTTCTTGTGTCTTTGCCTATATTTCTCTACTAAAAAGGAAAAAAAATATGCTTCAGGATAGGTATGCCCAGTTAGCGTTATTTGCACATGGATAAAATGTGAAAATTAGGAGAGAGGACAAAATGGCAGTGGAATAGTAGTAGACAGATGTGTCCTGAGCCTTGTCCCAAAGCAGATAGAACAAGCAACTACTAGTAAATTGAATAACATCTGCCTTGAATTGGTGAAGCAGACACAGCTGGTGAGACAATTTTCAGCCTGGAAGGGCAGAGGATGCCTGGAGAAAGGTGAAGTCAGGGATCTGGGCTGGAGAGAACTGCGAGACCTCTGAGCCCAGAGGGTGAGAGGGAAACTGCATGGTACCAGGGCCACGTCCCTTGAGACAGGCATAGCATCTGACTGTGGAAAGGAGGTCCGCAGGACTGCTGGTAGCAGGGGATTCTAGATCTGGGTCCACAGCCATGAAAGACTGAGCCCAGAGGGGGAAGACTGGATGGCTGCCCAGGCTGCCCTGTGCTGGGGGGAGAGGGGATCGCACTGGCACAGCTCTTTCTCTTCCTTTTGGTCTTTGCTTTTGTTTGCTGAACCTAGTTGATAGGACCTTTCAAATACAGACACTCACCTTTGGCTGAGGTATGGGTGGAGGTGTGGTCTTGTGGACTCTGGGGAGAGGCCAGGGAGAGGAGAGGGTGGGGAGAAATGGCCGCAGGTCTGGCGCTGAGTTATACCTGAAGTGCTGCAACTAAGCAGCCATTATCTGCAGAAGAGATAGCCCTCCCTGCAGTCTTCAGACAACCAATATAGCCACACCCAAACTACACCTTGAGTGGTACAAAAGATTCATAAAAAGAAAAATATCTGAATAGTTCCTGAGCCCACAGGGACTGGACTAAAGAGAGGTCTTCAGTCCCAGTACCAGGAAACTGAGAAGTGGCAGACAATACAGAAGAGTGGGATCTTAAACCAGCAGTCATTTTTATTTTATTATTATTTTGTTATCTCTTATTTATTTGTTTTTTTTCATTTGTTTCTTTATTTTCCATATCTTTTTTCACATTAATTTTTCATCATTCTAATTTTTTATTTTATCCTACTTTCTAAAATTATTTTTTAAATTTATTATTATTTTTTCTTCTCTTTTTATTGCTTCTTATCCACTCATCCTCTTTCTACTTCCTCTATACTGAACTGGGGTCCTCTCCATATTCATCTAATTCCTTTACTTTCTGTGTGTAAGATTCTGCCCCCACCCTCTTTACTGGGTAATTGGTGTTTGTATGTTTTGGTTTATCTGTCTGTTTGTTCTCTGGTGTTTTCTCTGAGCCAGCTGTGGCCTCCGCTCATGGCAACAAAGTTTCAATTATAGAAGACAAATAAATCCCAGATACCTGATTCCAGCCAGCTTCCACTGGGAGTTTGGGTAGCTGGGGGTTGTGGCCAGCCTGAAAACAGCCCTCAGCCCCTCACCACAGCTGGCCAGG
>NW_006299617.1:49973-55896 GCF_000327345.1 Myotis davidii | reverse complement strand
CTCCCACCTCCTCAGCAGCGCTAAGGATGTCCTACTGAAGCTTAGGCCTATTCCCCGCTGGCAAGTGGACATCCCCCAAGGGCTCCCAGGCTGCCAGAGGGATGTCTGACGGCCAGTTTAGGCCCAATTCCCTGGAGAGCGGGCCTAAGCCTGCATGTGGTCATCCCCCAATGGATCCCAGACTGTGAGAGGGCACAGGCCAGGGTGAGGGAACCCCCGAGTGCACAAATTTTTGTGTACCGGGCCTCTAGTGTGTGTGTGTGTGTGTATGTATATAATTTTCTTTTCCTTCCTTTTTTTTCTTTTTCTTTTCTCTCATACCATCTTTTCTCTCTTTGATGTCATTTGTGCTCTCTTTTCTTTCCCCTACTTATCTTTACTCTGGTGGTCACTTATACAGGGGTTATTGGTGTCATGAATACATTTGTGTTTTGTTCCCTTTGTGTCATGTCTTTTTGAGGTGAATTTTATCCTGTTTGGGCATTGTGCTAGGGAACAAGCCACATAACCAGACACCCAGAGAGGATACTATATCCACAAACAGGTCAGTAGCACTCCAGATCCAACTACAGAGATAGGAAGAAGGCAGATGTGAGGGAGAGAGCATGAGTGAGTGAGGAAGCAAAATAGGAATATGTGGTCATGTGTGATGTGTGTGTGTCTGTGTGTGAGAGTGAGACACAGTTAGATCCAGCAGGACATTCGGGGGCAGGCTGACCAGGCTCAAATAACCAGGAGGCCTCTGCTACCATTGCAAACAGTCTCAGAGAAGCTGGCTCTTCTGCAGAGGCTGCACCCTTTTGAAGGGGAGAGCTGCTGTGACTGGCACCCCAACCTCACCTCCACCCAGGATAACCTCAGATAACACATGCGACTCTACAGCCAACCCTACCAGTGACCTGCAGCCTCAGCTGTGGTCCCATGGTCACCGAGACTCCAGGCAACCCAGGCACAGGTTCCTGTGAGTTCCAAAGCATGCTCCCCTCTGGCTGGCCCAACAATTTAGCCCAGGGCACTGTGACCATGGAAGCAACAGCCATGTGAGCAGCCTGCCCCTTTCTGAGGAGCAGTAACTCCACGAGCAGCCTGCCCAGTCCGAAGAGAGGTAGCCTCACATGGCCGGCCCCCATACCAGGAGCAGCAGCCCTGTGAATGACCTGCCCATGTCTGAGGAACCGTAGCACCACTCTGCCCACTCCCACCCAAGAAGCAGCAGCTACATGAGCAACCAACCCCTGTCTGAGGAGCAGCAACCCCTAGAGCAACCCACCCCCATTGGAGGAGCAAAAGCTGTGTGAGCTGCCCACCCCTGTCCAAGGAGCAGGGGCTGTGTGACTGGCCCACACCCCATTTGAGGAGTAGCAACGTCATGTGCAGCCCACCACTGTCTGAGGAGAAGCAGCCTCATGAGCATCCCACCCCCATCTGCGGAGCACCAGCTGCATGACCAGGTGTACAGTCTGCCCATATCGAAGGACTGGCATCCTTGCACAGCCCGCCATCATGGAACAGCAGCCACACAAGCAGCCCACCCACATCTGAGAAGCAGCAGCTGTATGAGCAGACTGCCCCTGTCCATGGAGCAGAAACTGCACGTGCAGCCTGCCCCTTCCATCCAGAAAAGCCACCACTGTTGTGAGAAGGGCCCATCAGAGGAGCTGCTGCCAACTGAGGAGCAGCTGCTTCCATGACCACCCAAGGAGATACTGCTGCCCAAGTAGCAGCCACTGCACAACTTGAAATCTAGCTCCTTCAGTGAGATCAAAAATGGGGAGACAAAAAAAAAAGAAAAAGAAAAAAGAAAGGAAAGAAAAGGAAAAAGCTCCAGAAAATCATCTAAGTGAAACAGAGGCGTGCGATATGTCAGAAAAAGAATTCAGAATAAGGATCTTATCATTCATAAACTGGATGCATGAAAAAAATCAACAACTTATGTAAGAATCAAGAAGAAATAGTGGCATAGCTGCAATAAGAAAAAAAAAAAAAACGTGGAAAGTCTCAACAGTAGACTAGGAGAAGCGGAGGACCAAATTAGCGAATTAGAAGACAGGGAAGCAAAACACACCCAAACTGAATGGTAATTGGAGAAAAAATAAAAGTCAGGAGGAGAGCCCAAGCGACCTTTGGGAAAACATGAAATAAAGCAACATACGAATAAAAGGGGTGCCAGAATGACAGGAAGAGGAACAAGGGTTAGAAAACCTATTTGAAGAAATAATGTCAGAAAACTTCCCTGATGTGAGGAAGAAAAAAATCACACAAGCACAGAAAGTCCCAAACAAGATGAGCCCAAAAAGACCCACAGCAAGACACATTGTAACAGTGATGACAAATGTTCAGGACAAAGAGAGAATGTTAAAGGCTGTGAGAGAGAGACAGAAAGATACTTACAAGGGATATCCCATTAGGTTATCAAATTATTTATCAACAGAAACACATCAGGTCAGAAAGGAATGGAAGGAAATTTACAAAGTGTTGCAAAACAAGGGATTGAATCTAAGAATACTCTATCCATAAAGGCTATCATTCAAAATTGAAGGGAAAATCAGGAGCTTCAGAGACAAGGAAAGGCTAAGGCAGTTTATCACTACCAAGCCAGCAATTCAAAATGCTAAAGGCATAAAAAAAAGAAATAAAATGGAAGAAGAAACACAGGCACAAAAAAATAAAAAGGGCTGCAAACAAGTAGCTATCAATAATAACTTCAAGTGTAAACGAACTAAATACTCCAATCAAAGGACATTAAGTGGATGAATGGATAATAAAACATGACCCATATATATGCTATCAACAAGAGACCCACCTCAGAATAAGGGACTCACACAGACGGAAAGTGACGGGATGGAAAAATATCTTTCAGGCAAATGGAAAAGAAAAAAGCTGGGGTATCAATACTTATATCTGACAAAGTAGACCTCAAAGTGAAGGCCATAACAAGAGATAAGGAAGGCCACTTCATAATACTAAAGGAATAGATACAACAACAGGATATAACACTGGTAAACATATATACACCCAATGTAGGATCACCCAAATACATAAAAAGAAAAATCTCCTCGAAGATATCAAGGGAGAGATCAACAACAGTACAATCATATTAGGGTTCTTTAATACCCCACTGACATCACTGGATAAATCCTCTAGACAAAAACTCAGCAATGAAATAGCAATCCTAAATGATTCACTAGATCACATGGGCTTAATTGACATCTTCAGAACATTTCACACCAAAGACATTGAATATACATTCTTCTCACATGCACATGGGACATTATCAAAGATAGACCACATATTGGGTCACAGGCAAAGTATCTCCAAATTTAAAAAGATTGAAATCATATCAAGCATATTTTCAGACCACAATGGCATAATATTAGAAATAAGCTACAATAATAAATAAAAATATCAGGTATTCAAAAGCTGAATAGCATGCTATTAAACAATGATTGGGTTACCAAAGAGATCAAGAAGAAATTAAACACATCCTGGAAACAAATGACAATGAAAACACAGCAATCCAAAATCTATGACACGCAGTGAAAGCAGTCCTGGAGAGAGAAGTTTATAGCTCTACAGGCCTACCTCAGAAAAAAAAAAGAAAAAAGAAAAAAAGAAAAAGAAAAAATGGTAATAAATCATCTAACTCAACAACGTAAGAGAGCAAGGAGAAAAACCTAGAGTGAGCAGAAGGAAGGAGATAATAAAGATCAGAGTAGAAATAGATTACATAGAGACCAAAAAAAAAAAAAAAATACAAAAAAATCAATGAAACTAAGAGGTGGTTCCTTGAAAAGGATAAATAAGATTGATTAACTTCTAGCCAGACTCACCAAGAAGCAAAGAGAGAGGACCCAAATAAACAAAATCAGAAATTAAAAAGGCAAAATAACAACAGACCCCACAGAAATACAAAGGATTGTTAAACTATATATATATATAAATAATGAACAACTCTATTCCAACAAACTAGCCAACCTAGAGGAAATGGACATATTCCTAGAAAAATACAACCTTCCAAAACTCAATCAGGAAGAATCTAAATATCTCAATAGGCTGATAAGTATGGAGGAAATTGAAGCAGTCATCAGAGAGCTTCCAGCAAAACAAAATTCCAGGGCCAGATTGCTTCACAGGGGAGTTTTACCAAACATTCAAAGAAGATCTAAAACCTATCCTCCTCAGACTATCCCAAAAAATTCAAGAGGAAGAAATTCTCATTTTATGAAGCCAGCATTACCCTAATACCAAAACCAGATACAGACAACACAATAAAAGAGAATTACAAACCAATATCCCTCATGAACATAGATGCTAAAATACTCAACAAAATTCTCACAAATGAGATCCAGCATTACATCAGAAAAATCATACCCCATGACCAAGTAGGATTTATCTCAGGGATGCAAGCATGGTACAATATCTGCAAATCAATAAACGTGATACATCACAGAAACAAATTGAGACATAAAAAGCACATAGTCATATCAATTGATTCAGAAAAAGCATTTGACAAAATACAACACACTTTTTTAATAAAAATCCTCAGCAAAATGGGAATAGAGCGATCATACCTCAACATTATCAAAGCCTTATATGACAAACCTGTAGCCAGCATCATATTCAATGGGCAAAAACTAAAACCATTTCACCTAAGAACAGAACGAAACAGGGATGCCCACTTTCACCACTTCTGTTTAACATAGTTCTAGAATTTCTAGCCATAGCAATTAGACAAGAAGAAGAAATAAAAGGTATCCAAATTGGAAAAGAAGTCGTAAACCTGTCATTATTCGCAGTTGACATGATACCCCTAACGACTTCATAAAAATTATTAGACTTAATGAATTTGGCAATGTAGCAGGATACAAAATTAACACCAATAAATCAATGGCATTTTTATACACCAATAGTGAATTTACAGAAAGAGCGACTAAAAGAACAATCCCACTTACCATCACAACAAAAAAATTAAGATACCTAGGAATAAACTTAACTAAGTAGGTAAAAGACCTGTACTTGGAAAACTACAGGACACTGAATAAAGAGACAGAGGAAGACATAAACAGATGGGAGAACATATCATGTTCATGGATTGGTAGAATCAACATCATTAAAATGTCCATACTACCAAAAACAATATATAGATTCAATGCACTCCCCATTATAACACCAACTGGATATTTCACAGACCTAGAATGAACTCTCCAAAAATTCATCTGGAATAAAAAAGGACCCTGAATAGTTGCTGCAATTCTGAGAAAGAAGAAAAAAGTAGGAGGGATCTCAATACCATATATCAAGCTGTATTGCCACTGTTTTCAAAACTGCCTGGTACTAGAACAATAATAGACATATAGACCAATGGAATTGAATAGAGAACCCAGACATCTGCTCAAATCACTATGTTCATTAAATATTTGACATAGGAGGCAAGAGAGCACACAATGGAGTCAAGACAATCTCTTCAATAATTGGTGTTGGGAAAATTGGACAGATACATGCAAAAAAATGAAAGTAGACCACCAACTTACACCATACACAACAATAAACTCAAAATGGATAAAGGACATAGACGGGAAATGATAAAAATCTTAGAAGAAGCCATAGGCAGCAAAATATCAGACATATGTTGTAGCAATATCTTTACCGATGCAGCTCCTAGGACAATGGAAACTACAGAGATAATAAACAAATGGGACTACAGTGGGGCCTTGACTTACGAGTGTCCCGACTAATGGGTTTTTTGAGATACCAGCTCTCTCTCGGCCAATTTTTTGCATTGAGTTGATAGAGTAATGTGAGTTAACGAGCTCGGTCTCGGCACGAATTAAACTCGTAAGTCAAGGCCCCACTGTACATCAAAATAAAAAGCTTCTGCAAAGCAAAAGAAACCATCAACAAAACAACAAGAAAGCCCACTGCA
>NW_006299617.1:48970-49561 GCF_000327345.1 Myotis davidii | reverse complement strand
TTTTACAAAGAAGACAGAAGGGCAAGAGACATGAAAACATGCGCTCAGTCACTAATCATCCAAGAGATGCAAATCGAAAGGACAAAGAGGTACCATGTCACACCTGTCAGACTGGCTATCATCAACAAATCAACAAATGACAAGTGCTGACAAGGATGTGGAAAAAAAGGAACCCTTGCACACTACTGGTGAGTAGGCAAACTGGCGCAGTCACTGTGGAGAACAGTATGGAGTTTCCTCAAAAAACTAAAAATGGAACTCCCGTTTGACCCAGTGATCCCACTTCTAGAAATATATCCCAAGAAACTAGAAACACCAATCAGAAAGGGTATATGCACCCCTATATTCATAGCTGCACAATTTACAATAGTTAAGATTTGTAAACAGCCTAAGTGCCCATCAGCAGATGAGTGGATTAGAAACCTATTGTACATCTTCACAATGGAATACTATGCTGCTGTAAAAAAGAAGGAACTTTGACCATTTGTAACAGCATGGATGGAACTAGAGGGCATTATGCTAAGCGAAATAAGCCAGTCAGAGAAACATAAATATCACATGATGTTACTCATTTGTGGAATATAACGAACA
>NW_006299617.1:37469-48918 GCF_000327345.1 Myotis davidii | reverse complement strand
TGGAGGGGTTGCTTGAGAAGAAAGGGGACTTAAAATTTTATAATGCTGATCTTTATTGTTGTTTTCAAGATAAAAATTTGAAGTCAAACCTTTAGAAGGAAGGTAGGGGAGGGTGGAGGTAAGGGGGAGAGATCAACCAATGGATACAGACACCAGAGGGGTGAGGGCATGAGTGGGGGTAGGGTTTGGGGGGAAATGGGGGTCAAAGGACACATATGTAATACTTTAATCAATAAAGAATAAAAGATAAAAAAGTGAAAATTACTTTAATGAGTGGATAAAATATAATCAAATTCTTGTCTGTGTCCAGGAGCTATGCATATATACTCTTTGGCTAATTTCTTCCAGACTTCCCACATCCCTCCTTTCTGATATCTGTCAGTTTGATCCATGTATCCATGACTCTGGTCCTGTTTTTGTCTTTAAGTTCATTTTGTTCATTGGATTTCACATATAAGTGAGATCATATGGTATTTGTCTTTCTCTGACTGGCTTATTCTACTTAGCATAATAATCTTCAGGTCCATCTATGCTGTCACAAAGGGTAGGAGTTCCTTCTTACCTGTAACTAGAGGCCCAGTGCACAGATTTGTGCCCATTAAAAGGAAATTAATTAGAAGAAATATTTTAATATCACAATTCACCCTTTCTCTATGAAAGAAGTGTCCACCAAATTCACGATCAACAATGACAGATGGAAACATGTGTGCAATTGGTGCCAGTGCGAGCTTTATGTATCTACACTAATAAAAGAGAAACATGCAAATTGGTGTCACTCCACTACACACACCAGCCAATCAGATGAGTATGCAAATTAACCCAACAAAGATGGTGGTTGATTTGCATATGCAGGCACAGAGCGAAGACTGAAGCCTCCGCCAGAGCGAAGAGTGAAGATGACTGAAGGCTGAAGATGACTGAAGACTGAAGATGACTGAAGACTGAAGAGACTTGGCTTCTCTGCTGTGGCCGGAGCAAAGGCCTGGGTCCTGGGTGCTGGAGGAAAACTGGTGCTGGCAGCCAGGGGAAGGAAGGCCTATTGCACGAAGTGGTTCTAGTATATATAGAATAAACTTGCTTGATTAAACCTGCTTTCTGATTTAGCTAAACTTTTTCCAGCCCAGTGAAGCACCCAAACTTCTCTTTCAGGTAATTGTCAGCAACAGAAAAGTAAATATCAACACAAAGCAGATTATTATTGTAGATCACACAGGGAGAATAAAGGGTAAAATATTTAACTGCAGCAGTGTGTGACTATATTCTGTGCAGTGAGAAAACCTGAAGTCATTTTCAAGGTCCACCATTTCTTACTTCTTTTCAGTTGGGTCGTTTCTAAGCTTTCTAAATCTCCGTTTTCCAGATAATGAAAAGAAAACAAGATTCTACTGAGTCTCCTATCTACCTACTCCAGGACATCTGTGAGGATCAAATAAGATGAGGCAAAGAAAATGCTTCACAGACATTTGGTTAAACTGTAAAATGTTTGCACCTGGCTATAAAGCAAGTCGTGATCCTGGGCTGAAGAAACTCTAAGGACACTAGTAGATAGGGAGAGGAAGCTGGGCATTGCTACATTACATCATTATCCGGTACCCACAGTGACCGTTTCCGGGCTGGGCTGGACTGTGGGCCGCATTGTGCGCCATGGGGTCTTGGCAGCATTGGCTGCGATTTTGTAGGGTGTTGCTCCAGGTTGGTGGCGGGGCCTGTGTCCAAGTTGGGGGAAGCTGGCTCTTGGTTTGTCAGTGCCAGGTCCATGGTGCTGACCAGTGTGTGTCATGGCAACTTCTGCATTGAGTGCCTGTCCCCTGGTGGTCATTGTGCGTCATAGCTACTGATCAGAAGATTAGAGGGACACCTAGCCTTTTAGCCTATTTTATATATAGATAGTGTCAACGATAATAAAAAATATACCCCTCAAGTTTATTGAGGTATATTTTACCTACAATAAAATTCACCTGTTTTTAGTGAAAAAAAATACAATCAAATTATATGGCTCAGGGGATGGCAAAATGTAATTATTATAAATTACAGAAAAATATGACAGTTTTCAAAATTCTCTGTAATATAATTATTAAGGACCTATTCAAGTTCAGAAAGAAAAGTATAATTCAATGATTGTCAACATAAGAAACACTGAGTAGGAAGAGAAAATATGGAAATGATAAGATCCCTGGTTGCCTAGTAGCAATGTATTTCTCCCTTATTTCCCAGTTCTATACTTTTTCATACTCAGTTTCCATAGCTATAAGAATAACTGTACACATAAAAATAAATATGTAAAAAAGTGTAAATTTATAAAAAGATGACATTCCTAGGAGAAATATGACTTCTGTAGTTTTTTTACGGTCAATATTGATTAGAGCAAGCATGTCAAACTCAAAGGTAAGACTGGACAAATAAACAAGGTTTAAGTTTATGTGGGCCACAAAAAAAAACCCAAAAGCTTAAATTTTTATAGAAACATAGGTTTATTTCAATAGAGACATGCTGAACGCAAAGGGCTGAAATACATAAGTAATCATTAACATAAAATAACAGAACATTTTAATAAAAAGTAATATTTTTTCTTGAACATTAACTTACCAGATACTGAATAACTGCACAAATTAATAAGTGTAACACAAATAAACCTATTTTTCTTGTTCTCCAAAAGCGAAATATTTCCTGTTGCGCACACCAAACAAGTCAGTCCAATACTAATGATGTGGCAATCAGCTGCTAAAATATTTGCTGCTAGTATTAGTGGAGAGAAATGGTGCACCTGCATGTAAGGGACCTAAGGGAAATGAATGGAACATGATTATAATAATCAGTCATTACTGAACATTGTAGTTAATATTAATAATTATGTATAACAGGATATTGTAAAAATTAAGTTACAAAATTTTTATTGAAACATTTCTTACATACCATTATATTGGCTGGGCCACAAAAATAACCATTGTAGGCCGCATGTGGCCCACTGGCCACGAGTTTGACATGCTTGGATTAGAGGAAATCTGTCAATATTGTCATACCACAAAGTCCCACTATAAAATTATGTGATACTTTAAAAATCACAAAAATCCTCTAATAATTAAATAACAGAACCAACTCTACTCCCTCTCACATTCAAATTTTCACTTTGGAAGCCTATATTCTAAACTATAGGTTATGCTTAGCAAGGAATGCGTAGCAATCTGCAAAGAAATGTGAATTCACAAAAATAATGCACTCTCCTCCCCCCATATTAGTGATCCTTAAAAGGAGCAGTTTATAAATACATGTATTTAGAAATGATGAGAGAGAGAGAGAGAGAGAGAGAGACACCATTTCCATGTTTGAGAGAGAGAGAGAGAGAGAGAGAAGAAAATGGCGGCTGAATAGGCAGACCTGTTGTGCATCTCATTCCAGAGCCAGACTGGAACTACAGCTAAATTGGAGAGCATACACCTGGAATTACCAACTGAGGTCCAGCTGAGGAGGAGACTTATATCAAGGAAGGACAGAAAACACCTGGAGACTGGTAAGAAGGATAAGATTGGGAGAGGAGCAGACCCAGCTCCTATGGGCAGCAGGCTGGCAGGCCAAAAGAGCAGGGCAACCAGCCTTGAAAGGTGGCAGGGATGCTGGCTGCAGTGGATCCTGGAGCCCATAGACCAGTCGGTTGGAAAGTAGCAGTTTCATGTTTTTTTTTTTTTTTTTTCTCTAAACCCAGAGCTCAGAGTTTTCATTTGCAACAATTCACCAGAAGCTTTGGTGCAGGGAGGGAGATGTGGACTTGAGGTACTAAGTAGAGATTTGGAAACAGCCTAAGTGCCCATCAGCAAATGAGTGGATAAAAAAGCTGTGGTGCATTTACACAATGGAATATTACACAACTGTAAGAAATGATGAACTCTTACCATTTGCAACAGCATGGATGGACCTGGAGAGTATTATGCTGAGCAAAAGAAGCCAGTCAGAGAAAGATAAGTATCACATTATTTCGTTCATATGTGGAATCTAAAGAACAAAATAAAATGATGAACAAAATAGATCCAGAGACATAGAAGCATGGAATAGACTGTTGAACCTCAGTGGGAAGGTTGAGGAGCATGAGTGGGTGGGAAGAGATCAACCTAAGAACCTATTATGCATAACCCATGGACATAGACTATAGGGTGATGAAGGCCTGGGGCAGGCTAGAAGAGGTCCATTGGGTAAAAAGGGGAACATTTGCAATACTGTGAACAATAAAGATTTTTAGAAAAAGAAAATACTTGATAATTTGATAATTTAATATTTGAAGTCTTAAAAACTTGATATGTATAAAGTTGTTCAAATCTTCTTGCTAATCTACATACATAGAAAATAAGAAAACAATGGCCTACTGCCAACCTACAGATTGGGTTTAATCAAAGACATGGAAAACAATAAAGTCATAATTTAAAGAGTAATTTAAATCATTGTTATTTATGTACAAATATGCACCAACTAGCTATAGAATAAATTTCTTAAACACACGTGATTTTTAAAGACGAAACATATGACTTTAATGAAATTTCATTTGCGTTTTGTGCACACCTTGTGATAGGCCCTTGTACAAAAGAGAATATTTTGACCTCTAAATTCCATGAGGTGCTTGTGTTGAAACAAAGATAAAGCATTGACAAATTTAAACTCTTTCGCCCTAAAATAATTTTAAATATAATTTCTATTTCATCTATGCTTTCTGCATAAAAATGGCCCTAAACTTGAACCCATTAATACTAGACTTGAATTGGAAAAGACAAAATTAATCAGTCAAAGATTACAGAAGAACATGAATGATTAAGGGATGAGTGATATAGTCAGTGTAATGTAAGATTAAGCGCTTTTCCCCCTTATGTGGATCAAAATTATAGCAAAAATAGTTTCAATGAAGGAATTCCAAAAATATTAAATAGCTATAATGTCAATGAAAGAAATGCATAACACTCTAAATATTTTGAAAGAGAATGTTTCAAACACATAACCTGGGTTTGTTTAGTAAATGATCACTGCTTTATTATTTTAATTTCATTTCTATTATAATAACAATGAAAATTACTATCATTGCAGTTACTCTTATAATTGAATATGCAATCCACAATCTGTGTATGTGTATGCTATAATACTCTCAGCAATCTAGGAGTTTTTGAGAAAGCTTACGTTTCACTCACATCTTCCAACCTGTTGCTATATTCCCATCTGTTTCTAAATGTCACCCTAAGAAGCTATGGAGATCAACTCCTCTTGCTAGTCTATTGCAATCCATAGTGAATACAACTCTTCCCATACTCCAATATGCTAACAAATGCCTCAAGTATAATGCACAATTTCATGTTCTTTTTAATGTAAGCTGGTGCAATTTGCACAGAAAACAAATAAAACACCAGATACTAGATAGTTATTTCATTTCGCCCAGATAATTCTATACTCTTTGTTGCTAGATCAGAAGTTATTTTCCTCATACTACTTACTCTTTGTTTCCAGTTTTCTTTGATCTCTCTGACTTTGAATACTCTCAAACCTAACAATTATCAAAGTGTTTAGCTATGTATGTCTCTACTTTTATAAATGTGGGCTCTACCCCAATGACATATGTAGATATAGGATCAGAGTTTTATTAAAGGAAAAGCTCATTTTAAGCTCAACAAGTAATTATCCTCACCAAAAGGCCATCGTCCCTAAAATTTGTTGTACCAAGCCACCCAAAAATATTAGCTTGGAATCACTGTTTTATCCTTTTTTCTTGTTCTATTACAAATATGTGAAATAATTAATGCATTTATTTATTCATTTTGCCTTCTGTGGTTCAATCAGTTTGATAAAAATAGGTAATGTATAAAAACTGATCCCTAAATTCCACTTCATTCATTTTTGTTGGAGATAGAAATTATAATACCATAGATCTAGTGATACCACTTGATGAGTGTTAATTATAGAAGTCTCAATCCCCATTCCAGAATATAGAGCATTATTTTTTAAAAATTAAAGACTTCCACTCTTGGCTGAGATAGAGTAATAGGACCTAGATTTATCCTGTCATCTAAAACAATGAAAATTGTACAAATACATAAAATAAATTTTAAAGGCACTAAACATCAGACAACAAAGTTTAGTGATCCCTGAGAATAGGAAAAATAACAGACTGAGCCATATGACACACCCCAGCTTAATGTCTGGAAGTTTCCTAGCTGGAGTTGGTTAGGGACGACAAGAGGAGTCCATAAATCTCTCCAACAGGAAAAAATGTAGCTACAATTCTGGAGAGGCCAAGATGACTAGAATTGGCAGTGAATATAGCACTAGAAAGGAGAGAGTCTGTACAGAGAGATCCTCTGGAGATGTGCTGTGTCCTCTTTGAATCTTCAGCTGAGTATTGATCAGTACAGTAAATTATAAAAAAATAATAAAAACATGGTTAAGGACAACTCAAAAAGATTAGAGTACATAATAACCCAAACTCACACAGGGCTAGTAATAGTTCATGTTCTCATTGGGCAGAGTAGGAAAGTTCATTAAATCGTGAGACATCAAGCAGAGTACTCAGTAGGATTTTTTTAAAAATATATTTTTATTGATTTTTTACAGAGAGGAAGGGAGAGAGATAGAGAGTCAGAAACATTGATGAGAGAGAAACATCGATCAGCTGCCTCCTGCACACCCGCCACTGGGGATGTGCGCGCAACCAAGGTACATGCCCTTGACCGGAATCGAACCTGGGACCTTTTAGTCCGCAGGCCAACACTCTATCCACTGAGCCAAACCGGTCTTGGCCTCAGTAGGATTTTGTATCAGTAGTGAGGCACAATTAGCTACTAACAAAAGGCTGCTCTAGTATCACAAAACAAAAAATAAATTCATAACAAAAAGGTCAAACTCTTCAGAAGTAACTCAATTGCACTCTGAAACAAGGCTTAAAAATATTTATATGAGCCCTAACCAGTTTGGCTCAGTGGATAGAGTGTCGGCTTGCAGACTGAAAGGTCCCAGGTTTGATTCTGGCCAAGGGCATGTACCTTGGTTGCAGGCACATCCCCAGTAGGGGGTGTGCAGGAGGCAGATGGTTGATGTTTCTCTCTCATCAATGTTTCTGACTCTCTATCTCTCTCCCTTCCTCTCTGTAAAAAACCAATAAAATATATTTAAAAGAGAAAGAAAATAATATTTATATGAACATATGAAATTACATGAATATATGAATATTTACATAAATATAAAAATCCCCATGTTTGGGAATGAGTCAGAAAGTAATCAAGCATTCAAAGAAGCAAGAAATATAACACATAAAGAGGAGAAAAAAAATCATCAATTAAAATTGAACCAGAAATGATGCAACCAATAAAATTAGTACCCAAAATTTTCAAATATAATGTTAGAGACAAAAATACTTAAAAAAAAACAAAATTTTATTGATAAAATATATGATTAATGAAATGAAAAATATACTAGGATTAAAGGAAGGATAGAACAGAAGGAAAAAATAATATATTTGAAAACATACCAAGAGAGACTATAAAAAATAAAACAGAAAAATAAAACACTGAAAAACATCTACAAAATGACTATTCCACTGAGCTTTGAGACAACTTAAAACAAATTAATATACATGTATTTGAGAAGTATCCTTAAACTACTAAAAGAAAATGCTGTTATCCTGTAATTCTATGACCAGTGAAAATATTTTTCAAAAATAAAGGTGAAATAAAGACAATTGAGAGATGCACACCTTTACAAATTGACAACTGGTAGATCTTCAGTATAAGAAATCCTAAAGAAAATACTTTAGGCAAAAGGAAAATATTACCGGAAGTATATAATTATATTCACAAAAATGAATAATGTTGGAAATGGTCACAATGTAGGTTAATTTAAAATAAGTATTCCTTAGCATTTAATTATCTATAAAATATAATTCTCTAAATCAAAATAATGAATTCTGGGTTATCATATATGTATATGCATGTGTGTGTGTGTGTGTTTGTGTGTATGTATGAAAATGATAACAAAAAGACTGGGAAGAGGAAAAGAGAAGGATAGTGTTCTAAGTTTCTTTTTTTTCTCACTTTCTTATACTATACATGACATGCTATGATATCTAATGAAAGTATCTGTTATAATTTAAAGATGTATACTGCAAATTATACAGCAAACACTAAAAAAACACCAGGAATAATTATAGTTAAATAGTAAACAAAGTGAATGAAATTAAATCATAAAAATAATCAAATAATAAAAAATAAAGCAGAAAAGTTAGAAAAAGAAAAAAATATTTAGTTTTTGACAAAAGTAGTGAGTAGAAAACCCATGATTATACATTTAACTCAATCGTATCAATAATTACATTAAATATAAATGACCAAACAAAAAGAAAAATATTATCAGATTGGATAAAATAAGACCTCACTATATTTTGCCAAAAATAGATATATTTTAAATATAAAAACACAAATAAGTTAAAAGTAAAAGGATGGAAATAATATAACATCTTAACAACTAATCATAAGAAAGGTGGAACACCTATACTAGTATAAATAACAAACGAAATAGCCCTAACCAATTTGGCTCAGTGGATAGAGCATCAGACTGTGGACTGGAGGGTCCCAGGTTCGATTGTGGTCAAGGGCATGTACCTTGGTTGCAGGCACATCCCCAGTGGGGAGTATGCAGAAGGCAGCTGATCAATGTTTCTCTTTCATCGATGTTTCTAACTCTCTATCCCTCTCCCTTCCTCTCTGCAAAAAAAATCAATAAATATATTTTTAAAAAATAACAGACGAAATAAATTTCATAGCAAAGACTGTGACTAGGGATAAAAAGGGCCATTTCTCAATGTTATACAAAACAGTTCAGCAAGAAGACATAATATCCTAAACACTTATGCAACGTAAAACAGAGTTTCAAAATAAGTGCTACAAAGAGTTTTTGAATTGCAAGGAGAAATAGACAAGTTAACAGGAGATCAGAAATTATATGTCTTGACAAACACAATAAGTATATTAATCTAATTGACATTTGTAGAATTTCTCATCTCATGACTAATTAATATGCATTGTTTTCAAGGGAATATAGAAGATGCACTGAAATAGAATTAATTCTGAGCCACAGAAGAGTATCTTCAAATTTGAAAGGATTCCAATAACACCAAGTATGTTTTCTGACCACAATAGAATTTCCTTATAAGTAAATTACAGAAAAAAATTCCAAAAATTCACCAAACATTATATATTTAAATAATCTATGCAATAAATAAGAAATCAGAAAGATAATTAAAATTAGTATTTGTAGTAATAGTAGTATTGTTATTGCTATTTCTCACCCAATGATATTTTTCCATTCATTTTTAGAGAGTGGAAGGGGAGAGATGGAAGAGAAAAAGAAACAACTATGTGAGGGAGACACATTGTTTGGTTGCCTCCTGCATGATCCTCAACCTGGGCCAGGGATTGAACCTGCAACTCTACAGTGCATGGGCCAACATCCGAACCACTGAGCAACACTGGCCAGGGCTAAAATTATTTTTAACTCTACCAAAATTAAAGCAAATAAACTCAAAATGGATAAAGGACTTAAATATAATATGGGGCACCATAAAAATCTTGGAGAAATCCACAGGCAACAAAATCTCAGACATATGACAAAGCAATATCTTCATCGATACAGCTCCTAGGGCAATGGAAACTAAAGAGAAAATAAACAAATGGTACTACATCACAGTAAAAAGCTTCTGCACAGCAAAAGAAACCATCAACAAAAGAACAAGAAGGCCCACTGCAAATATGGGAGAACATATTTGCCAATTTTATCTATGATAAGGTTTTAATCTTCAACATTTACAGGGAACTCATACAACTTAACAAAAGGAAGATAAACAATCCAATCAAAAAATGGGCAAAGGACCTAAATAGACACCTTTCAAAAGAGGACATTCAGAAAGCCAAGAGGCATATGAAAACATTCTCAAAGTCACTAATCATCCGAGAGATGCAAATCAAAACGACAATGAGGTACCATCTCACACCTGTCAGAATGTCTATCATGAACAAATCAACAAACTACAAGTGCTGTAGAGGATGCCGAGAAAAAACGACCCTTGTGCACTGCTGGTGGGAAAGCAGACTGGTGCAGCCACTGTGGAGAACAATATGGAGTTTCCTCAAAAAACTAAAAATGGAACTCCCATTTGACCCAGTGATCCCACTTCTAGGAATATATCCCAAGAAACTAGAAACACCAATCAGAAAGGATATATGCACCCCTATGTTCATAGCAACACAATTCACCATAGCTAAGATTTGTAAACAGCCTAAGTGCCCATCAGCAGATGAGTGGATTAGAAACCTGTGGTGCATCTACACAATGGAATACTGCACTGCTGTAAAAAAGAAGAAATTCCTATCATGTGCAATAGCATGGATGGCCCTGGAGAGCATTATGCTAAGCGAAATAAGTCAGTCAGAGAAAGATAAATATCACATGATCTCATTCATTTGTGGACTATAATGAAGAACACAAACTGATGAGCAAAAACAGATCCAGAGACAAAGAAGCATCAATCAGATGATTATACCTCAGAGGGAAGGCAGGGGCAGGTGGGGGAATGGGAAGAGAGCAACCAAAGGACTCGTATACATGCATATAAGCATGACCAATAGACACAGACACTAGGGGGGTGAGGACACCAGGGGGTGGGGCAATAGGGGATAAGGACACATATGTACTAGGTATACCTTAATAAAGAAAAAAAAAGACAATGATGGCTTGCACCAAGGCCCTGGAGACCAATAGAAGGGGATTTCTTTTTAAATCTGTCTTAGGTATAAACTCAGTAAGATGATTCGATGGATTACTTTGATGTTGGAAGAAAGGGAAGAAGAATATTTTTAGGTTTTTGGCTTTATCAAATTAGTAAGTGACTTTTATTTATTGAGCTGGGGGAAACTGGAGAAAGAAAAATGCTATGTAGGGAGGAAAAACAGTGCCCAATTTTGGATGTGATCAGTTCAAGGTGTCCATGAGATATCTGAAGGGACCTATTAAGTAGACTAGAGGCCCGGTGCACAAAAATTTGTGCACTCAGGGGGCAGGGGGGTCCCTCAGCCCGGCCTGTGCCCTCTCGCAGTCTGGGACCCCTCGGGAGATAACGACCTGCTGGCTTAGGCCTGCTCCCGGGTGGCAGAGGGCAGGCCCAATCCCTAGGTGCAGCCCCTGGTCGGGCTCAGAGCAGGGCCAATTGGGGAGTTGGGGCGCCTTCCCCTGTCATGCACAGAGCAGGGCGATCGGGAGGTTGTGATGCCACCCTCAGTCATGCTCAGGGTAGGGCCGATTGGGGGGTTGGGGCACCACCCTGTCACACACAAGACAGGGTCGATGGAGATGTTGCGGCACCACCCCCTGTCACTCACAGAGCAGGGCACATCAGGGGGTTGGGGCGCTGCCCTCTCTCACCAACAGAGCAGGG
>NW_006299617.1:28937-37139 GCF_000327345.1 Myotis davidii | reverse complement strand
TCTTTTTTTTTTTTTTTTTTTTTTTAATTCTTGGATTTATGGCTGTCACTGGAGCTGAGAGCCAGCTTTAGCTGTGAGACCTCGCTGCTGAAAGCAGGTTTCTGGCTTTGTTTACTTTCTATATTTGAAACTTTGTTGCGACTCCAGCTCTGAGATCCCGGCTGGCTGAAAATAGGTTTCTGGGGTTTTGTTTAGCTTCTATATTTGTAACAATGTTTCAAACTGCAAGCTCAGAGGCCGGCAAGGCAGGCGGGGAACGTTGGTTTCTTCCATCACTGAAGCAAGCAAGCCTCATGTTAGTTTCAAGCTGCCTGGCTGCCAGCCGCCATCTTGGCTGGCAGTTAATTTGCATATTTCCCTGATTAGCCAATGGGAAGGGTAGTGGTCGTATGCCAATTACCATGTTTCTCTTTTATTAGATAGGATAATTGGGAAGAAACATCTGGCATTCAGAGAATGGATGAATTTACGGAAGTTGTACAGATTGTATTTAAAGTGTGGGAATGAATGAGCTTGTGTGTTGCTGGGGAGGAAGTGTCTGGGAAAGTGAGAAAGGTGGAGAGCCAGAGTAAGAGGGAAAAGAGAGAAATAGATGGTCAGGGGAATGGGGCTCATTAGCTAGGGGTCGAACCTCAGGCACTCCCATATTGGAAGCAGGATAGAGCAGAAGCCTGAAAGGAGATTATCAAATAGCCCAGAGGTTGGAGAGCCTGGAGAGTCCTGTGCCCCAGAAACCACACTGAGTTTTCATGGTGGGAGTGGCCCCCAGGGAGGCAAGCAAAAAAATGGAATCATGAGAAAAAAAGTGGATTTTTCACCACTAAGTTTTGAGTATTTTGTCATGAAACAATACATAACATAAATTTAGTATAGTTGATACAATTTGGAAAAATCTACTAGATTTTGGTGGGACAAACTGAAAGCATTCCTCTACTTTTACTTTGAGTTCTAATGGCTTATGTTGTATATCTGAGATAATAAATCTACAATTTAAAAGTTGAAAAAATTAAAGCAAAACATCAAGATATGTGAGCTGCAACTAAGGAAATGACTAGAGGACATTTTTTTTTTGTACATATAATGCCTCTAGCAATGAAGCAAGATAACAAACAACACTCTCACTTTTTACCTTAAGAAACAAACAAAATGACCGAATTAGATCAGAACTCTTCAGAAGAAGTGAAATAATAATAAAACAGAGTGGAAGTCAATGAAATATATCACAGAAAAACACAAACAAACACATGTTAAAGATTTTGGTCTTTGAAAACGCACACATACGGCAAATATGCACCAGAAAGATGGTCTACAGTACAAATTGAAATCACACTGAGGTACCTTTTAGAACAGCTAAAGCTAAGCAAACCAAAATAAAACTGCCTATATTAAGAGTTGGCAAGAATGTGAAATCACTGTAATCCTTATCTGCTGGTGAGAATTCAAAATGGCACGATCATTTTCAAAAGAAGTTCAAAGCATACTAGTATATACCTATAATACAACCAGCCCTTATGCTCCTATTTATTTACCCAAGAGCAATAAACTCATATATGTTTACAAAGAGTTCTTAGCAGCTTTCTTTTAAATGGAAAATAAAACCAACAACCTAAACCTCAAATGTGTCCATCAATAGGTGAATGATAAAATAATTTTGGTATATCCAAATAACAGGATATTACTAAGCATTAATAATAATAAAATCATTATTTATATAGTCAATAACACTAATGGATCTCAAAATAATTATGCTGCGTGAAATAAGTCAAATAATAAAAAGAGTACATACCATATGCTTCCATTTATATAAAATTCTAGAAAATGCAGATATACAGTGACAAAACAGATCAGTGGCTGCCTGGAGATGGGGGTGAAATGAAGAGGTAGTTGGAAGGGATGAAAGAAAGGGGCAGGAGAAAACTTTCAGAAGTGATAAGTGTTTTAATGACCCTGATTGTGATGGTGGTTTCACACATGCATACATTTGTTAGTTTATTAAATGTTACTATATTTAAATATGTATAGTTGACTGCATATCTATTATACCTCAATAAATCTGTTAAAGTTTTGGAAGCATCAGTCACACAAAAATATTTATATGTATAAATCTATAAATTCCACAAAATGTGATGGAATGGGGCACAATGGGATACATGTTATAGTAGCAGGGAGAAATGGGGGTATTGATTGTTCTTGAAACCATGTCTGCGTAGTTTAAGATAATTGAATGTACAATGTCACAGAATTCAAAACACCAGAATTGTAGCAACATGTTCTCAACTACTAATTAGCTAATTACATTTCTCCTCTCTATGGATCTGTAAAATATACGGCTTTCCTCAAGGAATTCTAAAGTTGCATCTTATTCTCCAGTTACACATATAAATGCAGTCAAGAAACTGATTTTCTGGGTGAGCCTAAGCCTCAGCTGATGTGTGACCATGTCAATAACTGCTCATAAATTAGATATTATAATACCTTTCAAAAGTTATATCTTTTCCAAGGCCTCAAAATATTTAATGTGAGCCTGGCCAGTGTGGTTCAGTGGTTGGGTATCAACCTATGAACCAGCAGGTCACAGTACAATTCTCAATCGGAGTACATGTCCAGGTTGCAGGCTCTGTCCCAAGTGGGGACTCTCTCATCATTGATGTTTCTATCTCTCTCTCCCTCTCCCTTCCTGTCTGTAATCAATAACTGTATTTTTAAAATATTTAGTGTGAGATTAATAAAATAAACAAGATTTAAGACAATGGCGTATTTACTAGTAAAGCAACACTTTATGATAGTCTTCATACTTCTGTCCTCCCTGAAATTACTTTTCTTGCTTGTCTGAGGGTACTTGCTTCTTTCGATTCCCCAAAATACTTTCCATTTTAAATGCTAGTTATTATGGGATTATGTTTCAAGTTAAAGATGTTTGCAATGATCAGAGATGGAGTCACATACTATTACTATGAAGTTTGACCATCTGAGCATCTCATGATCAAAACTCCACAGTTATAGGTATTTAAAAGTTACCTGAACATGTTAATTTATCCAATCTATAAACATGGAAGATGTTTCTCTTTCAATAATGCTTTGTGATTTTCAGTATACAGGTCCCTTACATTCTTTGTTAAGATCATAGCTATTTTACTCTTTTTTTGTTGCAATTGCAAAATGAGTTTTTCTTTTCCTGATATTATATTGTTAGTATATAGGAATATATAAATTGTTTTGTACATTGATTTTTATATGCTACAACTTTACTGTATTTATTTATTGTTTCTAATAGTTTTTGTTGGAGTCTTTAGCATTTTTTATCTAAAGAATCATGCCATTTACAAAAAGTGAAAATTATGCTTCTTCATTCCCAATTTGGATGCCTTTTATTTCTATCTCTTGCCTGATTGCTCTGACTAGGATTGCCAATATTATGTTAAACAAGAGTGGTGAGAGTGGACATTCTTGTTTTGTTCTTGATAAATAAAGGGCTTTCAGTTTTTCACCATTGAGAAACATATTAGCTGATGATTTGTCATATAATTAAAATGTCCATATTACCCAAAGAAATATAAAGATTTACAGCAATTCCCATCAAAATCCTAATGTCATTTTAAAAATAAATAGAACCAAAAATCATCAGATTTGTATGGAACCACAAAAGACCCCGAATAGCCAAAGCAATCTTGAGAAAAAAGAATGAAGCTAGAGGTATCCATTCCCTGACTTCAAATTATACTACAAAGTGACAAAAATCAAGAGTATGGATTTGGCAGAAAAACAGACACACAAACCAATGGAACAGAATTGAGAGCCCAGAAATAAATGCACATGTATATTGGCAAATAATCCTATATAATAATAGACAAATATGCAAATTAGCTGTGATGCTGTAACATCATGAACAAACAGCAGGGACCTGAGGCTGCATGGCACCTGGATGGAGGGACCTCAGGCCACACCCCTGACCCCATGGGGCTTGACAGGGGGACCTCAGGCCACACCTCCCGCCCCAGTGCCAGGGGACCTGAGGCTGGGCCCTCCCACCTGGAGGGGCTTGATGGAGGTGAAACTGGCCCTGTCTGGGTCTCCTGCATTTTCAAATTGCATGCGGGTCGTGGACGGGGACTTGACTCTAGTTCCCATGGTGTGCCCCAGACTTTGACAGGAGGGAGATTTTCATATATATTTTACTAATTTTCTTTCATCTCTGACACTTCTATTATAGAGAAAGGGCAAATAGCAATATTAAAATATTTCCTCTAATTAATTCCCTTTTAATGTGCATGAATTTTATGCACCAGGCCACTAGTTTTGTATAAAGGAGCCAAAAACCAACAATGAATAAAAGAAAGCCTCTTCAATAAATTGTGCTGGGAAAATTGGAAATCCACATGCAAAAGAATGAAACGAGTCAGTTTGTCCCCATGTAAAAACAAAACACTCAAAATGGATACATACCTAAATATAAGATCTGAATAATAATTTACATAGAAGAAAACAGGTACTAAACTTATTGACCTTGGTCTTAGAGAGGATTTTATGAATTTGACCCCAAAGGCAAGGAAAGTAAAGGCAAAATAAATGAATTAAACGTAAACGTAAAAGCTTCTGTGTAGGAAAAGAACTCGCCAACAAAACTAAAAGGCAATCAATTGAATGGGAAAAGATATTTGCAAACAACAGCTCTGACAAGGGGTTAATATCCAAAATATATAAATAAATCATACAACTCAACCTCAAACAATTCAATTAAAAATGGGCAGCAGACATCAACAGACACTTCTCCCCAAAAGACATACAGATGGGCAACAGATATATGAAAAGATGCTCAATTTTACTAGCTTTTAAGAAAATGCTAAACAAAATTACAATGATATACCACCTCTTGCCTGTTAGAATGGCTCTTGTCAACAAGACAAGTAAAAACAAGTGTTGGAGAGGTTGTGGAGAGAATGGAACCTTCATTCACTGCTGGTGGGAATGTAAATTGGTACAGCCCCAATGGAAAATAGTATGGAGGCGCCTCAAAAAATTAAGAATAAAGTTACCATATGATCCAGAATCCCTCTTCTGGGTATATACCCACAAATTTGAAAACATTTATTTGCAAAGATATATGCACCCCCATGTTCATTGCAGCATTATTCATGGTGGCAAAGACATGGAAACAATGGAAGTGTCATTCCATAGATGATTGGATAAAGATGTGCACATATATACAATGGATTACTACTCAGCCATAAGAGAAGATGAAATACTGTCATTTGCAACAACATGGATGGAGCTTGAAAATATCATGTTAAGAGAAATAATTCAGGAAGAAAAAGTTAAGAACCATATAATTTCACTCATATGTGGGATATAAAACTGAAAGCAACAAATGAAGGAAACAAGAAAAACAAACTCATAAACACAGACAACAGTATGGTGGTTACTAAAGGGAAGGATGGGTGGGAACTAAACAGTATTGGAGGTCAAATACATGGTGACAGAAGATGATTTGACTTTGGGTGGTGGGGACAAAATGAAATATATGGATGATGTGTCATAGAATTGTACATTTGAAACTTATATAAACTTATTAACCAATGTTACTCAAAAGAATCTAATTAAAAATTTCTAAGTTACTTGAGCACAGTGGCAGTGGCAGGAGCCTCTCCTGCCTCTGCAGTAGTGCTAAGGATGTCCAACTGCCAGCTTAGACCCGCTCCCCGCAGGGACATCAGTTGGACATCCCCCAAGGGTTCCTAGACTGCAAGAGGGCACAGGCCAGGCTGAGGGACCCCCCAAGTGCATGAATTTCGTGCACTGGGCCTCTAGTGAAGTATATATGTCTTATGGTAAGTTCCCTCAATAGTAGATATCATCTTGAGAGTAGAGGCCACATGAAATATCTGTAGGGGGGCTCAATATCATTTAAAAAGATACATATTTTTCTTGGAAATGTGTTAGGAACTGATAATTACTTTCCTGCACAAACACCTCTTTTACTTCTTTTTAATACTTATATATAGCTAGTGGATCATTAGAACAACCCCCTGAGTGAGTTTAAACAGTTAATTCAGAAACAGAGAAAATAAATAGCAGTGCAGAAGATATTTATTTTTAACACTCTCACTACCAAGACAGAGTCAATTTTTCTTTTGTATATAATGGGGATCAGAGGGGAAGGCTAGAAATCAGAATCTAAGATTTTATTTAATTATAACTTATGAAATATTAGTTTTTAAGAGAAAAGAAACTTCTATGCAGGGATATAATTGATTTCTATCTAGAGATTATTTTAGTATTGTGTAAGATATCATATAGGTAGGATAACTTAGCGATTATTCTTTCAGTTTCATCTGCACAGTTTGTTAAACAATATCTACCTCATAGGGTATTATGCAACCTTCAAATTTTAATTGAAATAAAAATTGAAAATAAATGAACAGAGTCTCAAATACCTGTTAGGTAATACTAAACAGTCTGGTCTATGTATAATTGGAATCCCAGAAGAAGAATGAAAAAAAGAAAGTTAGAAAAAAACCTGAGGGAATAATACCCCAAAATTCCCCAAGTCTGATTACAGATAGAAAATTATGATCAGACTTGTGGCCCAGTGCATGAAATTGTGCACAGGTAGGGTCCCTAGCAGCTGCTGGCTGCTGGCTGCTGGCCAGGGCCTCCCTTCCCTTGGCTGCATGCCACTGCCGCTGACAGGGGCCTCCCTTCCCCCGGCTGCCTGCCAGGGCCTCCCTTTGTACCCACCTTGGCTTGGCACTTCCTGCTCACCTGCTCCACCATCCCACCACAGTCCAGCTCTCTTTGGGGCCCATCAGGGCCAGCAGCACCTCTATTGCCACTTGCTGCCAGCACTGCATTGCTGATGCCCTCCATGTTTCACACTGCCTCCTGGTGGTCAGTGCAAGTTTTTCACAGGATATTCCATAAAACATTCTTCAAGAGTTATAGCAAAATGAAGACAGTGTCAATTTTAGCAAATAAATCAGGAAATGAACACATACATAGGAGGATTTGTAGCTAGCAGACATGTAGGAATGCCAAAGAAAATTCTATAGACTGAAGTGGAGTAACACTAGATTGAAATTCATATGTTTAGTTAGGAATAAAAAGCAGTAGAAATCATAAATACCTGGGGATATGCAAATGACTATTTGCTTTATTCTTTCTCAGTTTAAATATTATACACATATCAAGTTAAAGCAAACATTATGACTTACTTTTCAGGAGTTTATAATGTATTAAAATATAACATATAAAAGCCATAAAGGGTCAAATAATAAATATTTGAGGTTTTGAAGGTTATACAGACTCTGTAGCAACTACTCAACTTTGTCATTGTAGTACAAAAGCAGCAGAACTTAATACATAAGTGAATAGTTATGGCTGTGTTGTAATAAAACTTTATTTAAATAACAGGTAGTTATGCTATTTTTAAATCTGGCATAAAGGTTGAGGGATATATGTACCTTTAGGGTTTCAAAGATTCTACAGTTTGTATGAAGTGGTAAACTCTTTACTGTAACTATATATTAAACTATTAAAGATACTTATCATAATTCTCAGAATGACCATTTAAAAGTACAGAGACATAAAGCTAAAAAGGCAGTAGGAAAATGAAAACAAAATTCTAGAAATGTTTAAAACAATCCCCCCAAATGAGGGGAGGAAAGTTGAAATGAAAAACAAATAAACAAAAAGGGAGCAAATAATAAAACTGTAGTCACAAAACCATATAAATAATTACATTTAATGTTAACAAATTACAGTAAAAAACAGAGATTTTAAGAAAGAACTAAATAGAGACCTAAATTACTGTCTTCAAGAGACACACCTTAAAAATAAAGTCACAAATAGATAGTAAGAAAATAGATGGAACATGCTATACCATAAACATAGTATCAGAAGGTTTAAGTAGTCATATTAAAAACAGATAAAATAGTATCAAGATATAAAATACAATGAAAGATAATGAGACTATTCCATAAAGTGTCAATTATATAAGAAAACAATCATAAATATGTATGCCTCTAATAACAGAGTTTCAAAATGCATGATACAAAATTAATATAATTAAAGAAATAAATAATTACCAAATCAGAATTGAAAATTTTAACAGTTGATAGAACTATGCTAAGTAAATAAACCAGACACAAATAGACAAATATTGCATGATCTCATTTACATAAGGAATTTTTTTTTAAATATATTTTA
>NW_006299617.1:18384-28011 GCF_000327345.1 Myotis davidii | reverse complement strand
TATTTTTACAGAGAGGAAGGGAGAGGGATAGAGAGTTAGAAACATCGATGAGAGAGAAACATTGATCAGCTGCCTCCTGCACACCCCCAACCGGGGATGTGACTGCAACCAAGGTACATGCCCTTGACCGGAATCGAACCAGGGACCCTTCAGTCCGCAGGCCGACGCTCTCTCCATTGAGCCAAACCGGTTAGGGCTACATAAGGAATTTTTTAAAAGGTAAAACATTAGACTCATATTGACAGAGAATAGAATAGTAGCTACCAGAGGTTGGGGGATGGGAAAAGGGAAGATAGTGATTAAGGGAAAATGCTTTTAATTATGACATGAATAAGTTCAGGAGACCTAATGATGACTATAAATATTAATAGTGTATTGCATACTTGAAATTTGTGTAGAGAGTATATCTCAAGTGTCCTCACCACACATACACAAAAATGTTAACTTTGGAAGATGATGGTTATGTTAATACATTTTATTGTGGTAATCTTTTCACAATGTATACTTATATCAAAAATCACATTGCACATCTTAAATATATATAATTTTTTTTATCAATTGGACATCATTGATATTTATAGAACTTAAACACAATAATAAGGATACAAAATTTTTTCATGTGTACATAGCACGTTACTATAATAGACACTACACTGAACCATAAATCAAGATCTGACCAGGAATCAAACCAGTGACATCCTGATTCTCAGGTTGGTGCTCAACAACTAAGCCATACTGGTTGAAATATTATTACATTTTAAAGAATGGAATCATGCACAGTGTGTTCTCTGACCACAACATAATTAAAGATCAGTATAAATAAGATAACTAGAAAACCCTTCAAATACTTGGAAATCAATATATATATATATTTCTTAATAACAGATTAGTTAGAGAACAAACCAAAAAGGAAATTAGAAAATATGTTGAAGTGAATGATAATAAAACATAACACTTGGGAGATGCTGCTTAAACAGTGTTAGAGGAAAATTTATACCTTTAAATATTTATGTAAGAAAAGAGTAGAATTTAAAATCAATTATCTGAAATATCACTTTAAGAAATCAAGAAAAGAAAGACAATTAAACTAGAAGCAAGCTATGAGTAGAAATTGATAAAATAAAAAAGAATAATAGAGAAAATAAATAAAACCAAAGCTGGTTCTTTGAAAAAGTAAATAAAATTTCTAAGCTTATATCTAAAAAGAAGAAATCAAAGAGAGATACAACAGAAAATACCAATATTAGGGATTAAAGGATACATCACTGCAGATCCTACAAAAATTAAATGGGTAACAAGGTAATATAATGTTCATCAGGGATACTGGGCTGAGAGAGAGAGAGAGAGAGAGAGAGAGTAGTTTCTTTGTTTACTTTTAGTATCAGGGTATTGTCTCATAGAAGAAAACATAGTAAACTATTTGACAGTAGTAATAGTGGTATCTTTTTTTGGATATGTCCCCTTGAGTAAGGGAAACCAAAGCAAAAATAAACAAATGGTTTTCATATGTCTATTGGCCTTCTCTATGTCCATTTTCAAAAAGTGTCTATTTAGGTCCTTTGCCCATTTTTTTTATTGGATTCTTTATCTTCCTTTTATTAAGATGTATCATTTCCCTATAAATTTTGGAGATTAGGCCCTTACCAGATATAACATTGGCAAATACTATGTTCTCCCATGCTTTCTTGGTGGCTTTCTTGTTGTTTTGTTGATGGTTTCTTTTGCAGGAGCTTTTTTATTTTGATGTAGTCCCATTTGATTATTTTCTCCTAGTTTCCATTGCCCTAGGAGCTGTATCGGTAAAGATATTGCTACAACATATGTCTGATATTTTGCTGCTTGTCAATTCTTCTAAGATTTTTATGGTTTCCTATTTTACGTTTAAGTCCTTTATCCATTTTGAGTTTATTTTTGTGTATAATAGCTAAGATTTAGAAACAGTGTAAGTGCCCCATCAGCAGATGAGTGGATTAAAAAAACGGTGGTACAATGGAATACTATGCTGCTGTAAAAAAAGGAAGAACTCTTACCATTCGCAACAACATGGATGGACATGGAGAGTGAAATAAACCAGCCAGAGAAAGATAAATATCACATGATCTCACTCATTTGTGGAATATAATGAAAAACATAAACTGATGAACAAAAATAGATCCAGAGACAGAGAAGCATCAAACAGACTATCAAACTTCAGAAGGAAGGCAGGGGAGGGTGGGGTGGAGTAAGGGATCAAAGGACTTGTATGCATGCATATAAGCATAACCAAAGGACACAGACATTAGGGGAGTGAGGGCATGGGCTGGGAGTGGGGGTGGCCAGGGATAGGTCAATGGGAAAAAAGGAGACATATGTACTACTATATGTGATACTTTAAACAATAAAGAATTTAAAAATAAACAAATGGGGCACCTAGGTTGCTTCTATATTTTAGCTATGGGAATCAAAGAACAGAAGGATATCAAAGGACAGAAGGAAAAATTTAGTGTGATAAAATATTTTAGATTTGAATTGTGGTAGTGGTTGTATGCCTACACACAATTACTAAAATTCATCAAACTGGGCACTTAAAATGGGTCATGTTTGTTATTTATGAACTATACTTCAGAAAAAGTAGAAAATGTTTGAGGTCTCAGAGTATTTTTGTTTGTTTGTAGACCTCCATTCTCTATATATCTGTCTATTGTGGATACTTCTTTCTTTTTCAATTCCAAGCCTCTCCCCTTCCCCATCTGGGTAACCCCATAAATTCTAGGGCTTAAGCTATTAACGTTGGTCATAGGACTCACATATTACCTTAGCTTGTACATATCTCTTGGGCGTTTCAAATTCAGCATTAAAAAAAACTGGACACCAGTCTAAACCCCTCTACTATTTATCTTCCCAAGTGATGCCAGTAAGGTCTTTCCCAAAGAGCTCCTCTCATCATTCAGTTCCCCATGTTAAAAGCATCAGTGCCTTCCTGAAACATTCAAGTTACGGTCTCTATTCCTTTATGAGTTTGGAGCTTAGCTCTTAATCATCTACTTCAGCTATTACCCATAAAATCCCTTTGATCATGGGTCAACAACTAAAATGCTTCAGGGTATGTACTAGTATAGAGGACACAGCTTGAAAGAAAAACAATAGCACAAGTGCATTTTTTTATAGTTTCCAGTGCCAAGGATTCCACAGGTGTGCTGGTGAAATAAAAAGTGAAGACCTCACCTAAGGACCATATGCACCAGTCCTACTGCTCTGACCAACTACTGCCACCTGGGCACAGGTTTAATAGTACTGAGTTCTCAATATCTGATTTAAATTTTTTTATTTAGACATTTTTATTGAACTTTGGGGTGACATTGGTTAATACAATTATGTTGCTTTCAAGTGTACAATCTATAATACATCATCTGTATATAATATAAGATCTGATATTTGTATGAAATGTCATGATGTTAAATATTTGAAGATACTATTTATAAACTTAAAATGTTCAACAAATAAAATGAATATTTCAGCAGCCTGGATTCTAGATCACAAGCTCAGCAGACCATCCAGTCTTTTTCACAAAGAAAGTCCCTAAATATTCTTAAGCATTTAACTTAGTTACCATAATCACTAAAGGAGCCTTCTCTTATTTCCTCTCTACAAAAAAGTACTTTTGAGGTTTTTTACCCCACCCCCCGCCCACTGGTCATTCCAGAAGGTGGTTCCAATGTCCAGTCTAATTAGAGTATTAGCTCTTTATTATATAGGATTTTAGTTGCAATTTTGATGTGGTTGTGGGAGGCTGCAAATACTTGCTTTTACCTATACTAGCATCTTGGTTCCAGGTGGTGTTACTTGTATCTGTCTGTTTCTGTTTCCCCCCCTTGCCAGCATGGTTGCCCCAACTGTCCTCCCCTGCAGGCCTGGGTCTCCCCCAACTGTCCTCCCCTGCAGGCCTGATTGCCCCTAATTGTCCTCCCTTTCAAGACTGGTCCCTCCCAACTACCCTCTCCTTCAGGCCTGGTCCCCCCAAACTGCCCTCCCCTGCAGGCCTGGTCACCTCCAACTGCTCTCCCCTGCAGGCCTGTGTTCCCCCCAACTGCCCTCCCCTGTTCGTCTGGTATCCCCCAAGTGCCCTCCCCTGCTGGCCTGATTGCCCATAACTGCCCTCCCCTGCTGGCAATCTTGTGGTGGCCATCTTGTGTCCACATGGGGGTGGCCATCTTTGACCACATGGGGGTGGCCATTTGTGTGTTGGAGTGATGGTCAATTTGCATATTACCTCTTTATTAGATAGGACTATTGCTTATTTACTTTTTGTCAAACATGGTTCTAAGTACTCTATAGATATTTACTCATTTAATCTCTCCATCAACATAATGAAGTATATGCATTAATTATTTCTACTTTACAGATGGTACAAATGGGATAAATAGAGTTTTAGTAACATTTACAACATATGGCTAGTAAATAATACAGTCAGGATTCAAAACCATATATAACAATATAGCTCACCTTATTAGCCACTAAAATGCAATAATTTTCAAATTTTATGGCATAGTACCAGAATCATTGCTGTGTCCATATGTTTGTTCTCTGGTCTATTAACAGGGAATATGTTTTATTTTCCTTTTACTCACTGGAGTGATAACTTATTAACTACCCAATAGATATGGGTTGAATGAATGAATGCATAAGTGAATGAATGAGGTGATGAAATATCGAACATTTTCAATATTGCTCCTATAATTTTCACTCTTAGAAGGTTGTGTTATATACCTTCACTGTAAAATTTTAAACAATACATTGTAAAGTATAAATTATATAACATCTCTCCATGTTTTTATTCTCTCTAGCTCCATCTGTTCCTAACCATAAATTCCAGGATTGAACATTGTTAACAGTTCCAGGATTTTCTTTAGGAAATTTCATAAGAATTTGTATAATTTCAAAAAGGGACTATGTAACCAATATAAGTAGAAATTAGACTCTGTGTTAATAAAATACTCAAATAAATGTACAACTCTCAGAAGAGTCTAGAATAAAATGTCCATCATTGTTAAAATCAATTTTCTCCAAAACCAATACGAAGTCAATTGTAGCTTATCAGAAATATTATATACTAGAGGCTGTTGCACGAAGAGATTCATGCACTAGGCCTTCCTTTCCCCTGGCTGCTGGAACCAGTTTTCCTCCAGCACCCAGCACCCAGCACCCAGGCCTTTGCTCTGGCTGGGCTCCAGTCAGAGCCAGCCCCAGGGCTGTCGCTGCTCCAGCCCCCGGGCCGTCAGGCTTCTCTCCACCTCTTGGAGCCTATGTATGCAAATTAATTGCCATATTTGTTAGCTTAATTTGCATAGTTTCCTGATTGGCTGGTTAGCATAGCAAAGGTATGGTCATTTACATGTTTGTCTATTATTAGGTAAGATAGGCAAATTAAATTATTATATTTATTTAATATTAGCAATGCTATAAAATTTAAACTGAATTTGAACTGATTACAAGTTAAATGAGTCTAAACACTGGTCTAAACCACTCAGAAAATCATACCTCATGGGGGTGTTGCAATATTGAAGGAAAAAGTAGAAGGATCTAGCCTCAGAGCAGTAGCTATTTAGCAAATTCCAACTGCAAGTTAGAAAAAATATCAATGGACTTTAATATACTAGTACAAACACTTATAGGTAAGTAACCAGTAGAATATATGTATGATCAAGATTCCATCGTGTGATGAGAAGAGAGAATTGAGATATATAGAAGTACAAAGCTGATATATGATTTTATGTTATAGACTGAATGTTTGTGTCATCTCAAAATTCATATGTTGAAACCTAATCCTCAATGTAATGGTGTTTGTAAGTGGACATTTGGGAGGTGATTAGATCATGAGGGTGGGGCCTTCATGAGGGGTATTAGTGCTCTTGCAAAAGAGAACTCAAAGAGTTCCCTTGGCACTCCCTCCACGTGAGCATTCATGAGAAGACACATTCAACCAAGAAGTGGGTTCTTACCAGACACTGAATCTGCTTGTGCCTTGATGTTGCAACTTTCCAACCTTCAGAACTATGGGAAATACATTTCTGTTGTTTACAAGCTACCGAGTGTATGGTATTTTGATATAGAAGCCTGAATGTGCTACAACATCTTACATAAGAACCAGATAGAGAAAACTTCTTACTATGTGATGCAGAAAGTGCTAACAGTGAGCAGAAGGCAGTATCATTGCTAAATCAAACCTCTAAACAACAGTAAATATATTCTACTCTTTTATAGTGTCAGTCTTAAAATACCTAGACCATATTAGACAGTGCCCAGGGTTTAACTATGTTTGATTAACCATTAATTAAATAATTACTTCCCCCAAAGACACCATACAGTTCATCTCTATAGGGAAATTGAGCAGTTATGCATCTGAGCAAAAATATGTCATTTATCTTACATTTTCAAGCAGAATGCCAATTCCGTCAGGAGCATGCCTAGACCCTAAAGAACATGGCTCTCTCTTTAGTCAACACCACAGATAATCGGAGCTTTGGGCTGTCAAGGATTTCAGCCATAAACTGACAGAATCAAGGGCTTGCCAAAATCTCATTGGCAGCATCTGTTAGTTACAGGAGACATTTAACTATTTATTAAATGCTAATTAGATACCCAGCCACATGTTGTGAGAAAGCATTAGGTGTTATCATAAATATAAAAACTCTGGGAAGAACAAGACTCCAAATTCACTGTTTTTAATAAGGGTTAAGAGAATGATTAGGGTTTGGCTTCTGAGAAAAAATTCCCAGTATAATTCTTTTAATAAGTTTTAATTGTTAAGAATTATCATTCAAGATTAAATTATTTTACATAATTTGACTAGAAAAATTAAAACAGGGATATCCATATGCCTGTGACAATACTGTACCACTTGAAATTCTTGCGCAAATTTCTTATGAATATGATTTACTCATCTTATTCCTCTCTCCACCTACTCAACATATTGTATGAAGCACTATAAAAATGAAATATATCCTTAATAAATAGTAGACTTTAATTTGTAACATCCTGAAAATATTCATTTATTCAACAAACATTTATTGATTAAACATTATGTTCTGAGCATTCTGCTATGTACTGAGTGTGGATTGATGTGTTAATGCTATAAACAGGTTAGTGATGGAGATACTAGTAGATAATGCACAATGGCGGTAAATAATTTGTCATAAAGGAGGAGCATAATTCTATGATAAGTAATATAATTGAGATAATGTGTTCATTAGAAGGGGACTTCTCAGGAGTTTCCAGTTAAAAGGAGTCAATCATAAGTGCCAAAGCATAGAGGACAAGGAAAATAACTTAAAGGATAGATGCGGTGTTTTTATAACTCTAAGATATTTTCTAAGAAAAAATTATAACAATTCTGAAAATTACTTTTAGCCTACATGTTTCACATCTAAAAATAGCAGAGTGATCTTACTAAGCATAATGGGGAAAGAAAGATGCCTGCATCTCTGCCCACTGATTCTTAACACTCTGTGTTTGGCATTTATAGAAATGTGTGTTAACAAGAGATACTGGAATTTGCTACCACCATATACTTCTCCCTAGTGATACAGGTAACAGGAAAAAAAAGTTGAAGTCAAGGATTTACAACTCAAGCCCTCAATCTGGCGCCTGCTACCATTTTAACAGGATATGCTGAAATCAATTAGTGGTTCCTCCCTACTACTGAAATATAATCTCTGTATAGCACTCGGCTTGATGTTCTGTCTCTATCCAATCTGTTGGCATTCTTAATACTCTTCTCTGTGTGGTAGCTCTTTCTGTATAAATATTATTCTTTCCAAAATATTGGAAGATTCATGAGAGTAGGGATTTGGTGCCAATTCTATGAAAAAGGGCAATGACTTACAAATAAGTTATTTATTGGATATTGCTACCTCTGAAGAAATCTGGTTAAGTGCAGAGTAATTTCTATAGGAAACAAAACTTTTATTTATAATCTTTTTTTATATAAAAGGAACACAGTAGCTTTGAAACCGAAAACAAATCTATCTCTATGTTTCATTGTAAATGCTAAAAATTCAGATTTGTTTCAAGGGAAGGGAAATTGGGCTTTTACCCTTTTATTTGTTTTTCTGCCATCCTTTCAGAAATATAAATTTTACAGCTGGTCTCTCTTATGCTGTCAGAGTGATTTCACTTTTCTCTGTGGATGTTACAAGAGGGAATATTCCTGTCTTGATTGTCATTAACAGCAATGTTACACACGTACATAAACTCTGAATGAATCCCAAATGTTTTAAATAGGTCCATATAAAGAAATGCTTGAAGCAAAGGATGAAACGAGAATGTTGCCAAGGGAAAGGGAGCTCGTTTTTATGCTATTAAGTTTTTAAACATCAATTGATATTCAAGTTCTTCATAACTTAAAAAAACAACAAAACAATCATCTTCTGTGTATAAGTGGCAATCACTTTAAAACTAGCTTACTTTTCTTTTTAAAACAGGGATGTAAAAGATACTAAGAATGAAACTTGCATGACTACCTTTGATTAAGAAAAATCCAGTCTCATATCAAATTTAATATTCATAATAAACACCAACATTTATCTTTATAACATGGTATTCCCTATAATAATATAGTATCAAATTGACCAATATTTAGTTTTAATGTATTAATATATTCCACACATTCAAATACCACTCCAATTATAACAAAAAGAATAATATTTATGTTTTTTATTAAACACAGCAGCATAGCAGAACATTTAGAAAAGACATGCTTACATTTGCTTAACATAACACTGAAATGTTTTCCTCATCTACTCATCAAAGATGTAAGTCTATTGGCTGTATAAATACGACCACTATTCCAAGCTGAAAAGCACATCTTCATCCTGGCATCAGGTGGACCAGATTAACTTCATTTCTACCCTTAGTCATTTTCTTTTTAATATCTTTTATTATTGAGAGCACTGTAGATGTCTCCCCCTTATACCGCCATTGCCCTCATCCACCCAGATCCCAACCCACCCTAGGACTTCACCACCCTATTGTCTATGTCCATTGGTAATACATATATGCATACACTGAGTGGCCAGATTATTATGACCACCTGACGTTTGTAGGCAAATTAGCCGTACACTGCATTGTATAGGATATGGAAGCCGAAGGCCTGTTTAAGCACCTTTGCTGTCTGTAGTTACCAAGGTAAAACGTCTCCAATTCACACAGGAACACAAGGATTGGACAGTTGAGCATTGGAAAAAAAGTCATGTGGTCCGATGAATCACATTTCATGTTGCATCATGCAGATGGCAGAGTGAGAATTTGGCAGAAACAGCATGAAAGCATGCACCCCACATACATGAGTACAACCCTTCAAGCTGGTGGGGGCAGTGTTATGGTTTGGGGCATGTTTTCCTAGAAGATTTGGGCCCTTTAATTCGTGTGGAACAATGTCTGAATAGCACAACATACCTAAGTACCGTTGCTGATTAAGTTCATCCTATCATGTTGATGGAGTATCCCAATGGACATGCCTTCTTCCAACAAGACAATGCATCATGCCACGGTGCTGTATTGTGCAGGAGTGGTTTCAAGAACATGAGGGAGACTTTACCTTGCTTAGGTGGCCCCCACAATCACCAGATCTCAATCCAATTGAGCATTTGT
>NW_006299617.1:10581-18310 GCF_000327345.1 Myotis davidii | reverse complement strand
ATCAGGCACTGTGTCAGATTCCTCGTATCACCTTTCAACATCTCGTGGAGTCAATGCCAAGAAGAATTGCCGCAGTATTGAAGGCAAAAGGTGGCCCAACGAAGTACTGATGGGGTGGTGATAATAATCTGGCCACTCAGTGTATATGTTCTCTGGTTAATCTCTTCCCACCCCAATCCCCCCTTTCCTCTGAGGTTTGTTAGTCTGTTCCAAGTTTCCATGCCTCCGGTTCCATTATATTAATCAGTTTATTTGTTTATTTTGATTTTTGAAATTGTTTTGAAATTTTTTTCAATTGTTTATTTATTTTTATTTTTAGATTCAATTGTTGACAGATATTTTATTGCTATTTTATTGTTCACATTTTTATCTCTTCTTCTGCTTCTGCTTCTTTTTAAAGAAGACCTTTTAACATTTCTTGTAATTCTGGTTTGGTGGTGATGAACTCCTTTAGCTTTTTCTTGTCTGTACCAACATTTGCATCATGGTGGTGCCAGAAGGAGAAAAGTGGTAGCAAGAAATTGAAAACCTATTTGAAGAAATAATGACAGAAAACTTCCCCTACCTGGTGAAAGAAATAGACATACAAGTCCAGGAAAAACAGAGACTCCAAACAAGATAACCATCAAATCTCACAGAACTGGACAGTGCTATTCATCAGGCATGGTGTCAGATTCCTCGCATCACCTTTCAACATCTTGTGGAGTCAATGCCAAGAAGAATCACCGCAGTATTGAAGGCAAAAGGTGGCCCAACGAAGTACTGATGGGGTGGTCATAATAATCTGGCCACTCAGTGTATATGTTCTCTGGTTAATCTCTTCCCACCCCAATCCCCCCTTTCCTCTGAGGTTTGTTAGTCTGTTCCAAGTTTCCATGCCTCCGGTTCCATTATATTAATCAGTTTATTTGTTTATTTTGATTTTTGAAATTGTTTTGAAATTTTTTTAAATTGTTTATTTATTTTTATTTTTAGAACAAAGAGAAAATCTTAAAAGCAGCAAAAGAAAGTTATCCACAGAGAGCGCCCATATAACTGTCAGCTGATTTTTCAACAGAAACTTTGCAAGCCAGAAGAGAGTGGCAAGAAATATTCAATGTGATGAAAAGTAAGGATATACAACCAAGATTACTCTACCCCGCAAAGCTATCATTTAGAGTTGAAGGTCAGATACTCTTAGTAATTTTAGAGAAATTTAGCATATGCTAGATTTTAGCCATTGCCTTCCACTAAGTCCTTTACTAAAGACTTTATACACACATGACATTATCTATACTTCCCTACTACTTCAAATAGCCTTTCCAGGTCCCTCTCTGGTTCTGAAGTATTTTTCTTTTTTTAGAGGTGGGCATATCTAGAGGTGGTATGTCCTAGTGGTCAGTGGCAAATTCTTGGATTCATGCAATCTAAGTTCATACCTTACTTCTGATTCTTGCTAGCTGTGTTAGTTTAATTACTCAATCTCTCTTTTATTCAGTTTCCTCATCTACAAATATAGAAAATAGAAGTAACTACCATCATGAGGTAGTTGTAAGGATCAACTATGGCAACACAGATAAAGTGCTTAATACAGGGAATGATAATAGTAAATATTACATTTAATTACCTACCATTGTCCTTGTTTTTGCTATTTAGCATAAGGGAAAAGATGAATGTCATATAAATGGAAGTTATATTCAGAATGAGTGAAGAATGTATAGTTACCAACATGTGTAAAATTTATATTCTACATACTAGAAAAATGATTTTTAAAAAGATTTTAAATCATTTTGTCTTTGTAGACTTTGTAGATTAATATCATTGCCAGGAAGACTATGTTATACAAAAATATACAATAAAGATACTAAACACACAGCTCCTACTTTACATGACTATTGTACCACCTCATTTTTAAACAATTTTTCTACTTTATTGTTATTAATACACTTTTGCAGTAGATAATGATTTTCTATTTCTCATTTAAATATGTCAACATGAAAATAAGATATAAGCAATGTAAATTCATAATGGTTGCCCAGCAATTCATAAATCATCACATGTATTTTTCAATATACTAGACGAGAAAGTATCACTATTGCCCAAATAAGATAATGATGATGACAATGCCAATGGTAATAGTAATACTGACATGTACTGCAATTTTGCTATGTGTCAGGCACAGTATTAAACACATATACATATTATTTTCCCTTTATCATAATAACTTTATAAGGTGTGTATTTTTATCAACAATTAAATTAAAGCTAAAAGAGGTTAATTGATTTGACTTTATTTTTTTAATTTAATTTCTTTATTGTTTAATGTATTACATAAGTCTCTTTTTCCCCCATTGACCCAGGCTGCCCCCAAACTCCAGCACATGCCCTCACCCCCTCGTCTGTATTCATTGGTTTTGCTCATATGCATGCATACAAATCTTTTAGTGGATCTCTTACCCCCTCACCCTCAGCCTCCCCTCATAGGTTGGACAGTCTGTTCGATGCTTCTATGACTCTGGTTATATTTTTGTTCATTAGTTTATGTTGTTCATTATATTCCACAAATGAGTGAGATCATGTGATACTTATCTTTCTCTGACTGGCTTATTTCGCTTAGCATAATGCTTTCCAGTTCCATCAATGCTGTTGCAAATGGTAAGAATTCCTTCTTTTTAAAAGCAGCATAGTATTCCATTGTGTAGATAAGAACATACAATGGAGTAAAGACAGTCTCTTCAATAAATAGTGTTGGGAAAATTGGACAGATACATGCAAGAAAATGAAACTAGACCACCAACTTATACCTTACACAAAAATAAACTCAAAATGGATAAAGGACTTAAATATAAGATGGGAAACCATAAAAATATTGAGGAATCCACAGGTAGCAAAATCTCAGACATATGCTGAAGCAATTTCTTCTCCGATACAGCTCCTAGGGAAATGGAAACTAAAGAGAAAATAAACAAATGGGACTACATCAAAATAAAATGCTTCTGCACAGCAAAAGAAACCATGAACAAAACAACAAGAAAGCCCACTGCATGGAAGAACATATTTGCCAGTGTTTTCACTGATAAAGGTTTAATCTCCAACATTAACAGGGAACTCACACAACTTAACAAAAGGAACCTAAACAACCTAATCAAAAAACGGGCCATGGACCTAAATAGATACTTTTCAAAAGAGGACATAAGGAAAGTCAAGAGACATAGGAAAACATGCAAAAAGCCACTGATCATCTGAGAGATGCAAATCAAAACAACAATGCGGTACCATCTCACACCTGTCAGGATGGCTATCATCAACAAATCAACAAATGACAAGTGTTGGTGAGGACGTGGAGAAAAAGGAACCCTTCTGCACTGCTGGTGGGAAAGCAGACTGGTGCAGCCACTGTGGAGAACAATATGGAGTTTCCTCAAAAAACTAAAAATGGAACTCCCATTTGACCCAGTGACCCCACTTCTAGGAATATATCCCAAGAAAATAGAAACACCAATCAGAAAGGATATATGCACCCCTATGTTCATAGCAGCACAATTTACCATAGCTAAGATTTGGAAACAGCCTAAGTGCCCATCAGCAGATGAGTGGATTAGAGATACACTCTTCATTCCTTGAAAAGACTTACTCTGTTACCAAGGAAAAATATATAACCAATTATCTTGTTAGGAACAAATATTCTAGATTTAAAAATGTACAGATACTGTATATAAATGTATATTGATTGACATGTGTGATAGACACATAGATTCATATATACAAATGACAATTAGTTACCATTCATTTTCTCTTTGATTTTTAAAAAAGAGAAACAAATGAAACCTAATGAGGTTCTCGTTAAAGAACTAATGCTGCATAATAATGTGGGACATACAAACATGACAAACTAGTAGTTTAGAAATTTGAGAGTATATCAATCACTTGGAGGGCTTGTTAAAATGCAGACTTCTCAGGCTCACCCCCCATGTCAATTTTGGTAGGTCTGGAGTGCGACCCAAGAATGAATATATATATATATATATTCATTATGTATATATTCACTTCCAGGAAATATTGATGTTTGAATTTTAATCCTGAATTAGAATCTCCACTGTACCAATTAGTAGTTTTTAACTTATGAGAAAGTTAATCAACTTCTCTCTGCTTCAGTTTTCTCATTTGTAATCTAAAGATATAAGCACAGTGTTAGGTTCCAAACACATCCTCCCCCAGCCCCTGAACTTGCCATTTTAATTTATGCTGATGGAGTCCTACTGCAAAAACCTGCCACTCTCTTTCCCAGCCAGTGTGGTTCAGTGGTTGAGCACCGACCCATGCACTAGGATGTAGCTGGTTCAATCCTGGTTGGGGCACATGATCGGGTTGCAGGCTCGATCCGTGATAGGGAGTTTGCAGGAAGCAGCTGACTAATGTATTGACATTAATATATCTCACCCATTGACATTTATATATATATCTCTCCCTCTCCCTTCCTCTCGCTGAACTCAATTAAAAAACATATTAAAAAAAACTGCCATTCTCTAAGGGCCTATATTATGTGCACACAAAGTGCTGGCCCAAAGTGCTAGCAAGTTAATACCCAAGGAACATCACAGCACTCAGTGAATGATGGATAGACGCTGGAAAATAATACCACAGCTTCCTGTCCCTCTACTGAGATAGCTCTTAGGTATGTTCTATATTTCTTAAAGTTTGGTCTTAAACCATCTCAAGATACAATTAATTTTTCTGAAGTATAAAATCTGTTGTAGTTCAATGAACTTTCCATCCTCTTTTGCCATTGCTTGCATTCTGTGATTTAAAAATCGTAGCCACTTCCCTAAGGATGACACTCCTTAAACATTCATCTATATAAACTTGTAATCTCATGCCAATTAACTATTTAATAATTTTCTTCAGTTGGGAAATTTGTTCTTCCATTACTGTGGGAACCCTGGTCAGAGTACACCAGATGTTCAAGGCCAATCTGAGCATAGGAATCCTAATCAGAGTGTTCAAGGCTAATTTGCTATATGCAGGTGCAAAAGCAAGGACACAGTGTACTGTATTACACAGTACTGCCCTTCTGTACCCTAAAATAATGATGTCACTATTTTGCCAAGAAGCCTCTTTTGCCTAAGTTAGTATAAAGTATGTGCAGGGAAGATGTATTACTGACCAGCCAGTGCTGGCTGTTTTACTAGGATGGCTCCTGTGTTTGCTACTGTATTAGCAAGGGCCACTATGTGTACAATGACTCCTATGTTTACTACTGTGTTAGCAAGAACTGCTTTGTCTAATTGCTTCTTAGTAGCAATGACTACTTAGGCTACAATAAAGGCTCTCCTATATGCCTACAGCTACTCATATTATCTTCTCCATCTACTACCTGGCATCCATGAAGGTCCAGTTCCTAGCAGAGGAGGACCTGTACTCCCATAGTTGGTGTAGTTAGGCAGGATAAAGGAGTAAGTACTCCCACAATTGGCGCAATGAGCAGGATTAAGGAAGAACTTACTCTAGAGTCTAACACATTACTGAGGTATTATCTATACTAATAAAATGGAAATATGCTAAATAGACTGGATGTCTTCTGGACATCCATCTAGACATCCTTCTGGACAAAGCCTTGGTGGCGGGGGCCGAGGCAAAGGCAGTTAGGGGCAATCAGGCTGGCAGAGGAGGGCAGTTAGGGGTGACCAGGCTGGCAGGGGAGGGCAGTTAGGGGTGATCAGGCCAGCAAACGGATGCTGTTAGGTTGATCAGGCAGGCAGGGGAGCAGTTAGGGGCTATCAGGCTGGCAGGCAGAGGTGGTTAGGGGCGATCAGGCAAGCAAGCGGAGAGGGTAGGGGCATCAGGCAGGCAGGCAGGTGAGCAGTTAGGAGCCAGCAGTCTCAGCATCCCTTGCAAGAGGGATGTCTGACTGCCGGTGTAGGCCCAACCCCACAGGGATCACCCAAGGGGTCCTGGATTGGAGAGGGTGCAGGCTGGGCTGAGGGACCCCCCACACTCCCGTGCATGAATTTTGTGCACCAGGCATCTAGTCTATAATAATAAAAGCATAATATGCTAATTAGACCAGAAATCCTTCAGGAGGAAGCCAGGGCTGTGAGGGAAACCTGGGTCCCGGGTGCCTGCTGGCAGCCAGAGGGAAGCCGAGGTCCCAGATGCCTGCCAGTGGCCAGAGGGAAGGCCAGGTCCTGGGTGCCAGAGGGAAGCCAGTGCCAGTAGCTGGGGGACGGAAGGCCTACTCTTGCATGAATTTCGTGCATCAGGCCTTTAGTTAAGAAATAAAGCCAAGGGCAATGTTACCATGGCTACCTAAATACATTTAACGTTTGGGTAATTCAACATGATAATAAATGGTAATACCTTCTAAGTGAGCCCCAAAGTAGTCACATCTTTTCTGACAAAGTGATGCTTTCTTGTCAGCTCTGGCTTAAAGTCAGTCCCACACAGACATCTGCCAGAATGAAGACTTAACAGTGGGAACAGCCTCTAGCATAGGCCTAGACATTCTTTCATCAACAAAGATGCTTCCAAGAAAATACACTGAGCCCACCAAATAAACAAATGCTCCATATTCAGAAATGGATTTCTGAATCCAGCAGCTTAAATAATATAGAATATGTTAATAATGGAATATTTTATTTGTAAGTATAAAAACAGCACAATGAACTCATACATCCATCAAACTAGCTTCATCGATTCTTTTTTTTTTTTTTTTTTCATCGATTCTTAACTTTTTGCCAAACTTGCATTATCTCACTCTTCTTACTAAATCACACACTCACACACATACATACATATGTACATACATAATACATGATTAATACTGCTGAAACACTTGAGAGTTAAAGATATCAAGGTCATTTACCTCAAAATTCTTGACAATTTTAAGCAAATACAGGGATGGGCAAAAGAAGGTTAAATTACCAGTCATCATTATACAAAAGATAAATCATAAAGATATGAAATAATAACAAAAATAATAAAATAAATAACAAAAATAAGTAATATAATAATTATTAAATAACTAGAGACCTGGTGAATGAAATTCATGCATAGGTAGGATCCCTTGGCCTGGCCAGTGATCAGGGCCCATCGAGATCTTCCTTCCCCTGGCTGCTGGCTGCTGGCCAGGGCCTTCCTTCGTTCTGCGCCGCTCCCTGGTGGTCAGCGCACATCATAGCAAGCACTCGAACTCCTGGTCGGTCAAACTCCCGAGGGGACAATTTGAATATTAACCTTTTGTTATATAGGATAATACAAGAATAAACAGCTTCACATACTCACAACTGTAAAACTACTTTTGCTTACCACTGTGTTTTGTATTCCTTTTGGTATTATCGTGAAACTCACATATAAAACATCTGCTTACACATAAAATTAGAGAAAAATACTATATAATGCCTCAACTGTACTATTATAGAGAAAAAATAAGGAAAGTATCATGGAAAAATTAAAGGATAATCATCTATATTAGACATTAGAATGAAAACACCATATTGGTGATTCAAGTATTACAACCTATAATATTACCATCAGTGACATTTTCTAAACCCTCAGTTCCTGATTATTCTGAAACAAAATAAAGTACAAGCTTCTCTGACTGTATGCAATCATCAAATTTTTGGAAAATTCAAATAATATTACAAGACTAGAAAACATGTTTTGTGTTGCTATATAAAACAGTTAGTGCCTATGTTTAGATATATATAAACAGGCTTCTTGATTACATGAATATTTGGCTGTAGGGTGTTATA
>NW_006299617.1:9116-10530 GCF_000327345.1 Myotis davidii | reverse complement strand
GCAGTGCACTACAGGATGCATCGCATATTGGGCTTATTCCACAATTTCCCAGACACCTCTCAGGGAAATACAACTTTCAATGTGAATAAATGATTTACACAAAGCAGAACAAACACAAAAAATATTTAAAGTTATATGGCATTAATTTTATTAAATAACAATGGCTTTCCTAAAACATTATTTCTATACTTTTTTTATCCAACAACTCACTAACAAAACCCAAACAGTACTCATTTACCAACAACAACAACAACAAACAAACAAACAAATTTGAGGCCTGAGAAACCTAAGTTTTTATGATCCCTCTAATACAGGTAGCTGCAAGCAGAATATTTTTTCTAAGATTATAAATACCAGAGATGAGCTTCCAGATGGAGAATTAATACAAAAGATTCAAGAAACTTAGATCCTTCAAGTTACCTTAATATATGTGCCAAGATCATGCCACACACTCCCTGCCCCTGAAGCAATTCCTCTGGAGAGTGTTATAAAATGAAGATATAAACAGTTTTCCTTTTGTACCTATGTAATTCCAATATCAAAATAGTAATGTGTACATAAATATATGAGCAATGGAATATAAAATAGCTGTAGTAACATCAATAGGACATTAAGACAAGTGTATACTGAACTTAAACACCAGTTAAATATTTTCTTAAATTATAAATACATTCCTAGTGATCATGGGTAACATTTTAATGTATTGGTTTAAAGGCAAATATACCAGTTATTTGAAATTAACTTTATTTGAATAATGATAATGTTTTATATATTATTGCCTCTAAAATGTGCATTTAAAAAAGATAGTTTTGAAGTACAAATTTTTTCTATCATTTTTAAAAAATGAGAAATAGTAAATATATATACACACAGTGGTTGACAAAAATAGGCTTATAGTTGTATGTATGGAAAATAAGACAATAAATAACCAATAATAATATAAGAATAAAGAATAAAGTTTTGCATACTCACAACTATAAATCTACTTTTGCCCACCCCTACACACACACACACACACACACACACACACACACACACACAATGTGTGTAGTAAATAATGTCTCAGTAACGTACTCTTCTCTAAAAATATAAAGGGGATAAATTGTGAAAGACAATATTAAAATGTCTACTTCAAAATTTAACACTAAAATCATAAGAACCTAATTGAATTGAAAAAGGAATCTTAGTTATAAGAGGGTAAAAGATGGCTCTTTGATCTAATTTAGGTGTGAGTAGAGAGTACAAGGTGTTTCCTGTAGCAAATCTAATCTAATAAAAGAGAAACATGGTAATTGGCGTACGACCGCTACCCTTCCCATTGGCTAATCAGGGAGATATGCAAATTAACTGCCAGCCAAGATGGCAGCCGGCAGCCAGGCAGCTTGAAACTAACATGAGGCTTGCTTGCTTCAGT
>NW_006299617.1:4649-5832 GCF_000327345.1 Myotis davidii | reverse complement strand
GATGGGCCCTGCTCTGTGCGTGACGGGGTGGTGCCGCAACCTTCCCATCGACCCTGCCTTGAGTGTGACGGGACGGTGCCCCAACCCCCCAATCGGCTCTACCCTGAGGGTGGCATCGCAACCTCCCAATCCGCCCTGCTCTGTGCATGACAAGGGGCGGCGCCTCAACTCCCCAATCGGCCCTGCTCTGAGCCCGACCAGGGGCTGCGCCTAGGGATTGGGCCTGCCCTCTGCCACCCGGGAGCCGGCCTAAGCCAGCAGGTCATTATCTCCTGAGGGGTCCCAGACTGCGAGAGCTCACAGGCTGGGCGGAGGAACCCCCCCTCCCCGCCGAGTGCACAAATTTTTGTGCATCAGGCCTCTAGTATTATATAAAAAACTAGTGGCCAGGTGCACTAAATTCATGCACATGAAAAGGGAATTAATTAGAGGAAATATTTTAATATTGCTATTTTCCCTTTCTCTATAATAGAAGTGTCAGAGATGAAAGCAAATTAGTAAAATGTATATGAAAATTTCCCTCCTGTCAGAGTCTAGGGCTCGCTGCGGGACCTAGAGTCAAGTCCCCGCCCACCACTCACATGTGCTTCGAAAACACAGAAGACCCGGACAGGGCTAGCCCCACCCTCATTGAGTGAGACCCAGACCCAGTGGCCCCAATCCTGTCAAGCCCTTCTGGGCAGGGGGGTGCAGCCTCAGGTCCCCCAGCCCAGCATTAGGTGGGGAGTGCAGTCTCAGGTCCCCGGACCCCAGCACTGGGGCAGTGGGAGTGGCCTGAAGTCCCCTGTCAAGCCCCACCAGTTGGGGGGCATGGCCTGAGGTCCCCCATCAAGCCCTGCCAGGAAGGGGGTGCAGCCTGAAGTCCCCATCAAGCCCCGCCAGGCAGGAGGCATGGACTGAGGTCCTCCGACCTGGCACTGGGGCGGGGTGTGTGTCATGAGGTCTCCTGGCCTGGTGCCAGGGCAGGGGGCACAGCTTGAGGTCCCCCGTAAAGTCCTGCCAGGCGAGGGGCATGGCCTGATGTCCCTTGCCCTGGCCAGGCGCCATGCAGCCTCAGGTCCCTGCTGTTTGGTTGTGACGTTACAGCGTCCTGGCTAATTTGCATATTTCTCTATTATATATATATACTAGTGCCCCGGTGCACGAAATTCGTGCACGGGGGGCGGGGGGGGGAGGGTGCCCT
>NW_006299617.1:0-203 GCF_000327345.1 Myotis davidii | reverse complement strand
TTGGTGGTGCCCACAGCCAATAAGGTGGGAATATGCTAATTGACTGCCCCGGCCTCAAAGATGGTGGCACCCACAGCCACAAGATGGTGATGCCCAATCCCCTCAGCCCTTCTGGGGAGGCAGGCTCGCCCTCAGGTGGGCCAAGCCAGTCTGCATGCCTGCTTCTGGATTCCCCCAGTCCCCTCAGCCCCCTAGCCGCCCAG
>NW_006299616.1:0-320 GCF_000327345.1 Myotis davidii | reverse complement strand
TTCACAGCAATATTTCTCTTCCTCTCTCTCTAAAAAATAAACAAATGAATCACTAAAAAGTTTTTAAAAATATTTAAGGAAAAGAGCAAGATTCAAAAATATTCAATAGCAGCGATTGGTAGAGTATCTGTCAATAAATTTGGTAACACAGCTTGTTTTTGCTAATTTGGGGGGTTGGGGGGACTTTTCTCTAACGTGTTGTTTAAGAGGAGGGCAGCTTTTGCCCTGGCAGGTGTGGCTCCGTTGGTTGAGCGCCACCCTGTGCAAAAGTCTACAGTTTCATTCCAAATCAGGTCACATGCCCAGTTTTCAGGTTTGTT
>NW_006299615.1:0-1172 GCF_000327345.1 Myotis davidii | reverse complement strand
GCTTTTCTGGTGATTCCTCCTTTTCTTTCCTTTTAGGGTTTCTTTTTCTACACACTTTTGATCTCACTGACTGATCTAGATGTTGAGTGGTGCAGGGCTGCTCCTTGTGTGGCAATGGCGCCTTGGGCTGTGGTACCTCCTCAGTTGGCAGCGGCTCCTCTGGTTCTGTTGTTTGCAGCAGTGATGTCTCCTCTGGCTGTTGGGGGGAGGCTGCTCGCACAGCTGCTGCTCCTTGCCTGGACGGGCTGCTCATGAGGCTGCTGCTCCTTGTACAGGGGCAGGTTGCTCTCAGGGCTGTTACTCTTCATATGGGGGAAGGCTGCCTGTGTAGGTGCTGCTCATCGGACTGGGAATAGGCTGCTTGTGTGGCTGCTGCTCCTCAGATGGGAGTGAGTTACATGTGTGGCTCAGCTCCTTGGACGAGGGTGGCCCGCTCACATGGCTTCTGCTCTTCAGAGGGGTTTTGGGTGCATGTGGCTGCTTCTCTTTGGACAGGTGTGGGCTGTGTGTGACTGCTGGTCCTTGGATCAGTGCGGGCTGCACAGAGCTTCCGCTCCTTGGATGTGGGCGGTCTGCTCGGGTGGCTGTTGCTCCTTGAATGGGGGCAGGTTGCTCGAGAAGCTGCTACTCCTCAGATGGGGGCAGGCTGCTTGTGTGGCTCCTGCTCCTTGGATGGGTGCAGGGTGTGGACTGCGCGCAGCTACTGGTCCTTGGACAGGGGCAGGCTGCACAGCGCTATAGCTTCTCAGTCATGGGTGGGCTGTTTGTGCGGCTGTTCTCCTTGGATGGGGGCAGGCTTCTCGTGTGGTTGCTGCTCCCTGGGCAGGGGAGTGGGTCGCTCCCACAGCTGTTGCTCTTTGGACAGGGGTGGGCTGCTCATGGGGCTGCTGCTTGCGTGGTCGCAGTGCCCTGGGCTAAAGCATTGGGCTGGTCAGAGTGGAGCATGCTTTGGAACTCAGAGGAGAAAATACCACAGAACAAACAGATAAACCAAAAAAATGCAAACACTAAACACACAGCAAAGAGGGTGAGGGCAGAATCAGTAGAGGCTGAGCTTATATACAGAAAATGAGGTTAAGAATTGGATGAATATGGGGAGGAACTCAGTTCAGTATAGAGAAAGTAGGAAGAGGATGAGCGGATAAGAAGAAAGAGAATGAGAAGAAAATAAT
>NW_006299614.1:17225-18650 GCF_000327345.1 Myotis davidii | reverse complement strand
TGTACATTTCTATAAAACGTGATCTGTATGTTGCAATGTGTGCCCACCACCCAAAGCCATATTTGTCCCTTTACTACCCCCCCCACCTCCTTTCCCTCTGATAACCACCATAATGTTGTCTGTGTTTATGAGTTTTTGTTTGTTTGTCTGGTTTGTTCACTTGTTCTTTCAGTTTTATATCCCACATATGAGTGAAACCTTATGGTACTTGACTCTGTCTGACTTATTTTGCTTAGCATGATATTCTCAAGAACCATTCATGTCGTCACAAATGGCAATATGTTATCTTTCCCTTTGCCTGAGTAGTAATCCATTGTATATATGTACCACATCATCTTTATCCAATCATCTGTCAAAAAATACTTTGGTTGTTTCCATGTATTGGCCATCATGAATAATGCTGCAATAAACATGGGGGTGATTATGTCTTTGCAAACAAATGCTTTCAAGTATTGGGGGTAGATATCCAAAAGAAGAAATCCTAGATCATATGGTAACTCTACCTTAATTTTTTGAGAAAATGCACGGTTTTTCCACTGTGGCTACACCAGTTTACATTCAGGAGTGAGCAAAGCTTCCTTTTTCTCCACAGCCTCACCAACACTTGTTATTACTTGCCTTGTTGATAATAACCATTCTAACAGATGGCTATTATGTGAGGTGGTATCTCATTGTAGTTTTGATTTCAATTTCCCTGATAACTAATGAGTTTGAAGATCTTTTCATATATCTATTGGCCATTTGTATGTCTTCTTAGGAGAAATGTCTGTCAGGTTCTCTGCCCATTTTATAATTGAATTATTTGTTTGCTTATTTGTTTAGCATTTTACTTAAAGAGAGTACAAGAAAATATTGCTTAGATTTAAAGTGAGATCAAGATCTTGTTGATAAAGTCTCTAAAGATTTTAGAGACAGAGAAATATTGCCTGTGAGCTTGAGTAAGGGTTCAAAAAAATATGTGACTGGCAGTGCACCTACCTATCTCCGATGACACATGTCTGGTCAGCTTTTGTCACCCTGAGAAACTTGGGGTTTAAGTGACTATCTCAAACTATGATTGTAAGAAGAGTAAGTATTTTGTTTGTTGTTTATTATCTACATAAATTATATGATGATGTTTTGCTTCTGAAATCTAAGGTGATGTGATATTTTGTTTAAAATTCCTTAATAAATTAAGACAAGTAATTGTTGTTACTATTGTTGTTAATCCCCTCCTGTGGACATTGCTTTTCAAAGAGATTAGAAGGAGGACATACAGAAGGACAAGAGACATACGAAAACATGCTCAAAGTCACTAATCATGAGATGCAAACAAATCAAAACAACGACATACCATCTCACACCTGTCAGAATGGATATCAACAACAAATCCACAAATGACAAGTGCTGGAGAGGATGCGGAGAAAAAGAAACCCTCGTGCACAG
>NW_006299614.1:15203-16502 GCF_000327345.1 Myotis davidii | reverse complement strand
CTGCCCAAGGTAAGGCAAGTTATATTTAAGTAATTAAATATATATATTAAAATTAATTTGCACCTGCTTGTGGATTAGTACAATTAAAGATATCTCAATGTAGCATGGTTTTTTAACATCCAGAAGCATCCTGTGTCAAAATATTATTCATACCTGAAAATATATCTCTAAAGAGAGAAACACATATATTATAAGTGTGTGTATATATGTGTGTACACAAACATAGGCATACAATTTCCTCAATAAAATGACATATTTGTTAATGTTACAATAGTTTCTTCCCCTACTCACTTGTAAATTAAACAAGAATCATCTCTGCAAGAGAGCTAGATATGAGGCCCTTACACTTACTATCAATTAGTTTGTCAATGTTGATCTCTTTGTATCTAGGCAAGAAATAAACATGACTCAAAGGCAAGATATTTTTTAATAAGGAACGCTGTTCTGCAAACAGTGTGCCCATAGAGGAAAGTGAGTTAAAAAGAGATGAACGGAGAAGAGTTTATCCGGCTTCAGATATATTTCATTTCTATAACTCAGTATGAGCTACTGTGGTTGGTTTTCTCTGTGGTCTTAAAATACTGCTTCTCAGCAGGGCTGGCATGGGTCAGTAGTTGAATGTCGGCCTATGAACCAGGAGGTCACAGATTCCTGGTCAGCGCATATGCCTGGTTTGCGGGATAAATCCCCAGTGTGGGGAGTTGGAGGAAACCTGATGATTCTCTCTCATCATTGCTGTTTCTATCACTCTCTCCCTTTCTTTTCCTCTCTGAAGTCAATAAAAATACACTTAGAAAATAATAGATGTCAACAAAATGGCGTCGGAATAGACAGATGTGTCCTGAGCCTTGTCCCCAAGCAGATAGAATGAGCAGTTTAAACAAATAACATCAACCCAAAATTGGCAATGGAGACTCAGCTGGTGAGACAATTTGCAGTCGCGAAGGACAGAGGACCCCTGGAGAAAGGTAAAATCAAGGATCTGGGCAGGAGAGATCTGCCAGATCTCTGAGCCCAGAGGGTCAGAGGGAAACTGCACAGCACTGGGCAACGTCCCTTGGGACAGGCACAGTGTCTAATTGTGGAAAAGATGTCCACAGGCCTGCTGTTGGCAGGAGATTCTAGATCTGGGTCCACAGTGAAGAAAGACTGAGCCCAGGGGTGACCAAACCACACAGTGCTGTCAGGAGAGGAGCTCGCAGAGGCACAATCTTTCCCCTCTCTGTGGCCTGTGCTTTTCTTCACGGAACCTAGTTCATAGGACCTTTCGTATACGGACACTCACCCATGGCTGAGGTG
>NW_006299614.1:14106-14994 GCF_000327345.1 Myotis davidii | reverse complement strand
TCATATAAGCATTCTCAATAAAAACTTTTTGACCCCAGTGCTTCTACCTGCTACACCCTGTGTTTTTTTTTCCTTCCTTTTAGAGCAAAATGCCTTTTTTGAGTTGCTTATAAAACCTAATAATGTGATTCCTTTTATTAATCTTTTGTGCTCCATGACACATGTGGTATAAGGACATACCTTTTGGTGGCAGTCTTTTTTTCTTCCTTTTTTAATTTTTTTGGATACAAGCTTGCTTAGTTTTGCCAAAAGAGAGCTGCTTCATGAAGTTTACATTATAGTGGAAGGAGACAGACAATAACCAAATCTCATTATTATTATTATTATTATTATTATTATTGTTATTGTCTCATTCTCTTTCTTCTTATCAATTCATCCACTTTCTACTTCCTCTATACTGAGCTGAGTTCATCCCCATATTCATCCAATTTTTAATTTTATTTTCTATATATAAGCTGGGCCTCTACAGATTCTACCACCACCCTCTTTGCTGGTTCTTTTTTGTTTGCATTTTTTTGGTGTATCTGTTTGTTCTGTGGTGTTTTCTCTTTTTTCTTTTCTAAACTAAAAAGGTAAAAGACCTATATGTGAAAAACTACAGGACACTGAAAAGAGATAGAGGAAGACATAAACTGATGGAAGAATGTATCATGTTCATGGATAGGTAGAATCACTATCATTAAAATGTCTATACTACCCAAAGCAAGTATAGATTCAATGTACTCCCATTAAAATACCAACAGCATATTTCATAGACTTAGAACGAACTTTCCAAAAATTCATTTGGAATAAAAACAAAAAGACCCTGAATAGCTACAGCAATCCTGAGAAAGAAGAACAAAGTAGGTGGGATCTCAATACCAGATATCAAGCTGTATTACAAAGCCA
>NW_006299614.1:13191-13849 GCF_000327345.1 Myotis davidii | reverse complement strand
CATAAGTTGGGAAACCATGAAAATACTAGAGGAATCCACAGGCAGCAAAATCTCAGACATAAGCTGAAGCAATTTCTTCACCCATACCACTTCTAGGTTAATGTAAACTAAAGAGAAAATAAACAAATGAGAACACATGAAAATAAAAAGCTTTTCAACAGCAAAGGAACCATCAACAAAACAACAAGAAAGCCCACTGCATGGGAGAACATATTTGCAAATGTTATCACCAATAAGGGCTTAATCTCCAACATTTACAGGGAACTTATACAACTTAACAAAAGGAAGATAAACAACCCAATCAAAAAATGGGAAACGGACCTAAATAGATACTTTTCGAAAGAAGACATTAGAAATGCCAAGAGACATAAGAAAACATGCTCATAGTCACTTATTATCCAAGAGATGCAAATCAAAATGACCATGCAGTACCATCTCACACCTGTCAGTGTGGCTATCATGAAAAAATGAACAAACGACAGTGCTGTCAAGGATGCGGGAAAAAAGGAACCCTCGTGCACTGCTGGTGGGAATGTAGACTGGTGCAGCCACTGTGGAGAACAATATGGAGTTTCCTTTAAAAAACTAAAAATGGCCGAAACCGGTTTGGCTCAGTGGATAGAGCAGCCTGCGGAGGCCTGAGGGGGCCCGGGGTCGC
>NW_006299614.1:9421-12353 GCF_000327345.1 Myotis davidii | reverse complement strand
TTCTGCTCAATTAATATTTGACAAAGGAGGCAAGAGCAAACAATGGAATAAAGACAACCTCTTCAATAAATGGTGTTGGAAAAATTGGACAGGTACATGCAACTTACACCATAAACAAGAATAAACTCAAAATGGATAAAAGACTTAAATGAAACAAATGAAGCCATAAAAATCATGGAAGAAACCATAGCCAGCAAAATCTCAGACATCTCTTCTACAATATGTTTCCAGATATATCTCCAAGGCAAGAGAAAAAGAGGAAAAAATAAACAGGACTACATCAAAATTAAAAGCTCCCACACAGGCTAAAATGGCCGCAGTATAGACAGACATGTCCCGTGCCTTGTCCTGGAGCAGATAGGGCAAGCAGCAGAAACCAGTAACACCCAGCCCAAATTGGCAGAGGAGATTCAGCTGAGAGACAGTTTTCAGCCAGGAAAGGCAGAGGACTCCAGGAGAAAGGGGACTGTTGGAGACTGCTGGATGGGGCTCCCCTAACCAGGCAGCCTCCATTGCTGCTGAAATCTCTCCTGTAGTGGCCGGCTCAGCCGCAGAGACCATGCCATATTGAGCGGCTGGTATCGGAAGTGTATACATCCAGAGACCTTGCAACCACAGCATCCAGGGATCATCTCAAGCAGCGTGACTACGTGGACTCAGACAAGCCCTGCTCCTTCTCACAGAAAGGTCAGATTTCGCCTAGATAAAGGTGCGGTTGGCAATTCAAGTTGGAGAGAGCAACACGCACGGGGGAAGTCTGCGCCCCACAAAGTCCGTGGTCATTGGGGCCAGCGTGATCCAGCATGATCCGTGATTGTGGAAGGGGTCCCGCAGGGCTGCTGGAAGAAGGGAACTCTAAAAATCAGCCCATAGCTGGACTGGGTGCAAAAAGGCAGCCTTGGATTTTGCCAGAGTGTGCCTGATGCTTAGTGCCAGGGGAGAGAGGACGTGCAGAAGAGACTGCGCAGAGAGCTGGAAAGTGGAGGGTTGCCAGTTCGTGCACCTGCTCAGGCTCTTGTTTTTTTCATCTCTCCCCCTTAAATCTTTGTGTTTGATTATTAAACCCAATACATAGGATCACCCAATTGGGGTCATTCACAGACACTGCAGGGGAAAGTCGTTTTTGTCAAACCTGGGAATCAGAATGGGGAGTAACGATTACAGAACCAGCTCTGGGGCAGCCAACTCTCCAAAACCTAACTACTGGCTAGAGAGGACTTATAGCCTTGGAGGTCAATCCAGAAACACTGCCACCCAAGGCTGAACCACAAACTAACTCTTCTGTAAATACAAATAAAGGCAGTATGGAAAACAAATACGGCCTGCTTTAAAATCAGGACTGTGGTTTACAACACGGAGGAACAGTGTATCACACGGAACGTCAACACTGTCCTGAATACCTGACAGGACTAAGGCATGCCAAACAGAAGAGTAGAGGAAGTGAAGGACCTTCACTACTGCATTTTTTTTTTCACCTTTTACTCAAAAATTAATTTTTTTTTCTTTTTTCATCACCTGATTTTTACCTGTTTAATTACATTTTTGTTTTTAACCAGTATTATTACTACTACCATTTTACCTTTTTTATAGTGTCATTTTATTTTCTCTTTATTTTATTTTGGGATTAGTGTTCTATATTCTATTTTCATCTTTCCTTTAGCATCATTTTACTCTACCTCAACTTTACATTTACGCCAAAACTCTCTTCCTCACTTTTCCTCTTTAGTTGTCCTGTTTCTCTTACCCTATTCCTGCTTTAGATTTTCCCTATTCCTTCTTTTCACCCCCTGTTAAAATTTCACCCTACTATTGCCAAGACCAGTTTGGCTCAGTGGATAGAGCGTCGGCCTGCGGACTGAAAGGTCCCAGGTTTGATTCCGGTCAAGGGCATGTACCTGGGTTGCGGGCACATCCCCAGTAGGAGATGTGCAGGAGGCAGCTGATCAATGTTTCTCTCTCATCAATGTTTCTAACTCTCTATCTCTCTCCCTTCCTCTCTGTAAAAAATCAATAAAATATATTTTTTAAAAAGAATTTCACCCTACTTATATATCTAATTTCCAATCCCCTGCTCTAAATCCATATACACCTCTCACACCTCACTATTCTCTTTCTTCACTATCCAAGTATTTTTTCCTCTCTGTCGTTTTGTTGTTGTTTGCTTCATTGTTGAGTATATTGGTTTTTTTATGCTTGTTTGTTAGATTGTTTTGCTTTTTATTTTTATTTTTCTGTTGGTTTTTTCCCCTGATTATTTTTTCGCTTCTGTTTTCCCTCGCCTCGCTTGATATTAGTTGTTGTTTGTAGTTTCTATTCATCTCTAGGGATCTCTTTCTGGAATGTGTTGGGATTAGTGGCTGTTCTATTGGAGTTTTCCCCCCATATAAACAGTTTCTTCCTCCCTTCTATTTTATTCTCTTTCTTTTCTCTCTTACATTTTTTTTCCTTTTCCCAACCTCACTTTTGCACTCCTTTTCTTTTCTTTTTCTCTTCTTTCTTCCTTATCCCCTAATTCTCTTTGCTCTTGTGGACACCTTTCTTTGGGGTTAATAGAATCATGAATATATTTGGTGTACAGTGCCTTGTGTGTTGTGCCCTGTTGTGTTCTATTTTGTTCCTTTAAATCAACACAGCAGAGAGAGGACTACATAACCAAACACCTGGGGAAGACAGATCATGGGGAGACAAAGAAACAGCCCACATATGAAAGAAATACAGGCATCAGAAGAGAAGGAAGTAAACAAAATGGAGGCAATGGAGCCAAACAACCTGTCAGAGAAAGAATTCAGAGAAATGGTCATAAGGTGGATGAAAAGAATGGAAGACAGATTCAACAATATGTGTAAGAACCAAGAGAAAATGAAGAAAAACCAAGAAGAAATGAAAAATGACATCACTGCTATAAAGAACTCAATAGAAAGCATCAACAGTA
>NW_006299614.1:0-4806 GCF_000327345.1 Myotis davidii | reverse complement strand
TCATTTGTTGACACATTTTCATTATCCAATAGAAAGAATACTCCAGCATTTGTAAAAGTCACCGCCAATCACATCTGAAAAATCTTTAAACGTTGGGAAGCTATTAATCTCACCATGGCAGATACAAATATTCTAGAATTCTCATTTTCACTCAAAAGCCCAAATTATTGTCATTAGCAACAAATACCATCCGTTGTTTCCCTTGAAAGGGCGAGCTCGCTTTGTGTAGATAAGTAGATAAAAAGCTGTGGTACATCTACACCATGGAATACTAGGCAGCAGTAAAAAAGAAGGATCTCTTACCCTTTGAGACAGCATGAAGGGACCTAGAGAGTACTATGCTAAGCAAAATAAGCCAGTCAGAGAAAGATAAGTATCACATGATCTTACTAATATGAGAATCTAATGAACATATGGAATCTAACAAACAAAATAAACTGTTGAACAAAATAGATTCAGAGACATAGAAGCATGGAATAGACTGATGAATCTCAGAGGGAAGGCGGGGGTGGCCCAGTTGGGAGAGATTAACTGGGAAATTTACATGCATATATGCATAGCCCATGGACATAGACAATAGTGTGATGAAGGCCTGGAAGTGTGAGTAGGGCTGGGGTAGAGGGGATCAGTGCAGAAAAAAGGGGAAACATCTACAATACTTTCAATAATAAAGATGAATTTTTTTAAAAAGAATTCTGCTGTTCAGTATCTGATAGATACTGAGCTGGCTAATATCTAGTAGTGCCCTAAAACTATAATCTTTAGGATATGTTTTCTACCAAACACAACCCTACAGCTATAGTTTTACTTCACAGTTGCTGGAGTTTAGGCAAAAGTACACAGCCACGTCAAATGCCTGTGCATTTTCCTGCACAATTAAATAATTTATTTACAGCTATTTACTACAGCTATTATACTCATTAAGTCATTCTTCTGATTTATTTCTAAAATTTGGAGGAATTTTATCAATAATTTATTTGTGTAACCTCCTGGCCACTCTCCTAATATCCTTCCCCTTCGGTTGAAAACAGACTTCCCCCGACAGGTGGATTGTGAACTACAATATTCCCTCTCCTGTTTTATATTGTGTTGTCTACAGACAGATGTCAGGCTGTTCAAATTCATGAAACAAATGAGTATGCCCTAAGTGGTGGGTAGATTTAGGTTTCTAGAACTGTCTATCTGAGAGATATGGCTAACTCGGGAGGTTCTATCAGGATGTTCAAAGCCACGTTTTAAATATTTCTATCCTATCTACTAATAGAAAAACCTGTAATTGACTGTACCTTCACTGCACCTCCCATTGGCTAATCAGCGTGATATGCAAATTAACCACCAACAAAGATGGCGGTTAATTGGCGTACTGCAGGCAGGGCGGGACAGTGCCATCCTGCCTGCTCTGCCAACATCCAGGCCTGCTATCTGCGAACTGGCGTGTCGGGCATCCCGTGTGCGACCCGACCCTGGGCAGCCCGGCTGGACAGCAGCGATCGGCCAGCCAACGTGGGCATCCCTTGTGGGACTTGACCCAGGGCAGCGGGGCAGGACAGTGTGCCTCCTCTGTCACCACAGCTTCCTCATCACAGCTGCCTTGGGGGCCTAAGCCTTTAGTCAGACATTCCTCGAGGGCTCCCTGGCTGCCAGAAGGATGTCTGACTGCAAGCTAAGGTCTGATCCCCCGAGGAGTGGGCCTAAGTCGACAAGTGGACATCCCCCAAGGGGTCCTAGACTGCAAATGGGCACAGGCCGCAGTGAGGGACCCTCCCCACACCCTGAGTGCACAAATTTTTGTGCACCGGACCTCTAATCTATAATAAAATTGATATTTAAATCTCCCTCTACTTGTCTACATTTTGCTCTCTTGTTGACTCAGAATTCAAGCAAGGAATCAGTGTGGGATCCCTTCAGACCCCACAATGCCAATAGTGACCCAGAGAGACCCAAACATGGTGTGCATATAATGCAGTATTATACATTGGAAGCAAAATGTGGCAATAAACTTCAAAATTCTAATATGTAAGTGGGCTTTACATCAGATATTCCTCTTCTGATCATTTAAACAGAAAAAATCAATGATGTTTATTAAAAATGAGACTTTTAACATATACATTTTAATAATGAAATATGGGAAGCTTTCTTAGATAATGGCTTACACCAAAAAAAAGTGTACAATACAAAAAATCTATGACACAGACATATATTTTACTTTGGAAGAGTATGTACAGTTATCGGATTAGAAAACTTGTCAATACCACTTTCAAGAATTTTTTTTCATAGAAAATGCAGACAGAGCAATTTTGTTGTCTTTTCTTAACACTTTGTTATCTATGGGTTGAAGAGTAGCCAGAAATCTTTTCATCATACAATTATTGTTCTGTACTTGGAAAGTGTCTCTTAAAATTGTTGCATCTTATTGTCTCCAAGGACACTATTCCCACTGCCCCCTCTCCCAGACCTGGACAGCCCCCCCCCTGTCAAGCCCCAGTGGGCAGGGGGTCCCAGCCTCATTGGTCATTTCAGTTTCTTTCATCATTCATAGTTCTAGTTCCTTAGTCCTGCAAAATATGACTAAACTTTTAAAAATCGAGATGACAATATTGGATAGCTCTGAAAATAAATTAGTTATTTATAATGTTAGTTTGTATTATAAAATAAGAAATCTGAAGGGATTATACTCATTTGAAATATTTATTACATGCATCACTAGAGAGGGGTCAGTACCTGCTCACTCTTTAGCCTTAATATTTGTAGCACTACCTGTCAAATCATAGATTCTCAATAAATACCTTCTGAATGAATGTATATGTATTCATAGCAACATTATATACATTATGATCATAAATGTTGTTATTTAGAGATCAATGATTTCATTATATTTGAAAATCTTTCTTTAAATATAATAAATAGAATATTCACCTGAATTAAAGTGGTTTACCAGAACATTCACAGAAGGTAAGTATTGGTGATTGGAAAGGGAGGAAAGTTTAGGAAAGTGGAACAATGCTCTGAGTTAAAATGCCACAGTGAAGTATTGAGAGCTTAAGAATTTTCTCAGTTTGGTTCAAAAGGTAATTTCCAATATGACCCTATCGAAAAAGGTACCTGATTAGCAGCTAATTATTTCTCCCCCTCAGCCTAGATTAGTGCTCCTTTTCTCCAGAGATGCCTGTAGACCATAGGTAATTCTCTGCTTCTAGCACTCCAATGCTGTTATTTGTTACTGCCTTCATTGAAACAACTTGCCTCAATTCACCAGACCTTAGGAAAACACACCTATAGCTCTATTATGGGGTAGAGATTGCTAGAAATAAGTGAAGCCATTAATATACCAAACTAATTTAATTTCTCATGGAAAATTCTTTTCTCTTTGAAATGCATTAAAAAAAAACAAAGAATTTCACTCTGCAGCTATTTACAAATGGAAATAGCTATCCAGTGCTTAAGTGTTAATGTAGGTTGAGAAAGAAATGTGAAGTACCTATTGTCTCATCTTCAAAATTGCGTTTCTAAACTCTGTCCTTCGCATTTCTTCACAGCACATTGAACAGATTATAAAAGGCACCAAAATTCACGAGCTTTACAAAGAATGCAGGAACTGTCCTAGTAATATTTCCTCAGTGGTTAGAGTGAAGGGGCTGGGGTTTGATTCCTGGTGAAGGGGTGGTATCTGGGTTGCAGGTTCATCCCAGGCCTGAGACAGGGCACCTGCCAGAGGCAACAAATTCATGTGTCCCTCTCACTCACTTCCCACCCAGCCCTCACTTCCACTCTCTTTACAAATCAGTGGAAAAATATTCTATAGTGAGGATTAACAAATAAACAAAGGATGCAGAAATAACAATAGCTTAGTGGTCACTGATTAGTGCCCTCACACATTAGCATAAGTATTACAGCAGGTTATAGGAGGAAAGGGAGGAAGAGGAAGTGAAGGGAGAGAAAGCTTTAACTTACTATCTGCCAGGCACTTTGGTGAACTATAGCAATCAACAATCACAATGATTCCATGAACTAAATATCATGGAGGAAACTGAACCCGAAGAGGAAAAGGAAAATGAGAACGCCACAGTCTTATTCCAGAGACAAAAATACCTGTAAAACACATTTTAAAGAAAATAAGGCAAATATGATAATCACTTTTCCTTTATTTCCACAAACTTTTAAGGAACTCTTATATGCCCCTGGAGATAAGCTTGCTGCTTGGGACAAAACAATGTCAAAATAAAATTTGTTTATGCAGTTTGACAATTTAGTCATCAGAGAATAATAAATAATAATCATAGGCTACAATGGGAATAGTAAGAAGAAAAGATACATCTCTCTTAAAAAGTTATAGATAGATTCCTGGTGGAATTAATGCCTAAACCAAAACTTAAAATAGGAATAGAGCAGTTAGAGACTACGAGTGTAGAGATCTGTAAAAACAAAAGAACCACCAACTGAGAATCTCCACAGGTAATTTTAAGCAATGTCATTAATGGAAACCGCTAGTAGATAAATCTAGGGAAGCAAAATCAATCAGGAGAGATGATACCAGCAGCCATAGGTCATTCTCTTAATCACTATGATATACTGTCTCTTGCTGGGAGCCAATGCAAGTACCCTAGTAGGAAAAAAACAAGAAATGAGGGAAATTCTATGGACTGATAGCAGAATTATTAGAAAGCTCTCCATATGCTAAGAAGCTTAAGTTTTATAATGAGGGCAAAAAGAGTGATTGATAGAATTAAAATTAATGTTTCAGTTATAAAACTCCATTTCATTCTAAAAAAAATATTTTTCATTAACATAATATCAGTCTTCACCTCC
>NW_006299613.1:0-736 GCF_000327345.1 Myotis davidii | reverse complement strand
CAAGCAAACTACTGGATACAGAGTTCAGAACAATGGTTATGAGGTTACTAAAGGATCTTAATAAGAACTTTGAGGGACTTAATGAGAGCATCAAGGGAGTTAGTCAAGGATCTTAGTGAGAATTTCAAAGACACAAAAAAGGATCAGTCAAAAATTAAGCATACACTAACTGAAAGAAAGAATACTTTACAGGGATTCAACAGTAGAATAGAGGACTCTGATAATCAAATCAACAATTTGGAATATAAGGAAGTAAAAAACAACCAATCAGAAGAGCAAAAAGAATACAAATAAATATGAAGATAGTGTAAGGAGCTTCTGGGACAACTTCAAGCATACCCAAAATCGCATTCTGTCTGTGCCTGAAGGAGAAGAGAGATAGCAAATTATTTAAAGCCTATTTGAAGAAATAATGACAGGAAAATCTCCTTTCCTGGTAAAAGAAATACACATACAAGCCCAGGAAGCATAGAGAGTCCCAAACAAGATGAACCCAAAGAGGCCCACACCAAGAAACATCATAATTAAAATGCCAAAAGTTAAAGACAAAGAGACAATTTTAAAAGCAGCAAGAGAAAAGCAGCTAATTATCTACTAGGGGCACCCATATGACTGTCAACTGACTTTTCAACAGAAACTTTGCAGGCCAGAAGGGAATGGCAAGAAATATTCAAGTGATGAATGGCAAAGACCTACAACCAATATTACACTACCCAGCAAAGCTATCATTTAGAAT
>NW_006299612.1:7075-11907 GCF_000327345.1 Myotis davidii | reverse complement strand
TTTTTTCTTTCAATTTGTTTATGTGATATATCAGTTTTATTGATTTTCAGATATTGTACCGTCCATGCATCCCTGAGATAAATCATACTTGGTCATGGTGTATGAGCTTTCTAATGTTATGCTGGATCTGATTTACTAGAATTTTGTTGAGAATTTCAGCCTCTATTTTCATCACTTACAATGGCCTGTAGTTTTCTTTCTTTGTGGTGTCTTTATCTGGTTTTGGAATTAGGGTAATGCTGGCTTCATAAAAGAGCTTTGAACTGTCCCTTTCTCTTGAATTTTTTGGAATCAGGTTTTAGTTCTTCTTTGAATGTTTGGTAGAACTCCCCTATAAAGCTGTCTGGACCAGGGCTTTTGTTTGCTGGAAAATTTTTGATTACTGTTTTGCTAATATATATATTTTATTGATTTTTTACAGAGAGGAAGAGAGAGGGTTAGAGAGTTAGAAACACTGATGAGAGAGAAACATCGATCAGCTGTCTCCTGCACACTCCCCACTGGGGATGTGCCTGCAAGCAAGGTACATGCCCTTGACTGGAATTGAACCTGGGACCCTTGAGTCTGCAGGCCGATGTTCTATCCACTGAGCCAAACTGGTTAGGGCATGCCTGCAACTTTGTAACTTCAGAGGTGCAATCAACTAAAACATTCACCTTTAAAAATATATATATATTTTATTGATTTTTTTACAAAGAGAAAGGGAGAGGATAGTTAGAAACATCGAAATGGAGAAACATTGACCAGCTGCCTCCTTCACACCCCTTACTGGGGATGTGCCCTCAACCAAGGTATATGCCTTTGACTGGAATCAAATCTGGACCCTTCAGTCTGCAGGCCAACGCTCTAGCCCAGCCGTGGGCAAACTATGGCCCGTGGGCCGGATCCGGCCTGTTTGAAATGAATAAAACTAAAAAAAAAAAAGACCATATCCTTTTATGTAATGATGTTTACTTTGAATTTATATTAGTTCACACAAACACTCCATCCGTGCTTTTGTTCTGGCCCTCTGTTTCAGTTTAAGAACCCATTGTGGCCCTCGAGTCTAAAAGTTTGCCCACCCCTGCCTAGACACTGAGCCAAACCCATCACAGCAAACACTCATCTTTTGAGGAATTGTGATTTGCCAGTTATCTCTCCTAACTGAGTGCCAAAGGGCTCTGTGAAAGATGACTGAAGTTATTGTTATAGCCAAGGAGACTAAAATGTCCAACAGGACTAAGAACTTTACATCAAGAAGAATCAGTGTATGTGGCTGCTGAATGACTACAAGATGTGGTGGCAGGTGAGGATGTGGCCAACAGGACAGGCCATGGTGCTGTCCAACTATGTGGAGAGGACGAATGGCCTGAAGAGGGCTCCCTCATGAAGAACCTGAAGGACACACTAGGCCTTGGCAATACCAAGAGGATGACCAGCATGTGGGATTGTCCCTAATACCCATCACCAATGCTAAGTACCCTGACAAGGGGAGAAGGTGGTGCCAACTGCATGCAGGACCTTAACATCCTGGACTTTGAAAATTTGCCTACATGATGGAGGGCAGATGAACTAATCCTGGTAAAGGCTCCTGGTGTCACTGTCATGGAGGAGTGCAGCAATGGCTGGTGGTGTGGCAGCTACAACTGGCCTTTGGCTTGTTCCCCTAAAACTACTTTCTGAGGAGGTGGACAAGCTGGCCACCGAGTCCCCCAGCTTCCTCAGCCTTCTGCAGGGCTCATCCCCAAGCAAAGGCCAGGGCACTGCATCCTGCATGTGGTCCATAAATTGTTCCTTTTCAGCTTGGCCACAGAGAAACTCAACTTCCAGAAGAGAGAGACCATGAAGGCAATTGAGAAGCCCAAGAACTACCAGGAGAGGGGGAAATGCAAAAATGCCTGGTGGCAGGCAGGCCTTGTTCCCCTCCCTCTACCCCCAAACTACATCGTGGTCCTCATTCACAGGCCTGCCCTGTTGGGGTTCAGCCCCAGCAGGTCCAGGGGTTCCCCAAGGTGTGGACGGAGTCAGAGAAGAAGGAATGACATGGAGGCAGCATTCAGGCAGATCATCATAGCCAGGTTCCTCCATTTATTGTCCTCTTACATCTGTATTTATACTATTTGATCTTAATCCTATCCATTCTATTCCAAAGGTTAGGGCGTTTCTTATTTTCATTCCAAGGTTACTCTATTCTATTAAGCTATAAGGAAGTAACTGAAGGAGATTATCCTAAATAAAGATTGTGTAGTTTAAGCGTGATTGTTCATATTTAAAGTAATTAACTACCCACCTGGCACTTAGTTAAGGGGTTTTACTGATAAAAATCCTCACCTGGGGAAACAACCTTTCTCGGAGAGGTGGTCCTATTTAAAACACATAGCGTTAAGAGGGGGAGCAAACATATGCCATATACGCCAGGTCCCTTGAAACATAAGCTGTGCAGATGTTTCTTCCCTGCAGCGACTGTGTCAAGCAGAGGGTGGACTGGCTTCTGGCAGGCAGGCAGGCCTTGTTTCCCTCCCCCTCCCCCCAAACTTCATCGTGGTCCTCAGTCACAATAAAACAAAACATTTTTATTTAGTAATTACCGCAGGTAATGTTTACATACCAGTACTATGATATCATGCAGCCTATCACTTTATTGAGCCTCTTGTTGCATCACTGCTCTCGTCTTCATCACTATCAGTTCCAGACATATCAATTTATTCAACTCCTATTATATCACTGCTGTCTTCTGAGTCACTGTCTATATATGTGAGATAATCCTCGTAAACTGGTGGCATATTCTGAGCTAACTTTGTTCATGTTCTCATGTCCAACCCTTCTCTCCTCATGAAATTGAAGTACCATTTTCCCTTTCCTGTAAAATCAACAATATTCAGTTTACTTGCAAACATTCTTGCCTGACACTGAATAAGCTTGGTTGACACACATAAGCCACTCTGGTGCCGCTCCATAACCCAAGTCTTAAGCCTCTGCTCCCATTTTAGCTGCTTTTCCTCTTAAGGACTTCTTTGTTGGCATTTTAAAGAGTCGTTCTTCCTGTTTTTTCCACTCTCTGATCATACACTCAGTGGGAGGAAGTCCAAATTGTCTCTCTGTAGCTCTATTTCCATGCTCTTTTGCATAACTGATTACATTCAGTTTGAATTTTGTGGAGTAAGACAATTGCTTACCAGTATTTATCTTTATTTTTTGACATCTTTATAAAAGGCCCAGAATGCTCCAGTCCACACTCCCCACCTCCACCTCCAATTATAGCATCAGCTGATGTCAGTAACAATAAGGCCTGTTATTGGAGGAAGCCTGTTTGACAAGGTATGGGCAGCTACACACTTATGCAGCTCACTCCTCGGCTGACCTCCGTGTATAAGATGCACCTTGATTTTCAGTCTAACAATTTTATTTTATTTTTTAAATAATGTTTACATATTTTTATTGATTTCAGAGAGGAAGGGAGAGGGAGAGATAGAAACATCAATCATGAGAGAGAATCATTGATTGGCTGCCTTCTGCACGCCCCACACTGGGGATCAAGCCCACAACCCAGGCATGTGCCCTTGACCCGAATCAAACCCAGGACCCTTCAATCTGCTGGCTGACGATTTATCCACTGAGCCAAACCAGCTAGGGCCAGTCTAATGATTTTAGAAAAAAATAGCATCTATACAAGAAAAAATACTGTATCTACTGCATCAGGCAGTGGAGGTTTCCCACCAGGGACAGGTGGTGGAAAGGCACCCATCCTCACCAGTGAGCATGGGGAGAAGCTGTACCTCATCGAAGTGCTTCAGTGATGTTCTCTCAGGGCCCTGCCACCTCCAGGCCTTGGTGCCACACTTACAAAACCAGAGCTGAGTGGGTGGCTTTAAGAAGACATGGTGGGTCACTGGCTCCCCTATGGTCCCATTTGTTCAGTGGTTCTTCCCCTACTGCAGTGATTCTCAACCTTCCTAATGCCCAGACCCTTTCATACAGTTCCTCATGTTGTGGTAACCCTCAATTTCATTGTTACAAATTGTACATAATTAAAGCATAGTGATTAATCACAAAACAATATGTAAATATATATGTGTTTTCCGATGGTCTTAGGCGACCCCTGTGAAAGGGTTGTTAGACCCCCAAAGGGGTCGCGACCCACAGGTTGAGAACCGCTGTCCTACTGGCTTCTTTTGCCTGGTTGATGTTTCTGTCCAAGTTCTTTATTTCCAACTGCCTCCCCTTTGCCATCCAGGCCCGCATTCCAGGGTTCAAGGTCACCCCTCTCTACTGAGGTCAGTTTTAGAGAATGAAAGATGGAAGAGGGCAAGTTTGTCCAGTTTATTCTTCTCAACTAGAAACAGCCATAGACTCTCTAAACTGTCACGCTGTCAGCGCCCCTCAGTAAAGACAGTGGGCCCAGTGGGGATGCACTGAAGCTGCCCTTGGTGCAGTGACCTAGGTGCCCTTCACGGTGAAGGTCCCTGGTCCCAGCAGCCTCTGTTGGGGTCCTTTGCCCATAGTTGGCTCTGTGACTGTCCAGGGAGTGAACAAGTTTGCTGGTAGCAATACTGGAGCCACCAGTGAGACAGTAGTGAGGAAGTTGTCCAGCACCTTTGGGGTTGTGTTTTCAATAATGAAAGAATTTCCTTGGAGTTCAACCTGGAAGATGGACAGCTGACTTGGAAAGACAGATGTTTTGGTACTTTACCCCCAAACACACCGTCTGCCTATGCTTTTTCCTCTTGTCTCCACCACCCACTCCCCCCCAGCCCTGGCTTGTTTAAATTAAATTGAGTATTTAATTCTCAAGGTAATATGTATCTGTGCTCATTTGTGGACACTAACACAAATGATTAAGAAACACACCTGAT
>NW_006299612.1:4965-6511 GCF_000327345.1 Myotis davidii | reverse complement strand
AGCCAGCAGGGGGGGCAGTTGGGGGTGATTAGGTTGGAAGGGGGGGCAGTGAGGGGCAACCTGGCTGGCAGATGGGGCAGTTGGAGGTGACTAGGTTGCCAGGGGGGCAGTAAGAGGTGACCAGGCCAGCAGGGAGGCCAGTTAGAAGTGAACAGGCTGGCAGGGAGGGAGAAGTTGGGGGCAACCTGGCCAGCAACAGGGGCAGTTAGGGGCTACCAGGCTGGCAGGCAGGTGCGCAGTTAGGAGCCAGCAGTACAGGATTGTGAGAGGGATGTCCAACTGCTGGTTTAGGCCTGATCCCTGGGCCTAAACTGGCAGTTGGACATCCCCTGAGTGGTCCCACATTGGAGAGGGTGCAGGCTGGGCTGAGGGATACCTCCTCCCCCATGCATAAATTTCATGCACCGGATCTCTAGTGTATATGAATGTATATATATGTATATGTGTGTGTATATATGTATGTATATATGTATGTTCTTTACAGGTAAGTGTTTCAATGTTTACAAAAGAATATGTGATTGGTAATAGGAGTCAGAATGTTTATGAAGAAATTGCATTCTTTTCTCTTTACATTTGAACTTCTTTATTTAAATATACAACCTTGAGCCCTAGCTGGTTTGGCTCAGTGGATAGAGCATCAGCCTGTAGACTGAAGGGTCCCAGGTTCAATTCCAGTCAAGGGCACATGCCTGGGTTGTGGGCTCAATCCCCAGTATGGGGCTTTGCAGGAGGCAGCGGTCAATGATTCTCTCTCATCATTGATGTTTCTATCTCTCTCTCCTTCCTTCCTCTATGAAATCAATAAAAATATATTAAAAAATACATATACAGCCCGAGAAGACACATTCCTACAGCTGAAGAAGGGGTCTTGACACCTCCTAAACCTGCATGCTGAGTCTCCTGGCTATTGTACTAAACAGTATTATGACAAAACTGTGTGTGATTTATCTAAGGTAAACTCTGACTCAATGATGGGACAGCAATGACTGAGCCATTACTGAATAAATACTCTGTGCCTAAAGGGAGGAGTTTAACAAATTTATTAGTTATGTGTGTTATTTTCTGTCACAACATTATTATTATATTGAAATAATAAATTTATTGGATGAAACTCCAAGAGGAAACAAAGACAAAAGTATTAAAAGTAACTCATGCAAACACGCGCACACACACAACACAAATAACTCATGCAGATTAAAATAATTTGGTAATGGATACATAATATAAAAGATGTAAATTGTGCCCTAGCCAGTTTGGTTCAGTGGATAGAGCGTCGGCCTGTGGACTGAAAGGTCCCGGGATCGATTCCAGTCAAGGGCATGCACCTTGGTTGTGGGCTCATCCCCAGTAGGGGGTGTGCAGGAGGCAGCTGATCGATGTTTCTCTCTCATTGATGTTTCTAACTCTCTATCCCTCTCCCTTCCTTTCTGTAAAAAATAAATAAAATTTAAAGCATGAAGCCGCCTCACTGAAGTAGGTGAGGGGATAGGTGATGAATTAAGTGATTGGAAATGAGTGGAGAATGGAAAAATAATGGCAAAAATAA
>NW_006299612.1:0-4695 GCF_000327345.1 Myotis davidii | reverse complement strand
GGCCTGGGGGCAGGGGGAGGGAGAGTGGCACAGAAGGAAGGGAAGAGAAAAGGGGGACATGGAAACTGGGGGTGGGGTCCTCAGAAAGCAGCAGCAGGGTGGAGGGAGAGATCATTGGGTCTGGGTTCCAGCCCTGGCTGTTTCCAAGTGCTGTGTGAGCGTGGATTTGGGTGCTGGGATGAAAGGAGAAAGAGGCAAGGGTGTAGCTGAGATTTCCAGCCCAGGTGACTCCGTATGTGAAGGCTGAAATCAGAGAAGTCAGGAGAGGGGACTGGCTTGAGCTGAGGAATAGGCCTCCCCTCCCCGTGGGGTTCACCTGGAGAACAGAGTCCTCCTTGGAACTTTCTGGACCACCCAGACTCCAGGGAACTTCAGAGTTATTATGACCCCAGCTGTGCCTGGCCAAGGACCATGTTACACATGGCACCTGGTTGGGTAAGATTCACTGCCTGGCCTGCCTGGGTCTCTGTCAAATCAGAGGGGGTGTAACCTCAACATTGGAATGTTCCTGAAAGATCATTTCTAGGCCTACAGACCCACCCCCACCCTGGCTTCTCCATCCTTCTTATGGTGTTTTATTGGCCCAGGTCCTCAAGCAGCTCTAGGCTCAGCTGGCTGGGAATCCACTTGCTGCCCTGTAGCCCCACTTGGGTCCTTACGACAGCTCAGCAAGCCTCACATTTCCAGCTCTGTCCATATGTCAGGCAAGTGTTTCAAATTCTCTCTATGTCTTGGAGGACCCAGGACTCAGGGTCAAAGAATTTCAGCAACTTTGTGCAGGTGAGCCCTCAGGGGAGTTCTGCTTGGGTGGAATTGGGGAGTAGGGGGATGGGAGCAATTGGGCTGTGGGAAGGAGATTATGGGTGGATCCTTGCTAGCAGGATGGGCAGGAGCCAGGGCATTGAAACTGGGGGTTTTCAACAGAGAAGAACTGTGCTGGCAGTTAGACAGACATGAGCAGAGCAAGGTTGATAGGCCAGGTACAGAGGTCACCAGGGTGGAGAGCTCTGCAGGCCTAGCAACGGGCAAAACTTGGAAAACAAGGACTTCAACCCCAGGGTAATCTTACTTCCGCTAGCATATCACTCGTCATGGGGTTTGGACTCCCTGACCCTTCATATCTCTGACTCTGCTGTTCAAAGCGCCTGTTCTAACAGGTCTGGTCTGACCCCACTGGTCTAACACCTGGTGCTGTTCTCGCAGACAGTCGTAGTCAACAGCTGCTGTTCATTCCTCCCTGGAAATAACATCTGGGCGTCAGTTGTATTTCAGCTCCAGGCCCAGAAAAGCAGCAAAACAACTCAGGACCATCTGCATTGACCCTTTGCCCTGGCACAAACCAATCAGTGGAGACCATCTCCCTCCTGGGAGCATGCCTTTCATGCCTTTCACCACCACGCCCCTCCCCTACCCCCATTACCATTACCTTTACCTTCCTCACTCCCAAGCTCCAAGGACACTTCCTTTTGCTTCTGTAAGGTGTTTCCTGAACCCCTTTCTTCTATCATCCATTTCTGTTACCACTGCGATTTTCTAAGTAAAAGTTCTCTTACAGTTTGAGTCTTGGCTCTGAATTCTTCCCTAGTCAGAACTCAAGTACCAAGGTCTGGTCTGACCCCTCTGGTCTAACACCTGGTGCTGTTCTCGCTGTCATGGTCAACAGCATCAGAAAACAAGAGACCGGTCTTAACTAGGTGAGGTCAGGAGGAACCAGTGAGCCCACTGCAGCCTGCGCCACCCTCTCATTGGAGAATGGTGCCCTGACACTGCTGGGCAACTGTCCCGATCTGGGCTCCAGGAAGTTTGCATCTCTGGTTCTGCCTCTACCTCCCCATATACGTCATGACCTCTCTGTGCCTCAAGTCCCCTGACATGAGGCTGAGAGCCTCTGCCACCCACAGCTGTCAGTAGTAATATCCGCAGGGACAGCAACATAACAGTTCATTGAGCACTTACTAGGAAGTGGACTCTGGTAGGTGTCTAACATGGATTACTTCTTTGCCCTCCTACAGTCCAGGGGCCAGGCTCCTACCCTCTCATTTTACAGATGGAGAGAAGATGCAGAGAGCAGTGAGGCGACTTGCCCAGTGTGGTCATTCCAGGACTGGAACTTGCTTTTCCCCGACTCCCTTCTGTGCTTAGAGCACAAACCAGGCAAGTGGCCTCTTGGGAGGTGGGTGTGAAAGGATGGAACTGGGTCATTGCAGCTGGTCCTGGTGTCACCCACCTGGTTTTGTTATTTTTCTGAGCCTGGAGCTGAAATACTGAGGAGGAAACTGGTCTTGCAAGGTGTGTCAGGCCATAAAATCTGTAAACAATGCACTGCCCTGGGGATGGAGGAGGTGGGGGGAGGGAGGTTGTTATCACTGGCCCCAGGACAGACCATGGGATATTACCTGGGAACCCCCAACACCTGGGGGCCTTCCAGTAAGCCCATGAAAGGGGGCAGAACCATATCTGCAAGACAAAGACCCCAGTAGAATATATATAGACAGGCTCTCTGCATGTTTCTTCACTCTGATTTGGAAATTATTCCCGGAGTCCTCCCTGCATGTGCCTCCTGAGAGTCAGCCTCTAGTTTTTCTGGCCCTCTGAGTGCTCCCTCCCAGGTGCTGTGAGGACCCATGGGTTGCTGGGAATGCACTTGGCATTCTTCCCCCACAAGCCTCTTAGCTGCAGTCTAGTTTGAGCCTGGATCTCCCCTTTGACAGGGCAGTCCCCAGAGGAAGGTCTGATGGGTTCAGTGGGTTGTGGGTGGGAAGGAGATCAACAGCAGGCAGAGGGTATGTTGTCTACTCACCTGACTTCATAGCTGGCTCTTTCTGGGCCCGGGCACACAGCTCGCGCATGCCCATCTGCTCCCAGGTCTGCAGGGCAAGGTCCCAGGCCTTCTGCTCCCCGAGTTGAGCCACCAGGCATGAGGCCACCTCCAAGCCACCCACCTCCTCTGGTTGCGCTGGGGTCACCCCAGGAGAGTGCTGGCAGAGAAGCTTATCAGGCAGCCGCAGCAGGAACTCCCTCAGCTGCTCCTTGCTCATACCCTCTAACATCCGGGCCAGCGGCTGCTGGGTTCCATGGGCCATTTCTGCTGCACTGGCCGTGTCTGCTGCACTGGCCGTGTCTGCTGCACTCGTGGTCTCATCTCGGACTCCGAAGGCCTCAGGGATGTCCACTGGGGAGGAGATGGGTGGGGAGGGCATTAGGTAGGCAGAGAATAGCAATCATTCTTGTCCCCTACCATATCCCACTACCAGACTCCCCCCGGGGTCATTACTGGTTCCCTGGCAAACTCCTCTTAAGCACTACAAACCCATTTTTGAAATCCTCTTGGTTTCTTTCAATAGATGATGCTGGGAGAAGGGAGGTGAAGGTAAGAGGCAGGGAAAGCCATAAAGGGAGGAGCCAGAGAAGGCAAAGACATTTGCAAAAGTCAGGTTACTGAGATCCTGGAGTGGGGGCAGTGAGAAGAGTGAAGTGGTGGGGATGGGAGGATGGGATCTTCAGGACACTCACTGTTCTGTGCTCTTCAGTCTTCCCTCCTGTGAGACCCGGAGCTCTGGAGCCACCTTGAGCTTTAATGCTGACAGGAGATGGGGTGAGGGGAGAGGCAAAGCACAGGGTGGGTTTTTAGATCCCAGGGTGGAGTTCAGAGCTGCTCCACCCAGATCTCTTCAGAATTCTCCTGGCCCTAGGCAACCAAAGGGCAAGAATGGCCTCACCCAGCCAGAGCCTGAACAGAGGGTGTAACCAGGGGAGGGGTGGGGCCGGGACAGGCCTCGTTGGCCTTGAAAACTATACGGTTCTATCCAATTAAAAAATGCACCCGGCATGGTATTGGGTGTATCTAGTCTCTGGCCTATAAGGTCAGATAGCTAAGTTTATCTCCCCCACTATTCAAGCAGGCTAGAAAGCAAAGTTACTTTTTCAGAATAAGAGGCCGTCCAAAGAATAGCAGAGAATTCCAAACAGTATTTTTACAGAATAGGGGTTTTCCTTCACACTAGTGCATGAGACAGGTCAGTAAGCCCGGACAAGTGGAATAGGGAAACTGAGCGGATATCTGAACAAACTGGCAGAGCAACTTACAGCAGACACAGAAGGTCACCTCCCTAGAGATAACACCTAAGCCTCAGAGGTATTGTTACAGAAGTCGTAAAAAAACCAAGAGACACGACTCTTTCGGAGGGACACTGTTTTAATTACGCAGGGGCGACTCCCGGGAATAATTTCCAAATCAGAGTGAAGAAACATGCAGAGAGCCTGTCTGTATATATTCTGCTGGGGTCTTTGTCTTGCAGATATGGTTCTGCCCCCTTTCATGGGCTTACTGGAAGGCCCCCAGGTGTTGGGGGTTCCCAGGTAATATCCCATGATCTGTCCTGGGGCCAGTGATAACAACCTCCCTCCCCCCACCTCCTCCATCCCCAGGGCAGTGCATTGTTTACAGATTTTATGGCCTGACACACCTTGCAAGACCAGTTTCCTCCTCAGTATTTCAGCTCCAGGCTCAGAAAAATAACAAAACCAGGTGGGTGACATCAGGACCAGCTGCAATGACTAAAGACCCCATGCCCTGGCACTGACCAGCCAGTAGAGACCAGGACCTTGAAAGAGCCCACCTGGAAAACTGATGAATACTCTGCTAAAACCCTTTTCTAGGATTCCCACCTGCAAGAGAGAAAAAAACTCTCAAGA
>NW_006299611.1:0-308 GCF_000327345.1 Myotis davidii | reverse complement strand
CAGGGCCTCTAGGTTGAGGTCTCGCCCTTTCACGCATACCGATAGTTTCTCAGATCCCATGTGTTATACCTCCCTCTCCAAACTGACTTTCATCCCTACCCCTCGAAAGATACTGCTTTATTTTCTTTAGATGATCAAAATTATTTTTATTATTAGATACCATGAACATACAATTATCCTATCAAATTGCTATTGAAATTTATAAATGGCTCTGCCTCCTCATCAGGGAGAAGTGTGGCCCGGTTCAAGGCAGCCATTTTCAGGAAGCTGACTCATGGTGGGTCTAGCAGTAACACCTGGTACTGGGT
>NW_006299610.1:0-210 GCF_000327345.1 Myotis davidii | reverse complement strand
GACACATATGTAATACCCTTTAAGCAATAAAAAAAAATAAAGTTAAGAGAAAAATAAATAAAATGTAAAGTGTATTTTTTCTTTTTGATGGTATTAAGATGTGTCCAATTCCCAAGTGCATATGTTCTTTGGGGGCCTCTCCAAGTCCCCCCCTCCACCCCCGTCAGTCAGTCCCCATGAACCCGGCCTCTGGTCCCAACTCCTCCCCCA
>NW_006299609.1:3159-4291 GCF_000327345.1 Myotis davidii | reverse complement strand
ATCCTAGGGGCGACCCCAGATGGAAAAGACTCAAGGATACTGGCCCAAGGGCTCCCGTCCTGACCCCCCTCCCTCACTCCTTTTCTGAGACCTGTCACCCTGATCCCATTCCTTTGGGGGCAGCTTCCAGGATTGAGAGTCCTCCTTCCTCGGGGTTTTGATGAGGATCCAAGGGGTGCTCCCCCAGAGGCATGTGGATGGGGCTTCCTCTCACTCTCCTTCACCCACTGTGGGTGATGTTGCCTTTCTGGGAGTTGGGAATAAGAATGTGAATTTAATGATGCTTTTATTTTGAAGCTGAAAGATTCCCCTTGTTATTTTCCTCAATCAGATCCTCCACAAAACTTTTACCTCTACAGGTGAGGAGGCAGGAGAGGCCAGGCTGGACGCTGTGGCCACAGCCTCCTTCTCTAATCTGCTGCCACTCTCACAAGCACACATCTGCCTCCTGAAACCACAGATTTCACTCAAGTTCCTGCTGTTCATGTGCAAAAGCTCTATTTCCCAGCCTTTCAAAGTGGGAGAATTTCCATCATTTACAAATGTAGCCCTGGCTGATTGGGCTCAGTGGTTGGAGCGTCATCCCCACACCAAAGGGTGTGAACTCTTTAGAGTCACCTCCACCACCATGTGGAGGTAGCAGGTTTTTTTTTTTTTTTTTAAAAAATGTATTTTATTGAGTTTTTACAGAGAGGAAGGGAGAGGGATAGAGAGTTAGAAACATCGATGAGAGAGAAAAATCGATCAGCTGTCTGCTGCACACTCCCCACTGGGGGATCTGTCCGCAACCAAGGTACGTGCCCGCAACCAAGGTACATGCCCTTGACCAGAATCAAACCTGGGACCCTTGAGTCCGCAGGCCGATGCTCTATCCACTGAGCCAAACCGGTTAGGGCTGAGGTAGTAGGTTTTAATAACTGTATGCACTTCCCTCTCCACACAGGGAAGAAACCTGGATGAACATATGTGGTAAATGAAGTAAAGACAACACGTTGATGTAAGAACTGTCCAAACATGGAGAGAATGTTTTATAAGATTTTATCCCAGCTAAAGAGTTGACAACTTTGGGGGAGAAAGACCTCAAATGCTCTGGAGAATAATCGTTTGCAGCTGGGTTTGTGCATTTGAAGGT
>NW_006299609.1:1646-2971 GCF_000327345.1 Myotis davidii | reverse complement strand
ATTGGTTGATCTCTTCTCACCTCCCCTCCCGACCCCTCCCTCTGAGGTTCCATGGTCTGTTCATGCTTCTATGTCTCTTGGTCTATTTTTGTTCATCAGTTTATTTGGTCTATTAGCAAGGCAATCCGGTGCATCCATTATGGAAACCAGTATAGAGTTTCCACCTAAAAATTAAAAATGGAACTCCCATTTGGCCCAGTGATTCCACTTCCCCGTCCTAGACAAAGTCCAGGCAGGGCCATCTTGTCGACCCCCAACCCCGTCTCTCTCTCGGACCCCTGACCAAGACCAAGTAAGGTCCTGGACATCTGGTCGACCGCAGCCACCATGTAACCATCTCCCGCGGTTGCCCGTTTAGAGGAGTGCTGGTCGACCACGGTTTTCAGGGGGTGGGGGGTAATGGGGAGGGAACTGACCCTCGGCCCCCTTGGAAAGGGGCCATGTACTCGGCCATCCACCCCCGCTTCCCCGTTCTAGCCCGTGGCCCTAAGGCCCCAGTGGAGTTCAGGGAGAGGACTTGCAGAGGGTCTGCTGTGCCCTCAGCAGCGCTGGGCCTCTGGGCTCCTGCTGAGCATGCAGAAACCAATCCCAGATGCATGTTTTCCTCCTGACCCTTCTCTCAGGAGGAACCTCCACCATCTCATAGGTGGGGTCCGACCTGCCCTTTGCCTTCTCCAGCCTTTCCACGGCCTCCTGGGCGGTTTTCATCTCCATCTTGGCCTCCTGCCTCTGAGTGACCCCTGAGCCCGCATCCGTTTCCAAAACTTCAGATGAGCCCTTGGGAGGCGCTTATGATTATTGCTCGGCTCTTGGACAGAACCATGTTCTTTCGGTTCCACACTGCGCCGCCCCCAGTGGCTCCCAAAGGACAAGTTCCAGGGGCCCCCAGGGGACAGTGTGCGGCCTCCAGCACGAGCCATGCTGTGCCCTGAGCACTTCTGGTAGCTCTGGGGGACCCCAGGTATCGCCCGCAGACAACATGCTCCTGCAGCAGCCAGGTCCCCTGGGGGAAACCCACCCAAACAGGGTCCCAACATCTCCAAAAGCCCTCTGTGCTGAGCACAGACAGACGCTGCACCATCACTGCGCTCACACAACTTTCGCAGCACATGCAGTCTTGCGGCCATGTTCTCACATAGTTTTTGTTCTGCTCTTTTCCACCATGGAGGTCTGCGTCTGAACCAACCAGTGCTGCCCTCTGGGAGCAGTGTGTCCCGGTTCATGGGATCCGCAGTCACCATGTCCTCACAAACCTCAAAGCCTCCAAAGCACTGAGACTCCTGAGGTGCCGCTGCCTCCCCCTCACCTCCAGGCTGGGGTTCAGC
>NW_006299609.1:0-381 GCF_000327345.1 Myotis davidii | reverse complement strand
AGTGTCTGCGCTCACACTGACTTTCCCTCACTGTGTGTCTTGCACAGTAATACACAGCCGTGTCCTCGGTGGTCACGGAACTCAGCTGCAGGGATAACTGGTTCTTGGATGTATCTCTGGAGATGGTGGTTCCGCTGGCCATGCTGGCCGCCCAGGAGTGTCTGCACAGGGAGCGGGGTTCCGCCGTCTAAGACTGCCCAGTTTAGCAGCCCCTTAGAAGACCTGCAGAATCTAACTGTCCCTAGCTCATACACACACACACACCACACATGTCCACACACTCCTCTATCACTTCCTTGTGCTCTCACACTCTTCCTCCATACCTTCCTGCCGGTGGCCATTTTTCTTCCTCCATCTTCCCCATTGTTTTCCTATTCCCTT
>NW_006299608.1:3270-4160 GCF_000327345.1 Myotis davidii | reverse complement strand
CCCCCCCGCAAATTATCACCAGAGAATTTAATGTAACCCCCCTATGTCTTCTCCTTTGAGTCTAATGTATAAACAAGGTGTAAAACTGCCATTTTTCCAACTCAATCTGTTGTTATTTTGCTTCCTGGCAGTGTCCTAGGCTTGGGTCAAATAAACTGAGAAAAATTCTCCATGGGTTTGGACATTTCTTACAACAACACCAAAAGCAATAGATTCATGTGAAGCAGGAGGAAGTTACATGGAGGGGTATCAGCATTTCCAGGGACACAAATGACAGAAGAGAGATTTATAAACACAAATTTTGAGCAGATTCGGAACACAGCAAGCTAGTGCTTTCCCATTGCTTTCAGAAAACAGAAGAAAATACTCAAGTCTCAGGTGACTTTGTTTTTATTATTTGTGTGTTTGCTTAATCCTTACTGAAGGACGTTTTTTTCTTTTTCTTTTACCTTCCCATGGCTTCCCTTCTGAGATTATGCACTCTGAATTCACTCCATTCATCAGGGTATTTTTATTAATTAGATTCCATATATGAGTGAGATGAAGTGATACTTCTCTTTCTCTGACTGACTTATTTCACTTAGCATGATGCTCTCCAGGTCCTTCCATACTGTGTGAAAGGATAAGAGAGTCTTCATTGTTACTGCTACAAAGTATTCCATGGTATAAATATACCATAGTTTTCTATCCACTCATCTATTGTTGGGCACTTGCCAGTTCCAGATCTTTGCTATTATAAATTGTGCTGCTATGTGCCGAACCGGTTTGGCTCGATGGATAGAGCATCGGCCTGAGGACTGAAGGGTCCCGGGTTTGATTCTGGCCAAGGGCACATACCTTGGTTATAGGCACAGTCAGGGCCCAAAATGTGTCTCTCTCACATCATTGTT
>NW_006299608.1:1210-3038 GCF_000327345.1 Myotis davidii | reverse complement strand
GTACCAGTTTGCATTCCCACCATCTGTGGACTAGGGTTTCCTTTTTTCCACATCCTCCCCAGCACTCGTCATTTGTTGATTTGTTGATGACAGCCATTCTGACAGTGGTGGGGTGATACTAATTTTTGCTTTAATTGGGATCTCTGGTGATCAGTCACTTTGAGCATTTTTTCAAAGGTTTCTTAGCCATCTTATTCACACTGCAGCCCAGGCAGAGCTGACACTTTGGATGGCATCAGAAGCAGATGCTCTTAAGCAGATGCCCAGCACTTGAATTTTGTTCATTTGTTGATGGCAGCCATTGTGAAAGCAGTGAGGTGACACGTAATTGTTGCTTGAATTTCCATCTCTCTGATGATCTGTGACTTTAAGCATCTTTTCATATGTTTCTTGACCATTTTATCCACACTGCAGCCCAGGCAGAGCTGACACTTTGGATGGCATCAGAAGCAGATGGTCTTAAGTATGAGTGTCTGTTTTGTGACATTAACTTTGTGTAGTGGATTCAATGGAGGCAGGTTAGAGGCAGTGAGAGACTTGAGTAGCTTCTGCAAGCTACAGTTGGCCTGAAGGAGACACATGCCAAATGTCATGAATGAAGAAACAATGCCTGCCATTCAGAAAGAGCAGGTCCTCTAAGAGAGATATGCAAAAGCAGCCACAGCCAGAGCACAAGGAACAAACTTGCCCCAGACATCATCTCCACTGAAGACGCTAGAGGACCCTTAGTGTAGTTGGTCATAAGCAATTAACATATTCTTGGGCTATTTGCCCCGAAATACAGTCCTTGAGTCCACTGAGAAATAACAGGGTCCTGGCCTTGGAGCGGAGAAACTACATTACCCACAAGGCCATGCAAGGAATGGGATCAGGCTGAGCCAATGGAGGCACAGAGAAGGCATTTCCATTTGGCCTCTTCTGTAGGGCGGGACCGGTAATCCTTGTGGCGGGATTTTGTCTTTTCCGGTTTTTGTCTGAGGCGGTGAGGTTTTCCAAGTCCACAGTCCCTGGGAGAAGGTAGGAGAGTGGTGCTCCCCGCCTCACAGCCAATGGTCGGAGCCTCTAGTGGTGCTCACAGCTCCCACGTGCGATTGGAGCTCAGAGTCACCGCCCGGAACCACGCCACGGCCGGGACAGGGACCGCCATTCCTGCAGCGGCTTCTACTCCCGCCCCGCTCAGCCCACAGAGGGCAATGGCGGCGCCTCCGCCGAGGAGACGGGTTGAGGTGAGTTCGAGTCCCCCAGGCCCTCACCGACTCCTCACACAGACACCACAGCCTGGGGAGGGCGCCTGTCCCGTCCCGCAGCTCAGTCCCGCGTGGAGGACCGTGAGGAAGGTCGAGGGGAGAGAAGCCGCCCTCCCCGCTCAGCCCACAGAGGGCAATGGCGGCGCCTCCGCCGAGGAGACGGGTTGAGGTGAGTTCGATTCCCCCAGGCCCTCACCGACTCCTCACACAGACACCACAGCCTGGGGAGGGCGCCTGTCCCGTCCCGCAGCTCAGTCCCGCGTGGAGGACCGTGAGGAAGGTCGAGGGGAGAGAAGCTGCAGGGAGGACGGCACAGCCTCATTCGGGGCTTTCCCTGCTCTGGGTCCATCAGGGGCCTGGGGTGGTCCTGGATCCGGCTGGACTACAAGCTCTCTACACGCCATATGCCAAGTTCATGGGTGAGTCCAGCGAGATCCAGTGGCATTGGCGCAGGAAGGGGGCAGAGCTGAGGGAGTGAACCTGGGGTCTGAACATGGGAAGGGGGGAAATATTACCCAGTGGTGTGCACATCTGGAGGAAGTGTGAGCTGATGGTCCCGGGATCTGGTGTGGGGACGTCTG
>NW_006299608.1:0-357 GCF_000327345.1 Myotis davidii | reverse complement strand
ATGTGCAAACTACGGCCCACAGGCCGGATCCGCCCGTTTGAAATCAATAAAACTAAAAAAAAAAAGACTGTACCCTTTTATGTAATGATGTTTACTTTGAATTTATATTAGTTCACACAAATACTCCATCCATGCTTTTGTTCCAGCCCTCCGGTCCAGTTTCAGAATCCATTGTGGCCCTCGAGTCAAAAAGTTTGCCCACCCCTGGTCTAGTGCCACCATGTTTCTAGCAAGCTCAGATGCTTGTTACTATTGCTTAGCAATAAAGTATTTTTCATGAAATTATATTGAGTTTGCTTTTGAGAAGAGTCATTGCATTGTTATTATCCTCCACTATGGTATTGACATACAGTGGGG
>NW_006299607.1:0-222 GCF_000327345.1 Myotis davidii | reverse complement strand
GGAAGGAAGGAAAGAAAGAAAAAGGAAAGGAAAGGAAAAAGAGAAGGGAAGGGGAAAAAAAGGAAGGAAGGAAGGAAGGCTAATGTGAGAGAGAAACATGGATTGATCCCCTCCCATATGAACCCTAACAGGTGACTGAACCAGCAACCTAGGTTTGTGTCCTGATCAACTGGGAACCTTTGGGTGCATAGGAAGACACTCCAACCAACTGAGCCACACCAG
>NW_006299606.1:0-850 GCF_000327345.1 Myotis davidii | reverse complement strand
ACCACACCTGTGAACAGCACCCACCAGAGGAGCAGCTGAGAACTGAGGAGCAGCTGCTACCACAACTGCCCGAGGAGCAACCACAGCCCAAGGAGCCACTGCCGCCCAGGGAGCAGCCACTGAACAAATCAACATCTAGATATGTCAGTGAGATCAAACATGGGTAGACAAAGAAACCCCCAAAGGAAAGAAAAGGCGGACTCCCCAGAAAAGCAGCTAAGTGATACAGAGGCATGCAACATGACAGAAAAAGAATTCAGAATAAGGGTCCTAGAGTGCATAAACCGGATGGAGGAAAAAATTAACAACTTATGCAAGAAGCAAGAAGAAACAGATGAACAAATCAATAACTTATGTAACACCCAAGAAGAAATGAAGAATGCTAAAGCTGCAATAAAAAACACCACTGAAAGTATCAACAGTAGACTAGGAGAAGCGGAGGACTGAATTAGTGAATTAGAAGACAAGGAAGCAAAACACACCCAAACTGTACTGCAATTGGAGAAAAAAATTAAAAGACAGGAGGAGAGCCTAAGGGAGCTTTGGGACAACATGAAACAAAACAACATACGAATAATAGGGGTGCCAGAACAACAGAAAGAGGAACAAGCATTAGAAAACCTATTCGAAGAAAGAAGATCAGAAAACTTCCCTGAGGTGGGGAAGAAAAAAGTCACACAAGCACAGAGAGTCCCAAACCAGGTGAACCCAGAAAGATCCAAACCAAGACACATCATAATTACAATGGCAAATGTTCAGGACAAAGACAGAATCTTACAGGCTTCAAGAGAGAGAGAGACGGAAGGTTACATACAACAGATCTCCCATTAGATTATCAAATTATTTCTCA
>NW_006299605.1:158396-167134 GCF_000327345.1 Myotis davidii | reverse complement strand
TCGTGTCACTGAAGAGCTCTGACACTAAGATGTTTTTGTTGTGCGTTGGTGGGAACCAGGTTCGCTCATAGTCAGTGTTGTCAGCGCTCAATGTGGCCTCTATGCGCCCTTAGAATCAGGGAACCTTCCTGCACTGTGCTGAAACAGGGACACCCCTGAAGCGTGTTGAAAACCAGAGCCCCCTAGCGTGCTCCAGGAGTCAGAGTTCCCCAAGAATCCAGTATCAGAATCTCTGTTGCTTTGCGCGACCTTGCGTTGAGAATCAGGGTTCCTGTGTGCCCTTGCACCAGGAATTGGAGTCACTGGCTCTTAGTATGATTACACAGGGAATCAGGATCTCAGGCGCAGGTGATAAGAAACACAGTCAAGTCATTGGTGCTTGGTGCTGCCTCCTGCCCAGAGAATTGGGGTCCCTGGGCCTGTGATACGCGGGACAAATTCCCGGTGTTCGTGCTAATGCTCCCAGCCCAGGGCTCCTGGGGCAGGCAGTGCAAGCAGGACCAGATCCTGGTGTTCGCGGGATTGCCCCCAGCCCAGGGCTCTGAAGCCGGCAGTGCGTGTAGGACCAGTTCCAGGTGTTCTTTATGCAAACCATTTGCTCCTAAGTATACTCGGTCAAGGAAGATAAAATGCCCCCAGCCCAGGGCTCTGAAGCCGGCAGTGCGTGTAGGACCAGTTCCAGGTGTTCTTATGTTTGCTCCCAGCCTGGGGCAGGCAGTGCGAGCAGGACCAGATCCCGGTGTTCTCGGGATCGCAACCATCCCAGGGCTCTGAAGCCGGCAGTTCGTGCAGGATCAGTTCCCAGTGTTCGCATGATTGCTCCCACCCCAGGACTCCTGAACCTGGCCCTACGCGGGATCAGTTCCAAGGTGCTCGCGCACTTCCAGGCTAAAGTTCCTGGAGCGCTGAGGCCCCGTCAAGGGGTGAGTCTATCAGTTAGTTACTCTGGCGCTGCCCGCAAGCCTGCGGGAAGGGGGGATGGGCTCTGTTACTCACGGATCTGCGGAGGCGATTTCTGAACTTTTGGTGTCCGCAGGTCTGTAGCTGTGGTCACAGGTCTCTGTCCCCAGTGGCTGCAGGGTCCTGGTATGCGTCTGAGATCAGATTGGGTGGTGCTGAGGCCAGGATCCTAGTCTCAAGCAGCTCTGTTTCCCAAGATGGCGTGGTTGCCGTGCCTGTGCTGGCCGTCCAGGAGTGTCCGCACAGGGAGCGGGACTCCGCCGCCTAAGATTGCCCAGTTTATCAGCCGCTTAGAAGACCTGCAGAATCTAACTGTCCCTAGCTCATACACACACACCATACACATCCACACACTCCTCTATCACTTCCTTGCGCTCTCACACTCTCCCTCCCTACCTTCTTGCTGGTCGCCATTTTCTCTCTCTGTAAACCTACTTTTGTCCCACCCTGTATTTACCTTTACCAGGTTGCTTTTATACTTTCATATACTTTTGTGTTGCTTTTTAACTCCATTTCATTTCAATTAGAACAATACCCTTTATCATATCTTGTAATGGCAGCTCTACATTGATGAATTTCTTCAACATTTGTTTATCTGAAAGTCTCTCTCTCCCCTTCATTTTTTGAAGGACATTTTTGCTGTATAGAGTATTTTTGTTTGGAAATAATTTCCTTTTATGACTTTTAATATATCACTCCATTCCCTTGTGTTCTACAAAACTTCTGATGAGAAATCTATTAATAGTCTTATTGGGGCTCCCTTTTATGTGATGAGTCACTTTTCTCTTTTTGCTTTCAAAATTCTGACTTTGTACTTGAGTATTGACAATTTAATTATAATGTGGCCTGCTGGGGACTTCTTTGATTTTATCTTTTTTAGTCTGTTTGAGCTTCTTGGATCTGGTTATCCATTTTTCTTTCTCCGGATTTTGGAAGTTTTCAACCACTATAATATTTATGTACCTTTCTCTCTTCTCATTCTGAGATGCCTATAATATGAAGAGCAAGCATGTCAAACTCAAAGGCTAACATGAGCCAAATAGACAATATTTAAGTTTATGTGGGCTTCAAAAAACCAAAAACTTCAATTTTCATAGAAATGTAGGTTTATTTCGATAGAGACATGCTGAATACAAAGGGCTGAAATAAATGAGTAATCGTTAACATAAAATAATAGAATATTTTAATAAAAATTAATATTTTTTCTTGAACATTAACTTAACCAGACACTGAATAAATGCAAAATTAATAAGCATAACGCAAATAATCCTATTTTTCTTGTTCTCCGAAAGCGAAGTATTTCCTGTTGTGCACACCGAACAAGTCAGTACAAGACTAATGACGTGGAAATTGGCTGCAAAATATTCACTGCTAGTATTAGTGAAGAGAAATGGTGGGCTTGTGCATAAGGCGCGTAAGGGAAATGAATGCAACATGATTATAGTAATCAGCTATTAGCGAACATTGTAGTTCATTATTATGTATAACAGGATATTGTAAAAATTAAGTGATGAAATTTTTATTAAAATGTTTCTTACATACCATTATATTGTCTGGGCCGCAAAAAATACTCGTCGTGGGCCGCGTGTTTGACATGCTTGATGAAGAGTGATTCATGTGTCCCTTAAGTCCCATAGGCTTTCTTCACTCTTTTTCATTCTTGCTCCTGTTTACTCTTCTGACTGGATAATTTCAAATGACCTTTCATCAAGTTGGCTGATTCTTTGTTCTCCTTGATCAAGTCTTCTGTTGAACCCAGCTATTGAATTTTTCAGGTCAGATTTTGTATTATTTAGCTCCAAAACTTTCTTTTTTATATTTTCTGTCTCTTGACATTCTCATTTCGTCCATGTGCCATTTTCTCAAATTCATTGAAAATCTTTATGATAGTTATTTTAAAAATTTTGTCAAATCATTCATATACTTTCATTTCTTTAGTGTAAGTTTCTGGAGCTTCATTTTTTCCCCTTCAACTAGACCTTTTTTTCTTTTACCTTGTCTTGGTATCTGCACATTTGAATAAATAGACGTATCTCCTAGTCCAGTGGTCGGCAAACTCATTAGTCAACAGAGCCAAATATCAACAGTACAATGATTGAAATTTCTTTTGAGAGCCAAATTTTTTAAACTTAAACTATATAGGTAGGTATATTGTTATTAACTTAATTAGGGTACTCCTAAGCTGGCCTTTGCTAAAAACGTCCTCAATCTGATTGAGGTACGTTTGCTGAGATGGATCCCTTCTAACTCTCCCATCCACACTCGTCTTGTATACTTGTTTCGTCTATCTCCTTTCTGAAAACTGACTTCTGCGCATGGGCCACGAAGTTTCAATTGCAGTGTACGTGCGCGCACGCATGTATTTTGTGGAAGAGCCACACTCAATGGGCCAAAGAGTAGCATGTGGCTCGCGAGCCGTAGTTTGCCAACCACTGTCCTAGTCTATAAGCACTGGCTTTGACTGGGAAAGACTTTCACCAATCATTCCAGCTAGAGATTTTGGGGGCCCGTGGTTGTATTTTCTCTGGACTTGTATTTATAGATTTGTAATTAGAGGGATTTGTTGGTTTCTTTTTCCAGGCCCTCGTTATCAGGAGGAAAGCCTTAAATTGTGTGTCTCCTCCCAATTGTGCAAAGCCATGTTAAGTGTATCAACACACCAACTGCTTTTCCTTTGTTCTTAGCTGCCAATAGGCATCCAATTTTTTCTGGTTTCATCAGTACTAATTAGTGAGCTGAGACAGAAACCAGTACTTTATATAGTTCTCTGTGATTCTGGAATATTGTATACACTAGAGGACCGGTGCATGAATTTGTGCACCAGTGGGGTCCCTAAGCCTGGCCTGCGGGATCGGGCCAAAATTGGCTCTCCAACATCCCCTGAAGGGTCCCAGATTGTGAGAGGGCACAGGCCAGTCCAAGGGACCCCACCGGTGCACGATTGGGGCTGGGGAGGGACATGGGAGGTTGGCCAGGTGGGGAGGGACTGCAGGAGGACTCCAGAGCATGTTTGGCCTATGTTGCTTAGTCCCGATTGGCCGGACCCAGCAGCAAGCTAACTTACCAGTTGGAGCTCTGCCCCTGGTGGTCAGTGCACATCCTAGCAACTGGTCAACCGGTTGACTGTCTGCACGTCATAGCGAGCGGTTGAGCAGCCTTAGCATATCATTAGCATATTACTTTTTGATTGGTTGATCGGCCAACTGGACACTTAGCATATTAGTCTTTTATTATATAGGATGCTTCACTCTCTTTTTTCACCTGCTGGAGAAGTTGTAGGATAGGATGATTTTTCTTGGTGTTGAGCTCTGCCAGCTTAGGGGAGGGGTTTATGTAAAGTGAAATTGTTCTTTTTACCTTTTTCAGTGCAACTGTTCTGACTTTGTTATTGTCTAGGGCACTGTAGCATCTTAACTGGGATGTGGAATTCTCATAAAGGTATTTTGGTCCATGTATCATTGTTAACAGTATTTCCTTGGGAGAAAAAGTGCTGAGATTTCCTTTTCTGATATCTTGTGATGTCACTCCTTTAACTTTTTAAAGTGTGACATATTTGCAGAAAAATGCAAATATCATGTATACAGCTTGATGACTTTTTTTTACAAAGTGACCAGACCCATGTGAATTTGTATCCATAATGCCATCATATTCAAAAGACAATTTAGTTGCATATAAAAGTCTGTTAGACATTCTTTTCCCTTTAAGGCTTTGAAAATCTTACTCCATTGTCTTTTTGCATCAGTCAAACTTGTTGAAAAGTCTGATTTCAATCTGATTCTTTTTACTTTATTTGTTCTTTCTAGCGTCTTATAGAATTTATTCTTATACTTTGCTATTTCTAAGTGAATATGTCTAGATAACACTTTTGATGGTGCCACTAGGATGGCAATTCACCTGGCAGCTGATATGCATCTTTTGTTTTCTTTCTTTTTTTAAAAAAAATATATTTTATTAATTTTTCACAGAGAGGAAGGGAGAGGGATAGAGAGTTAGAAACATCGATGAGAGAGAAACATCGATCAGCTGCCTCCTGCACACTCCCTACTGGCAACCAAGGTACATGCCCTTGACCAGAATCGAACCTGGGACCCTTGAGTCCGCAGGCCGATGCTCTATCGATTGAGCCAAACAGGTTAGGGCAGCCATTCTTTATTTTTAACATCACAATTGCATTGATGATTTTGCCACAAATTAAACAATATCACATGTGCCATGTTAACAACAGCAAAATTAACCAGATATTCAAGGGTGTCAATCGGGAAGGTGACGACAGTACCAGTAAGCTCACTAGCGCCAGTACTGTTACTGATATTATTAATATCAATAATGTTAGGAACAAGCATCTTCATTCTACCACTTCCTGGCTATATTAACTTGAGCAAGGCAGCCTCTCTGAGCCTCTGTATCTAGTCTGTAAAATGGGAATAATAATAATAACAATTATAAATACCTGTAGGGTTGTAGTGAGCATGAAATGAGATAATGTAGTGTTGAGCAGGAGGCCAGCCAAATAGTGAGTACTTCTTGAACGATTCTTGCTAAAAATTAGTATAGGCCTTTCTAATCCACATTGTAATGCAAAAATATTTAGCAAAAGAAAACCACAATGAAAATATGAAAAGTGAATAAAATACTAACTGTCCTGCCCTTCAATGAGTCTGTTATTTTGTTCTGGGCTAAGTGTCTTCAGTGATGAACTAAAATTGAAGTTTATTTTTTAGGTGGATGAGAGAGGGCAGTCAAGATATATCTTACCATTACATTTGTCTTTCTGTGATATTTATGCCTGCATCTGTCAGTTTTAGATTATAAACTTCTAAAGCATAAAGGATCATGTATTTACATTTTTGGTTGATTACAGTGGGTAAGATAAAACCCTTTTTGTATTACAAAAGTGAATCCTAATTTAAGATTGTTATGGTAATTTAGAGCAAAGTTGATTTACTCTTGAAACATTCTCAAGTGACTTTAAGGTCTAGTTGCTTCTCTTAAAGGCATTTACAAAAAACCCAGTTTTTAAAATGCTTCTAAGAGAGGTATCGGTTTTTTCCCTGGAATTATGTGAAAATACGTTTTAGCTATTTTATGCGTTATAGTCATAAGGAATTTTCAAAGCGCGGTTGCAAAGAATATTGATATTTTTAGAAAAAATGGGTAGATTTTCAGGGCTCAGATACATAAATGATATAAGTGAGAGGCAGTCAAATTAATGCATTTTTTGTGTATGTTTGAGAGGGTGCGATATCCTTTGAAAGGGTTATGTTTTTCATTTGAAAAGCTAATGCAATTATTTTTGGCAATAATTGTTTTACCAGAAATACATTTGGATTTTATATCATGTCTCTGTTTATGATGCGAGGAGATAATCGAATAGAGGTTAACAACCTTCTCAGTTTGAGTGCTATTAACAGTACTGAAATGACAAAAAATAGGTGGATACATTCAGATGTCCAATAGACATATGAAAAAATGCTCAACATCAGTAATCATCTGAGAGATGCAAATTAAACATCAATGAGATAGTACCTCACATCTGTCACAATGGTTATCATCAATAAATCAACAAACAGCAAGTTCTTGGGAGGATGTCAAAAAAAGGGAACCCTCGTGCACTGTTGGTGGGAATGCAGACTGGCACAGCCACTATGTAAAACATTATGGAATTTTCTCATAAAATTAAAAATAGAACTACCATTTGACCCAGCGATTCTATTCTGGGACTATATACTCAGAATCCTGAAACATCAATCGGAAAGAATATATGTACCCTGTGTAAATAGCCCAAGCAATGGTAGGTACATTTACACAATGGAATACTACCTGGTTGTAAAAGAAAACGGAACTCTTACCTTTTTGTGATAGCATGGGTGGACCTGGATATTATTAGGGGTAAGTAAAGTAGGCCAGTAAGAGAAAGACAAATACCATATGATCTCACTTATATGTAGAATCTAATGAACAAAATAAACTGATGAACAAAATAGTATCAGAGGCATGGAAACAAAGGCACTGGATGAAAGAAGTTGAAGAGATTAGCCAAAAAACATATATGCCTAACCCATAGACACAGGTAAGAGTGTGGTGATGGCCAGATGGAAGGGGATCAGGGAATGGGGACATCTGTAATAGTGTCAACAATAAAAATAAATTAAGGCAGATAGAAGAGAAAGAGAAATCTACCAGTACATGAAAAGATAATTTTTATTTCCTTAACCTGAGCAGTAGTAATCTTAAGGCCTTTAAAAATTATAAAAGACAAGATGTTTGTGTATTTTCAGGGCTAGTTGGAATATTTGTAGATAGCTCAATTTTATAAGCTAATCCAACAAGCATTGAAATCTACCCTGCCCATATGCAGAACACTGTGGTATGTTCCATGGGAGATATAAAAATAAAACAGACTGTCCCTAATATTAAGAAACTAGAGGCCCGGTGTACAAAATTCATGCATGGGTGTGTGTGTGTCCCTTCGCCTGACCTGCACCCTCTCCAGTGTGGGAGCCCTCAGGGAATGTCCTACTGATGGCTTAGGCCCACTCCCCGTGGTTCTCTGCTCTCTGCGGGGCCTGCCTGCTCCACACCACAGTGACTACCAAGCAGGCCATGCTGCGTGGTGCCTGCAGGTGGCGCTTGCTTGCTCCCAGGTTGCCGCAGCGATGGCCAAGCAGGCCGTGCAGTGCTGGGAGCTGTCTCCTCCCTGCCGTCAGTCTCTGCCAGGGTCCAGCCCCAGTGGTCCAGGGGTTCCCAAAGGTGTGGACAGAGTTGGCGAAGAATGTTTTACACGGAGACAGCGTTCCCCCTGGACCGCTGGGGCTGGACCCCGGCAAGTTCCCACGGAGGCGCCGAGGTTAATTTGCACACTCAAGCTGGATTGGCTGGTGGGCATCACAAAGGTATGGTCAATTTGCATCTTTCTCTTTTATTAGTGTGGGTTTACCATGTAATAGGAGAGACAACACATCTGTGCTAGTTACTATAACATAAGATGGACAGTGAAGTATTAAAAAATACTTTGTTTCTAAATGTTTATATTTCAAGCAAACTAAGAAAAATAATCAGTCTGTAAAATCAACTATATTAAATTATAAAGGAAAACTGTACAGACATGGAAAGCAATAATTAACTGTATAATATGCTCGGTATCATTTTCAACTAGGCTCTCCAAGCATGGCCGCTGATAGAAAAGAGGACATGTTGGCATGGTCACGCAGGAGGAGGACTCCACACAGACCCGAAAGAAGGGGTAAGAGCAAGTAACAAGTAAATGGAAATTCTTATAGATGACTGTGTTTGGATAGAAAGTATGTCAAAGATTATCATATTCCAGAATATTTTGATTTTGGTTTTCTTTTTTTTTTAAATTATCTTTTTTTTTGTTAGTTTATTATCTTAAGCTTTACATATGTCTCCTTTTTCCCAAACTGACCCCCCCCCCAAACCGTTCCCACCAGGGCAGGCCCCAACCGCCTTAGAGTCTGTGTCCATTGATTATGCCAGTGGATCTCAACCTTCTGGCCCTTTAAATACAGTTCCTTATGTTGTGACCCAACCATAAAATTATTTTTGTTGCTACTTCATAACTTTAATGTTGCTACTGTTATGAATCATAATGTAAATATCTGATATGCAGGATGGTCTTAGGCGACCCCTGTGAAAGGGTCGTTTGACCGTCAAAGTGGTTGTGACCCAAAGGTTGAGAACCACTGGATTATGCTAACATGCATGCATACAAGTCCTTTGGTTGCTCTCAAAACCCCCCACCTCCCCTGCCATCTATT
>NW_006299605.1:154507-158256 GCF_000327345.1 Myotis davidii | reverse complement strand
TGCCTTCCTTTTGGCCTCTCTGGAAAAGTATCTATTTAGGTTGGTTGCCCATTTTGGTGATTGGGTTGTTTATCTTCCTTTCCTTAAGTTGTATGAGTTCCCTGTAAATATTGGAGATGAAACCCTTATCAGAGAGAACATTGGCAAATACGTTCTCACATGCAGTGGGCTTTGTTGTTGTCTTGTTGATGGTTTCTTAGGCTATGAAGAAGCTTTTTATTTTGATGTTGTCTCATTTGTTTATTTTCTCTTTATTTTCCATTGCCCCAGGAGCTGTATCGGTAAACGACATATGTCTGATATTTTGCTGCCTATGGATTCTTCTAATATTTTTATGGTTTCCTCTCTTACATTTAAGTCTTTTATCCATTTTGAGTTTATTTTTGTGTATGTTGTAAGTTGGTGATCTAGTTTCATTTTTTTTTTCGTGTATCTGTCCAATTTTCCCAGGACCCTTTATTGAAGAGAGTGTCTTAACTCCATTGTATGCTCTTGCCTCCTTTATGAAATGTTAATTGAGCGTAATTGCTTGGGTTAATTTCTGGCTTCTGTCTTTGGCTCCACTGAACTATATGTCAGTTCTTGTGCCAGTACCAGGCAGTTTTGAGAACAGTGGCTTTGTATTATAGCTTGATATCTGGTATTGTGATTCCTCCAACTCTGTTCTTCTTTCTCAGTATTGTTGTGTCTATTCTGAGTGTTTTTTTATTCCAGATGAATTTTTGGATAGTTTTTTCTAGATCTGTGAAATATTCCGTTGGTATCGTAATGTAGATTACATTGAATCTATAAGTTACTTTGGGTAGTATGGATATTTTAATGATGTTGATTCTACCAATCCATGAACATGGTATATTCTTCTATTTGTTTATGTCCTCCTCTATCTCTTTTTTGAATGTCCTGTAGTTTTCTAATTAAAGGTCTTTTACCGCATTAGATAAGTTTATTCCTAGATATCTTAATTTTTTTTTAGTGCAGTAGTAAATGAGCTTGTCTTTTTAATTTCTCTTTCTGTGAGTTTATTATTGGTGTATAATAAAGCCATAGATTTCTGGATATTAATACTGTATTCTGTCACATTGCCAAATTCATTTATTATGTCTAGTAGTTTTTTGGTGGAGTCTTTAGGTTTTTCCATGTACAATATCATGTCATCTGCGAATAAGAACAGTTTTAACTTTTCTTTTCCAATTTGGATACCTTTCAGTTCTTGTTCTTGTCTGACCGCTATGGCTAACAGTTCCGAATACTTCGTTGAACAGGAGTGGCGACAATAGGGATTCCTGTCTTTTTTTTTTTTTAAATATGTCTTTATTGTTTAGATTATTACAGTTGTTCCTCTTCCCCCGCAAATAGCTCCCTTCCACCCTGTTCCCACCCCACACCATGACCTTACCCCCCCATTGTCCTCATCCATAGGTGTTCGATTTTTGTCCAGTCTTTTTCTGCACCCCCACACCCCGTTGCCCCTAAAGAATTGTCAGTCCACTCCCTTTCTATGCCCCTGTTCTTTTATATACACCAGTTTATTCTGTTCATCAGATTTTTGTTCACTTGATTTTTAGATTCACTGTTGATAGATATGTATTTGTTGTCACTTTGTTGTTCATAATTTTTTTCTTTACCTTTTTCTTCTTTTTCTTCTTAAAGAATACCCTTCAACATCTACACATATAAAAGCCTAAGTTACCGAATGTCCTCATGACCGAACAACCAGTTGACCGGTGACTATGATGTGCACTCTCCACCAGGGGGCAGACACTCAAAGCAGGAGCTGCCCCTTGGTGGCCAGTGTGCTCCAACAGCCAACCTCTCGTGGCTGGCCAATCGCCCCTGGTCCCTCCCCCTGGCTGGCCGGCCAGCCCCAATGGACCCTATCACTGGCCAGGCCGAGGGACTTGCATGAATTAGTGCAGCAGGCCTCTAGTTTCATACAATACTGGTTTGGCGGTGATGAACTCCTTTAGCTTGTTCTTAGTTGTGAAGCTCTGTATCTGACCTTCAATTCTAAATGATAGCTTTGCTGGGTAGAGTAATCTTGGTTGTAGGTTCTTGATATTCATCACTTTGAATATTTCTTGCCACTCCCTTCTGGCCTGCATAGTTTCTGTTGAGAAATCAACTGACAGTCGTATGGATACTCCCTTGTAGGTAACTAACTGTTTTTCTCTTGCTGCTTTTAAGATTCTCTCTTTGTCTTTTGCTCTTGGCATTTTAATTATGATGTGTCTTGGTGTGGTCCTTTTTGGATTCCTCTTGTTTGGGGTTCTCTGTGCTTCCTGGACATGTAAGTCTCTTTCTTTCACCAGGTAGGGGAAGTTTTCTGTCATTATTTCTTCAAATAGGTTTTCAATACCTTGCTCTCTCTCTTCATCTGGCACCCCCTCAATTCAGATGTTGGTATGCTTAAATTTATCCACAAGGCTTCTTACACTATCTTCATATTTTTGGATTCTTTTTTCTTTTCCAGTTGGGTGTTTTTTGCTTCTTCGTATTTGAAATCTTTGACTTGATTCTTGGGATCCTCTAATCTGCTGTTGGATCTCTGTATATTATTCTTTATTTCAGTTTGTTTAAGCTTAATTTCTGCTTGGTCCTTTTTCATATCCTTGAGGGTTTCACTAAATTTCTCAGAGATTTCTACAATATTCTTGAGTAACCTTATAACTGTGGTTTTGAACTTCATATCCAGTATTTTGCTTTCATCCATTTCTTTCATTTGTGACATGTTTCATTGTTTCTCCATTCTGTTTGCTTCCCTGTGTTGATATAGTGGCTTTCTGTGCTAAGTGTCCTCTAGGGCCCAGTGGCTCAGCCTCCGCATTCACATGATGTGCACTCTCTTCATGCACCTTTTTGTGGGCTGTGTGCACAGTCTTGTTGTAGTTAAGCCTTGATTGCTGTTGCTGTCACTGGGAGAACTGATCTCCAGACCAATTGGCTGTGAGGACCAGTTGTGTCTACAATGGGTGACCTGCTGTGCTGGAGACATCATTATTGGGCAGGACTTGCTTCAGTGGGGCTTTGGTGCTCACTGAGTCTGCCCCCTGAGTGTGTCTCTTGTGGATCTGAAGAGTTGTAATCTGGTGTTTTCTCACTCTGACCACTAGGTACACTGGCTCTTAGATCTCCAAGGAAGAACAAAGTCAGCCACTGCTTGAGGCCACCCAGTAGGAGCTACAGAGAGATAAACAGATTCTACCTCTTTGTTTGTGGTTTGGAGGTACCCAGATGAGACACAGCTGTGAAGCAGTGTAGGCTGTTGACTAGCCTTAGGCCTTCTTTTTGGAAACTCTGGGGTTCTTTGACCCAGCTGTAGTTTTTTAGGTTTTAGATTGCAAAGGCCAGGCCGTTCATATGCAAAAGCCTCTGCACATAGCTTTGGTGGGGTTGTAAATTGGGTGAGGCCGTGTCTCAGGGAATCACTGGGTGGTGCAAATAGCAATGGTTGCCTTTGGTGCTGCCGTGGATAGGTCCTGGGGTTTCTGTGTTCGGCGGCCCCATGCAGGAACAATGAATGCTGCGAGCACCGCTGAGAGAAAGCCACCCTCGTGTTCCAGCACAATGCCAGACAGTCCACTTTCTCCCCATATGAGTCTGGGTCCCCATAGTCTGGCTCCAAACTGGAGTTCAGAGTAATCGGGAGTTTGTATCTCCCTGTCGATTGAAAAAAACCACAGTGTACCCAGCTGCCAGCACGTTTTGTGCTCCTCTGTACCTCTGCTTTTCTGCACCTGTGCACTTCCTAC
>NW_006299605.1:152269-154291 GCF_000327345.1 Myotis davidii | reverse complement strand
AGTGGTCATCCCTGTCTTGTTCCTCTTCTTAGGGAAAATGGTTTTAGTGTGTGCCCATGGAGTCTGATGTTGGTTGTAGGTTTGTCATATATGGCCTTTATCATGTTGAGATATGCTCCCGGATTTCCCACTTTGATGAGAGTGTTTTGTTTTGTTTTCTATCAAAAATTGGTGTTGGATTTTGTGGAATGTTTTTTCTGCATCTTTTGATATGATTATGTGATTTTTGTCTTTCAGTTTGTTTATGTGATGTATCACGTTTATGGATTTGTGAATATTGTACCAGCCATGCATCTCTGCAATAAAATCCACTTGATCATGGTTTATGTTCTTTTTAATATATTGCTGTATGCGATTTGCTAATATTTTGTTGAGGATTTTAGCATCTATTTTCATCAGGTATGTTGGTCCATAATTCTCTTTCTTTGTAGTGTCTTTATCTGGTTTTGGAATTAGGATAATGCTGGCCTCATAAAAACAGTTTGGAAGTGTTCCTCTTGGATTTTCTGAAATAGTTTGAGGAGTATAGGTGTTAGTTCTTCTTTGAATGTTGGGAAAAACTCCCCTGTGAAGCTGTCTGCAGCTGGGATTTTGTTTGGTGGGAGTTTTTTGATTACTGCTTCTATTTCATTGGTTGTTATTGGCCTATTCAGGTTTTTTGATTCTTCCTGATTCAGTTTTGGGATATTGTATTTTTTTAGTAATTTGTCTATTTCATCCACATTGTCCAGTTTTTTGGCATATAGTTGTTCATAGTATTTTCTTACAAACCTTTAGTATTTCCGTGTTGTCAGTGGTTGCTTCTCTACTTTTGTTTCTGATTTTATTTATTTGGGCCCTCTCTGTTGTTTCTTGATGAATCTGGCAAATGCCTTATCAATTTTGTTTATTCCTTCAAAAAACCAGCTCTTGGTTTCATTGATTTTTTTCATCTCTATGTTATTTATTTCTGCTTTAATTTTTATTATTTCCTTCTACTTTGGGCTTGTCTTGTTGTTCTTTTTCTAGTTGTTTAAATCAGGGGTCCTCAAACTATGGCCTGCGGGCCACATGCAAATACAAATATTGTATTTGTTCCCGTTTTGTTTTTTTACTTCAAAATAAGATATGTGCAGTGTGCATAGGAATTTGTTCATAGTTTTTTCTTAAACTATACTCCGGCCCTCCAACGGTCTTAGGGAAAGTGAACTGGCCCCCTGTTTAAAAAGTTTGAGGACCCCTGGTTTAAATCATAGGGTTCAATAGTTTAGTCCTGATTTTTTTTTTTTACTATATTTGTATTGATTTCCGAGATTAAGGGAGAGTGAGAGAGAGATAAAAACATCAATGATGAGAGAGAATCATTGATTGGCTGCCTCCTGCACACCCCACACTGGGGATTGAGCCCACAAACCGGGCATGTGCCCTTGACTGGAATCGAACCCGGAACCTTTCAGTCCTTAGGCCAATGCTCTTTCCTGAGCAAAACTAGCCAGGGATGATTGTTCTTGGTTGTTTTTTGTTTTGTTTTGTGTTGTTTTTGAGGTATGCCTGTAGTTTTATGAGCTTCCCTCTCAGGACTGCTTTTGCTGTGTCCCAGAGATTTTGGCTTGTTGTGTGTACATTTTCATTTGTTTCTGGGAAGTTTTTTTATTTCTTTCTTGATCTCGTTTGTAATTCATTCATTCTTTAATAACATGCTATTTAGCCTCCATGTGTTTGAATGTTTTGGGGTGTTGTTACTGTAGTTGATTTCTAATTTCATTCCACTGTGATCTGAGAAGATGCTCGATATGATTTCAGTCTTCTTGAACTTGTAGGGACTTCTTTTGTGACCAACATATATTCTATGTTTGTTAATGATCCTTGTGCACTTGAGAAGAATGTATATTTTGCTGTGTTGGGGTGAAATATTCTATAAATGTCAATTAAATCTATTGTGTCCTTTGGAGTCCCTGTTTCCTTGTTAAGATTTTGTCTGGAATATCTAGCCAGTGAAGTCAGAGTGGTGTTAAATTCCCCTACTATGGCTGTATTGACAAC
>NW_006299605.1:150661-151972 GCF_000327345.1 Myotis davidii | reverse complement strand
GGTCTTCATTTTAAATTCTATTTTGTCGGATATGAGTTTTTCTTCTCCAGCCTTATTTCCTTTCCATTTGCAGGAAAAATTTTTTCCAGCCCTTCACTCTCATCCTGTGTCTGTCTTTTGTTTTGAGGTGGGTCTCTTGTACACAGCATATAGTTGGGTCATGTTTTTGTATCTATTTAGCTACCCTACGCCTTTTGATGGGAACATTTAATGTATTTACAAGTAGGGTTTTTATTGATACGTACCTATTTATTATCATTTTCATTCTGTATGGCTATGTTTCTCTGTTTCTTATTTTAATTACAGAAGTCCCTTTAGTATTTCTTGTACTGCTGGCTTGATGGTGATGTAATCCTTTAGCCTTTGTCTTTTTTTGTGTCTGGGACACTCCTTATTTGACCGTCTATTTTGAATGATAGCCTTGCTGGATATAGTAATCTTGGTCTCAGATCCTTGCTTTCCATTACCTTGAGTACTTCATCCCATTCTCTTCTGGCCTGTAGAATTTCTGATGAGAAATTAGGTATTAGCCTTATGGGAGCTCCTTTGTAGGTAGCAGTTTGCTTTTTTTTTTTTTTAATATATTTTATTGATTTTTTCCAGAGATGATTGGAGAGGGATAGAGAGTTAGAAACATTGATCAGCTGCCTTCTGCACACCCACTACTGGGGATGTGCCCACAATGAAGGTACATGCCCTTGACCAGAATCGAACCTGGGACCCCCCCCAGTCTGCAGGCCAACACTCTATCCACTGAGCCAAACCGGTCAGGGCAACAGTTTGCTTTTCTCTTGCTGCCTTTAAGATTCTCTGTCTTTAATTTTTGCCATTTTAATTATGATGTGTCTGGGCGTCTGCCTCTTTGGGTTCTCCTTGGTGGTGGTTCTCTGTGCCTCCTGAACTTGTGTGACTCTTTCCTTTACCAAGTTAGGGAAGTTTCCTGCCATCATTTCTTCAAACACCTTCTCTTTGCCTTTCTTCCTATTCTGGCACACCTATTATTGTAATACTAGTAGCCTGGTACATGAAATTCATGCACATTGAAAGGGAATTAATTAGAGGAACATAATTTGGACTCACATATTATTGGGCTCAATAATATGTGAGCTTGAGGCAGTCTGCGTTTCTGAATTCAATGACATGAATCTTAGCTATTACTTTGCCAAATAAATGGAATTTACAGATACCATTTAAAAGAGCATTCAGCTTAATATTAAAAACTCTGGCTACCAAGTCAGGTCTGTTATCAACTTTTTGCCAGCATTGTAAATTGTTTGCAATATCTTTTCATTTGGGGTTGCATGTCATGGT
>NW_006299605.1:147195-149939 GCF_000327345.1 Myotis davidii | reverse complement strand
AAGAATATTTTCTATGAAATTTTTACTGTCAGAATCTTTGTTTGTCATTAAGCTTTTTAAATATACCGGGTAATCTGGAAAATGTATATCATTTGGACAGACTTTCCCTTTGCTACAACATCAGTTAAATTTCCCATCGGATGAATTTTCATCAGAGAAATTTAGTGATAGGCAAAATTCACATCAAACAGTCATTCCACCACAACTGTGTTTGAGAATTTCAATGTCATGTACTCCATTTTTGCTGATAAGGCATTTCCTACCGGTATTGGTAGTACTTATTGATGACTGTTCTCTAGACATATCCTGTTGTCGCCACTGCCTTCTTTCACCTTCAAAGGCACGCTGGTCTTTAGACATTTCCTGTCAATAACGCCATGTTCTTTGGTATCAGAATGACGTTTTTCCTGTAGCTGGTGTTCAGATACATTCTGTCACAGGCGCCGCCTTCTTTCAAGATATGATGCACACTGCTCTTCAGATATTTTCTGTTGATAACGCCGGCATCTTTCGGCTGCAGAGCTGCGTTTTATCAACAATTGTTCTTTAGACATAGTCCCACCTCTCAACTCTCACGATCTGAGATGCAGTGAATGAGAGTCCTGGATGTCAGGCCACTGAGAGCTGTCTGACCAAAGGCTGATTCTGGCTGATTCTGTGGGGGTGGGACTTCCTCCTCCCTGCTGTCAGTTTCCACAGCTGTGATGAGGAAGCTGGGGTGACAGAGGGAGCCGCACCCTCCAAGCCGCCCTCTCTCTCGCTCTGCTCTATGTCCAGTGGTCTCCTGCTTTGCCAAGTCCTCCAAACCTCCTGCTCCTCTCCCGCTCTGCTCTCCACTGGCAAGGTCCTGGGAGCGCACGGGTGTGGCTACGGCCTCACCTCCCAGGGCTGGTGGAGGTCCCAGGAGCCTGTGGGCGTGGCTTGGAGCGGCAGGCCTCGATTCTTGGGCCGGCAATGGTCCCGGGAACCCGTGGTTGCCGTCACCTCCTGGGGTGCTTGACACCTGTGTATGCAAATTAACTGCATCTTTGTCCCGTTAATTTGCATAGACACTGGCTTGTTGGCATGGCTTGTGGGTGTGGCTTGAGTGTAGTAAAGGGACGGTTAATTTGCATGTTTCTCTTATTATATAGAATTGTTGGTTTTCACATTTTTCCACAGCTCCCTTAAGCTGTCCTCATGTTTTTTAATTTTTTTTTCTGATTGAATATTTTCAAGTCTGTCTTCTAATTCACTGATTCTATCATTAGCTTCCTCTAATCTGCTGTGTATTCCTTCCAGTGTGTTCTTTATTTGGTTTATGTCATTCTTTATCTCAGACTGTTGTTTTTCCATAGTTACCAGGTGTACCAGTTAATAATGTAGATTTTTTTCAATAGATGGAGTTACATATGTGGTGATATATATGCAATTTGATATGTATGCTATTTTGTTGTATTGACAGCAAGCTTGAAATCTTCATATGTCAAATTTTCTGAAGGTGTTAACATCCGAGATATTTTTATGCTTAAAAATGTTGAATTTCGTGCCAAAAAAAAGAGAGAATTTGCGCGAAGTTTTAGTTCATTGTTTTGAAGAAAAAGTTATTGTATACTTCGGGAAGCTTATGGTGAACATGCTCCATCTCAAGATACTTTTGAACTCTGGTTTAAACACTTTTAAAGTGATGATTTCAATGTGAAAGACAAAACATGTCCAGGTCAATCGAAAAGGTTTGAAGACCAACAATTATAAGCATTATTGAATGAAGATGTGTGTCAAACTCAAAAACAACTTGCAGAAAGATTAAATGTTGCTCAGCAAACAATTTTCAATCTTTTACAAGCAATGGGAAAGATTTTAACGGAAGGAAAATGGGTGTCACATCAACCGAACGAAAGATAAATGGAAAACCGAAAAGTCATCAGTAAAATGTTGCTTCAACAGCACAAAAGAAAGTCTTTTCTGCATTGAATTGTGACTGGCAATGAAAAGTGGATTTATTTTGGAAATCCCAAATGCACAAAATCAGGGTTGATCCAGGTCAACCATCAACATCGACTGCAAGGCCAAATTGCTTTGGAAAGAAGACAATGCTCTGTGTTTGTTGGGATCAGGAAGGTGTGGTGTATTATGAGCTTCTAAAACCAGGTGAAACCGTTAAAACTGTTCCCTACTGACAACAAATAATCAATTTGAACCACGCTTTGATCGTGAACTAACCAGAATGTGCCAGAAGACACGGCAAAGTAATTTTGCTTCATTGTAACGCACCATCACATACTTCAAAATCAGTTAAAGACAGGTTAAAAGATTTTACCTGGGAAGTATTAACCCACCCGCCCTATTCACCAGACCTTGCTTCTTCAGATTACCACTTGTTCCAATCAATGGCATCCACACTTTCTGAGCAGCACTTCAAAACATATGAAGAAGTGGAAAATTGGGTCTCTGAATGGTTGGCCTCAAAACAAGGAAAGTTCTATTGGGACGGTATCCACAAATTACCTGAAAGATGGGGAAAATGTATAGCTAGTGATGGACATTACTTTGTGTAAAGCACTTTTGATGTTTCTTTTTGAATTATCCTGTTTTCTTTGATTACAATATCTGCCATTTTTATCTGGTACACCTAGTACTATATGTTTTTTCATGCTGTTGAGCATTTTTACCATCATTACTCTGAACTCTGTTTCAGATAACTGGGGATGTGCCTACAACCAAGGTACATGCCCTTGACCGGAATCAAACCTGGGACCCTTGAG
>NW_006299605.1:144348-146861 GCF_000327345.1 Myotis davidii | reverse complement strand
CCCCACCGGGGCCATTCCACCTCCACCGGGGCGCCCCAGCCTCACCAGGGCCGTCTCAGCCTCATGGGGGCCGTCCCAGCCCCATGGGGGCCATTCTAGCCCCCAGGGTCCGCCTCGGCCTCACGGCGGCCATGTCAGCAACATGAAGTTTGGCATTCTCTCTTTTGTTGGGCAGCTCCTTGCTGGACAAAATCTCCAGGTGTTCCTGGTGGCTGAATATCTGGTATGCTTGCTTGGATTTCGTTTTCTACCAAGTGCACAGACTGCCTGTCTGCCGTCTCCCAGTGTCCCATGTGAGACTGGATCTGGTGGACCTGCCTGTGCATTTGCTGGTACAGCGGTTCCACGTCACCGGCCCAGCCGGGTCTGGCTCCGGCTTCCTCCGAACGTGATTTTGCTTCTTGAGTGTGTTCCTTATGTATGCAAGGAGTTGAAATCTGCATTCTGCTGGGATGGGCTGCAAAAGCACCTGCGGTTCTCTTTGTGCCACTAGCACAGCTTGGGTGGGGATATAAATTGAGTAGGGCGGGGTCCCCGGGAATCACCAGGGCGGAGCATGGGGCAGTGGCATCTCTGCGACTCCTCGCCTCTCCGCGACTCCGCGTCTCGCATCCCCGAGTGCAATGTAAATTGAGTAGGGCGGGGCCTCTGGGAATCACCAGGGCGGAGCAAGGGGCAATGGCATCTCCGAGACTCCTCATCTCTCTCTCCGCGACTCAGGGTCTCCACGTCCCGGAGTGCCAGCAAGCAGCTCCGCGAGACAGCCACCCTCGCTCTCCGGCCCGTTGCAAGGCCGTCCCGCCTCTCCCTGTAGGGGTCTGGGACCTCAATATCCCGCTCCAACCATGCTCAGTGGATTTGAGGGTCTGCATCCCCTTCTGATTGAGAAAAACCGTGCATCCAGTTGCAGCCAGCCTGGCTCGAAACTCCGCACCTCTGTGCTTGGCAAATCACCAGGGCGGGGCCAAGGGCAATGGCGTCTCTGCGACTCCTCGCCTCTCCACGACTCAGCGTCTCGAGTCCCCTAGTGCTGGCATGCAGCTCCGCGAGACAGCCACTCTCACTCTCTGGCCCATTGCAAGGCCATCCTGCCTCTCCCCGTAGGGGTCTGGGACCTCAATATCCTGCCCCAACCACGCTCAGTGGATTTGATAGTCTGCATCCCCTTCTGATTGAATAAAAGTGCGCATCCAGTTGCAGCCCGCCTGGCTCGCGGTGCCATACCTCCATTTTTGGAGCCTCTGCACAACCTACTCAGTCTCAGTGCTCTTCTTTCTTTCCTTCCAGTTGTAGAGCTTCCACTGGGCCAGCTTTCCCATGGTTCTGAATGATAGCTATTTGTTTTATAGTTGGTAGTCTCGATGTTGTTGTGGGAGGCAGCATGCACAGGTCTGTACCTTACGCCGCCATGTTGGTTCTCATCAGATAAATTTCTTGTCTCTGCTTCATTTATCTGTTCTTCTGGAGAATTCTTTGGTTCTTTCATTTGGGCATTGTTTGTCTCCTCATTTTGGCTTCCTATTTGGGTGTGTAAGTATCTATTAGGTAGATCCTCTACATTTCTCAATCTCTAGTGCAGGACAGTTTTAAAGGCTGTTTCTGACTAGTTATATCAGGCATAGACTCAGTGTTTCTAGTGACAGTCTCTGCCTACAGTCTGATAGGATTCTGACTTGTGCCCCCCATACCCCCAGGCAATTGTTCTCAGGTGTGGTGAGAGTTTTTTTCAACTGTGTGAGGCAGTTGCTTCTGCCTGGAGGCTAATTGTTATTTTTAATCTCTAAAGTGGCCTTGGGGCACTGTATTTTCCAATAGGGTGGGTCAACTGTTTTCTCCCCAGGGAAGGCAAATGTCTATGTGGGAAAGATGTCCTCCCCTGGGTGAGGGAATGACTCAGCCTGGGAAACTTGGGATGTCTGCCTTCTGAGCTCTTTCCCCTAGTCCACAGTCCTGGCTTCTGTTCTCACAGCTCTATCTACTTCACCCTACTTCTGCTGGTGCACAAGGTAGGTGTCTCCATAGTGAATTTTGTTTGTTGGTCCTTTAAGAGGGTTCCTGAATTTTCAACTGTTACTCCCTGGCAGACAGCACCCCACTGCTTTTCACAGCCAGCTGGATTCCCTCCTCAGTTTTAGTGCTCTCTGCTAGGGATTAAATCCCAGAGTTCTCAGTGGCAATCTCCCACAGCTGAGATATGTCTCTGGTTGCCTGGCCAGCCCTTTCGCACCTCACACCCTCCTACCAGTCCCTAGGTGGTGTCCACTTTCGGTCCTCAGGTATCAGGGTTCTCTCCTGTGAGTTTTCCGTTGATTATTCAGGAAATTTTTCTGTATTTTACTTGTAATACCAGCTTGATCCTGGGAGCATGTCTGTGCAGCATCCACTGACTCTGCAGCCATTTCAATCCTCTTTTGAGCTTTAGATAACCCTTTGTCTTTTAGGATTACTATTGGGTGTCCAGTATGAATTAACTGTGATAATTTGGAAAAATGGTAGATTGTCTAGGATTTTAT
>NW_006299605.1:143064-144285 GCF_000327345.1 Myotis davidii | reverse complement strand
ATAAGTTGGTTTAAAATTCTTTCAATATGTGCTCCAGCCTCTGAAATACCCGTTTGATTTGGCTGTAGTTTTTAAAAATGACATTATTTTACAAACTTTATAATTTATCTAAATTAAACTGAAGAAATGTTCTTTAACAACTTAATGGAATCACAGTGTATGATTACACAACTTCAGAACCTAGTTTATTATATGAAGTGGTGACGTTTTATGTTCTATTATGCCAATTACAATAATTTAATTGATCTCAGTTATAGTTTCCCTGTGTCTTTATTGAAAAAATTGTGGGGTGTGTTGTAGAAGGTTTTTACATGAGAGAGTTTATCTAATGATACTGGAAACAGGGCCTCTTGCCTTTATTCCATCAAGAAAAATAAAACACTGAACTTGTGAAATGAAAAAGTGGTTGAAATGCCCCTGTTCTTTTGTAATGTATTAAACTATATTTATTTAGTAATAGTTTGATTAGAAAAGTGAAATTTTTTTCTTTTATTTTTATTAAATTTTTTGAGGTAACATTGGTCAACATTAACATATAAGTTTCAGTTGTGGTTCTCTATGTTGAAAAGTGAATTTAAAAATTACAGCCTTATTCTCTTTTAAAAACACCTTACCAGTTAAGGGTGCATATGTAAGTCTTGTTATCAGTACAACATGAATACTTTTATTTCTGTCATTGGCCTGCAATCTGAAAATTACCTAACAAACTGCAGCTGGGTCAGAGAGACCCAGAACTTCCAAAAGAATTGAATTTTAAAATTTCAGCACTTACACATGCACTCTTAACTGGTAAGGTGTTTTTAAAATTCACTTTTTATTTCTTTACTCAGTAAGAAAACTCACTAAAAGATGTTGGAAAAATAGTTTGCTGAGCCTTGGTTGAAATAACCATAATATAAGACTACCCTGTATTATATAATTTGTTGTCCTAGGTTTCTGATATAGTTTCTTTCCCCTTTAAAAATAAACTATATATTTTTCTTATTATATGTGAGCTACAGAGAATGCAAGCAAAAAATATATAAAAAATCGTCAATGAGTACTCTTATAGGTACTGATGTTAACACTTTTGGGGGGTATTGCTTTGTAGATACATTTGTGTGTGTTTTTTTGTTTTTTGTTTTTATTATTATTATTATTTTTTAAATTAAATCTTTATTGGTCAGATTATTACAGTTGTTCCTCTTTTTTTCTCCCATAGCTCCCCTCCACGTAGTTCCC